>NC_057862.1:272858631-273171488 GCF_019393635.1 Dromiciops gliroides
TGTTTCTTAAGAAGCTATGAAAAGAATGATATTTTTATCATATTATCAGTGTAGGCTTATCTTAAAGTACAATATTCTGTTTTCATTTCAGAAATTTTGATTTCTCTATTTCTTTGTAATAAACTTGCATCACTATTACATTTACTGTTATATTTCATCAATAAACAAACAAATTTTTGAATTAAAAAAAAAAAAGAAATTATCCTCATCTTGGCATATCTTTGTACTTCTCCCCCAGTGTGCTAACCTTTAGGGAAGCCCATTTAGATGTCTGAAAGTCAATTGCAGTATGTCCTCATACCTCAAATCCAGCCCTTCTCCAGACTTCTGTTTCTTTTTTTTTTTCTTTCTTTTTTTTTTTTTTTGTGGGGCAATGGGGGTTAAGTGACTTGCCCAGGGTCACACAGCCAGTAAAGTGTCAAGTGTCTGAGGCCAAATTTGAACTCAGGAACTCCTGAATCCAGGGCCGGTGCTTTATCCACTGCGCCACCTAGCCGCCCCCCAGACTTCTGTTTCTTTTGAGGACAACAGTTTTACAACATTGGAGTCATATCTATAACTCCTTACTTTCATTTATCCCTCATCAGTTGCCAAGTTTGGTCAGTTCTACCTTGTCAGAATTTCTTGCACCCTTCCTCTCCATTGACAAGAACATCACCCTAGTTTGGCAATTCATTACTTATCACCAGAACTATGGAAATAGTTCCTCAAGGAGCTACCTGTCTTTAAATTTCCTTTTAACTGACAGAATTGCTAAAATGACATTTTTGAAGCACTGCTCTGACTATATTATTCTCCTTATTCAGACAGACTCCAGTGGTTCCTTTTTTTCCCCTCTAGGATAAAATACAGTCTCATCAACTTGGCATGTAAAGCCTTTCACAATATGTTTCTAGATTACCTTTTCAGGCTTATTCATAGTCTTCCCCTTCATTCAGTCTATGTTCCAGCCAAACCAGTCTGCCTTCTGTTCCCTAAACTCAACATTTCATCTCTTATTTCCTTTCCTTTGTACAGGCAAATTCCCTTTTGCCCTTGCCTTCTAGAATTTAGGCTTCCTTCAAGTCTCAATTCCTATGCCGCTTCCTTTAAGAAACTATTCCTGATCCTCCTAGTGATGAGTGTTCCCTTCTTAAACTATTGTATATATGCTTATCTAATTTATATGATGCATCTCCCCAATGCAATGTAAGCTCCTTGAGGGCAGGAATTGTATTTTCTTTTATCATAATGTTCCCAGCCTCTAAGTTAGGGCCTTGCACTTAGCAGAAGCTTCATAAATACTTCTTGAATTAGAGAATACTTGAGTTGAAAGAGTTCTCCTTTCTGAAAGCATGTCTAAAAGTGGAAAGGTAGAAATGGAAACTAGGGATATTTCAGAGAGAATGACTGCCATGTGGCAATGAAATGGAAGTCTAGAGTAAGAGAGAATGAAGAATCAAAGTCTAAATGGCTAGAAAGATAGTGCTTCTATCAATAGAAACAGAAATTAGAGATAAAGGCATGTTTTAGAGGAAAGCTAGATGACTCCCAATTATTTAGCCCCATTTCTTTTCCTTTGATTCTTTCCCTTTTTATTCATTCTTTTTTTACATTCTTTAAAAAAATTTTTTTTGATTTCCAAATTCTCTACTTCCTGCTGCTCCCCTACCCATTAAGAAGACAAGTAATGATATCACTTATACATGTGAAATCATGCAAAACATTTCCATATTATTTATTTTGCAAAAAAGAATAAAAAACTAGAAATATAAACAAAGTAGGGAAAAGTGTATTTCAATTTTCATTCAGAGTTCATCAGTTGTCTCTCTAGAGTGGATAGCATTTTTCATTTGTGGATCCTTTGGAATTGTCTTGAATCATTGTATTGATCAGAGTAACTAGGTCTTCCACAGTTGATTATCTTCTGATATTGCAGTTACTGTATACAATGCTCTCCTGGTTCTGTTCATTTCACTTTGCATCAGTTTATATAGATCTTTTCAGGTTTTCTGAAACTATCCTGCTTGTCATTTCTTATAGCACAATAGTATTCTGTCCCCATCCTATACCACAACTTGTTCAGCTGTTCCTCAATTTATTTCATCCCCTTAATTTCCAATTCTTTGTCACCACAAAAAGACCAGTCCCATTTCTTACCTCTCTTCTGAGTACTCATCCATAAATCTTTGATAGATATTTCTGTTTGGATGCCCTATTATCACCCTGAAGGTGATCACAGAACTCTTTAATTCAATACTACTTCCTCAGGATGGCTCTTCATATGATTGAAGATGGTTATAAACTTATCTCAAAATTTTCTCTTCAGGCTAAATATTTCCAATTCTTTAAACCAGTTCTCACGTGGCATGAATTTGAGACCCTTTACCATTCTGATTGCCATCCTGTGGACATTCTTCACCCTCTCAAATATCCTTACTAAAAATTTGAGTCTAGTACATAGCATAATATTGCATATGTAGTCTGACCGGGACAGAATACAGCAGGACTGGCCCCGTCCTGATCTTGTCCATTATGTTGCTTTGAATGCAGCCTAAGATTACATGAGCTTTTTTGATTGCCATCTCCCACTCTTAATTTTTATTGACCTTGTAGTCTGCTAAAACTCCTTGATCTTTTTCAGGTGAACTGTGAAGTTGACTTTTCTGAATCCTTATGTAAGATTGTCCATCCTTATGAAATTTCATTTTACTAAATTTGTTCCAATGTTGAGATCTTTTGGAAGCCTATGTCATGTTATTCTGTCCTTTCCAGTGCACAGGTCATTTTCCTTGGACAAAACAGAAACAAAATAAGATTTGAGCTGCTCTGTATTCTCTGGGTCACTGGGTACAACATATGTTGCTCCATCTACCCTGAGTGGCTCTTTCATTTCACTGTTGCTCTCCCAACATCATAGTTTATTCTTTAGCACACCAGGTCTCCTACATAGACAATGACAGTCTCTCCTTTCCTTTTGCCTTTTTGGTTTAAAGTTCTTTTGATTAGATTTGCACTACCGCAGTGAAATATTTTCTTGCCAGTCTTTATTAGATGTGCTACATTTATCCTAGCCAGGAATCTGTGTGAAACCTCAATCCCCCTCTTAGATATGTTGTCTTTTCACCAGCCATTCATGTTCCAGTTCTCCCTTTCTCTTCTGAAGCCCTTGTTTTCTTTAGGTAGCAGTGTGACAAAAATACCACATTTTCTTGTCTACGTGTGTGATTGGAAAATATACTAATTACTTTATGGGGATTCCAGCTTTTACAAGAAGCTAAAGGGTGGAATGAACAACTGGATGAACTTAACGAACAGAAAAAAATGTTTGAAACTTCTAAAGCAAATATGGAGCAAGTTTTAAGTAATAAAGAAAGTCAGATCAAGGTAAGTAATTTTAGATTTGAGTGTCACTGTTTTGGGATTTAATAGAATGTTTTATTTTTTTCAGCATTCATTCATTTATTAAACATATGTTTCATAAGCTGTAGAATTGTAAGCTTTCCTGATTCTTAAAAATGAGTGTGTAAATTAGATTAAACTTATCTACCATGAGGGTATGTATCATTTTAGCAAATTAAAAGTATTATTACCAGGCTTTCTGCCAAATGTTCTTTAGATATAGCAGGCATGCATTCCAGAAATGTCAAAGATAGAGAGGTCTCACCAAAATAGAGAAAAAGTACCACATGTATCTTTATCTAGTCTAGTTCAAGAAAAGGAGAAACTTTATAAGCCTGCAGGCACTAAGGAGAGGGGCCCTATGCAGAGGAACCTATTTAGGGAAGTACAGAGCTGGGATGGCCTTCAGTTCCCAATCTCATAATGTTCCAACCAGGAGTTCAAATCTGGCCTCAAACACTTGACACTTACTAGCTGTGTGACCCTGGGCAAGTCACTTAACACTCATTTGCCCTACAAAAAAAACCCCCCAGAACCAATCTGCCCAGAAAACAGGTCAAGGAAAGATAAGCTAAGAATAATTGGACTACCAGAAAACCATAACCAAAAAAGTCTTGGGTATCATATTTAAGAAATCCTAAATGAAAACTCTTCAGACCTCTAAGAACGATATGGAAAAGTAAAAATTTAATCCACCAGTTACCTCTTGAAAGAAATCCTAAAGTGTACAAAGTCAAAATCCAGAGCTTCCAGGTTAAAGATAAAATACTTTATGTAAGATGCTAGAATGAAAAAGTTCAAATGCCAAAGAACCAGAAGGACCATGTAAAACTTAGCAGCCACCACACTGAAGCACAGGTAAGTTTAGAACATGATGTTCCAGAGAGCAAAAGATAAAGCTTTTCAACTAAGAGCTAGAAAAATTGAGTCATAATTTCACCAGAGGAAATATTGGATCTTTAATGAAATAGAGAATTTCCAGGCAGTCTTGATGGAAAGACCAGAGCTGAGTAGTATCTCTGAAATATAAAAAACCCTTAAAAGGTTAGAGCAATTGGAGAGAAAGTATTTAATTCTAATAGGGGGAAGCAACATACCAGAACCCCAGTGTTTTCAAAGTTCATAGAGGGACTTAAATATGACAAAAAGAAGGATTGGCATGGTTTTGGACTTTTTAAATTTTTTTGCTGGGCAATGAAGGTTAAGTGACTTGCCCAGGGTCACACAGCTAGTAAGTGTCAAGTGTCTGAGGCCAGATTTGAACTCAGGTACTCCTGAATCCAGGACTGATGTTTATCCACTGCACCACCTAGCTGTCCCCTGGTTTTGGATTTTTTATATAATATTCAGTGAAGAAAAAAAAGGGAGGGGAAAATAATACCCTAGAGAAAAAAGGAATAGTATTTACTATTTCAAATAATGGGAGAATGTGAGAAAAAAATGGATGACGCAGTAGGCAGAGCAGTTGCCAATTTTTAATTAAATTCAGTTTTTAATTAGCAAATTTTGAAAATCGAGATAAGCAAAATTGAAAGCAAAACCACCATTAAACCAATTAAATAAAACTTGGAGCTGATTAAAAAAAAAACACAAAAAACTAGGGGCAGCTAGGTGGCACAGTGGATAAAGCACCAGCCCTGGATTCAGGAGGACTTGAGTTCAAATCCAGCCTCAGACACTTGACATTTACTAGCTGTGTGATCCTGGGCAAGTCACTTAAACCTTCATTGCCCCACAAAAAAAAAAAAGAAAAGAAAAGAAAAGAAAAAAGAATTCACAATGAATAAAGATGAAATAAAAGATAACATGAGAATTATCCATTTTATATTGTAATGTTCTCTATCTCATGTTGAGTCAAAAATTCTTTCCCTCTCCATGGAACTGATAGAAACTATTCCTTGCTCTTCAGTTTGCTTAAAAGCTTTTGCACAAATGCAGCCAAGATTAGAAAGCTGGGAAACGATTTTCCAGCAAGTATCTCTGATAAAGGCCTCATTTCTCAAAGATATAGAGTACTGAGTCAAATTTGTAAGAATATAAGTCATTCCCCAACTGATAAATGGTCAAAAGATATGAACAGATGTTTTCAGGTAAGGAATTCAAAACTGTCTATAATCACATAAAAAAAAAGCTCTAAATCACTACTGATTAGAGAAATGCAAATTAAAACAGTTCTGAGCTACTACCTCACAGCTATCAGATTGACTAGTATGACAGAAAAGGAAAATAATAAATGTTGCAGGAGTTGTGGGAAAAGTGAAACAATAATGCACTCTTGGAGTTGTGAACTGATCCAACCATTCTGGAGAGCAATTTGGAATTTTACCCAAAGACCACTCAAACTATGGATGACCTTTGATCCAGCAATATCACTACTAACCCAAAGATTATAAGATAGGGGAAAGGCCCCACTGTTCAAAAAATATTTATAGAAACTCTTTTTGTGGTGGCAAAAACTTGAAAATTGAGAGGATGCCCATCAATTGGGGGATGGTGAAAAAACTAGTATATGAATGTAATGGTATACTATATATAATACTATCCATATATATATTTATACATATAATCCATTATATATATAATACTATATATGTAATAAGAAATGATGAGCAAGATGATTTCAGAAAAATCTGGAAATACTTGTATGAACTGATACAAAATTAAGTGAGCAGAACCAGGAAAACATTGACATTGTATGTAATAACAACAACATTATTCAGTGAACAACTAAGAAGATGAAGATGGTGGAGGAAAGGCAGTGAGTTCTCAAACTCATGACACAATTGCTCCAAAAATCATCCAAATAATGACATAGGACAATGCCTGGAGCTGCAAAACCCACAGAAGAATGTACTGAAATCATCTAACCAAGAACGGCTTGGAATGTCAGGAGGAGGGAGCTGCTGTGCTGAGACAGGAGTAGAGCCCAACCTCACCATCACCGTGACACAGATCCAGTCCCAGGAAGGCCTCACCAGAGAAGGAGACCCCAAGATCCTCTGAATCAGTTGAAGTGCCAGTGTTGTCTGGAACTAAGCTGGTGAGAAGGCTGAGCCCTTGACAGGAGGGAGATTACAGGGGTCTATGCTGGTGCTGAGGTAGGCTTGAGTAGCAGTGGCCCAGGTGGGGGAGGGGCACAGGCTTGTAGGAGCTGACAACCACAACACACAAAGCTGGTTGATTAGCAAGTTGGTCTGGGGTCATCTGCAGACCAGGGAACAGGCCAGCTGAATGAAGAACCTGATCCTCCTCAAATCATACCACCTGGGACTTCTTAAGCTGGGGATACCGCAGCCTGGAAACAGTGCCCCACTTTAAGGAGCTAAAAGTCAAGTAAAAGAAAAGCAAGATGAGCAGAGAAAGGTGAGGACCTTAGAAAGTTTCTTCGGTGACAAGGAAGATCGAGGTGCACCCTCAGAGGAAGATGTCAGTGTCAGGACCCCTATATCTAAAGCTTCCAAGAAAAATATGAATTGGTCTCAGGTCATAGAGGTGCTCAAAAAGGACTTTGAAGATAAAGTTAGATAGGTAGAGGAAAAAATGGAAAGAGAAATGAGGGGGATGCAGGAAAGACATGAGAAAAAACTCAACAGCTTGAAAAGCTAAATTGGCCAAATGGAAAAGGAGGTACAAAAGCCCTCTGATGAAAATAATTGCCTAAGAATTAGGATTAAACAAATGGAAGCTAGTGACTTTATGAGAAACCAAGACACAATACAGCAAATCCAAATGAATAAAAAAAATAGAGGGCAATGTGAAATATTTTCTTGGAAAAACTCAAGAGGCTAAGATCCATTGGAAAAAGTAAAGGGAGAGACGTGGAAATAGGCTAAAATTAGAAAAAGGGTACTTAGGAGGTACAGAGGTACTTAGGTACTTAGCAGCTAACTTGGAATTTAGAGGGACAGGCTGGGGGAAAATTTCTTACCCAACCGGAAGATCAGAAGATCAGGATTCAGCTTTCCTCTTTGTGGTTCACCAACTGTGATGGTTAAAAAATCTAACTGTGATGTCTAAATATCTAATGTGTGGTTGCCTTAAATTAGAAGCTTTAGCACCAATCTCTGGGCATTAAGCATTTATTAAAGTATGTTAGGGGTTAGTAAAGAGAACATGTAGAGAAAGAGAGATCTGTCTACTCTGCATGCTCCTGCCACCACCAGCTGGTACCCAAATGAACAGGCTGAGCCTCCCCAGCTTCCAGTGGAAGTTCCCTGCGGGACTGGAAGAGAGGCAGTCTCCACACACAGCTCCAAGCTAATCTGCTGGTCCATTGATTGACATGACTTACAGGTGATCTATGAATAGACATAACTTCTGGACGCCAGACAACTTCTGGCTGGACACAAAGTCACATGCTTTCTCCTCAGGGCCGAGCTGCCCTGGTTCTCACAATGTCTTTCTCAGCAGGGGGGTGGCACTCTGATTCTCACACTAGTAGACTGCAGAGATTTTCCTTATATTTAGGTTTTCTCTTCAAATGAGGCTAATTTTTAAAAATCTCACCATTACTTGTCTCATTTAAATAAATCATGTCTGAATTTTGCAGCATTTTAATAAATCCTATGACTTGAGCACTATTTCATTCCTCATCCTTTATGTGCAGCTTCCCTAACTTTATTTTTGTGCCCATCAGAATTCTTGTCCTTGAGTTTATTTCATCTCCATAAGTCTTTTGGGGGGGGCGGGGCAATGAGGGTTAAGTGACTTGATCAGGGTCACACAGCTAGTAAGTGTCAAGTATCTGAGGCCAGTTTTGAACTTAGGTACTCCTGAATCTAGGGCCGGTGCTTTATCCACTGTACCACCTAGCTGCCCCCCCCCATATGTCTTTTTAAAATTGCTAGCAGTTACAGATTTCTTTGATATTATTTGTTCTAACTTTTGGAGAATTTTAATGTGAAATAAAATACAGTTTTCATTTTTATTTACCATAGCTGCTAGTACAAAACTGGTTAATCTTAAAAGTACTTCAGGGGCAGCTAGGTGGCACAGTGGATAGAGCACTGGCCCTGGATTCAGGAGGACCTGAGTTCAAATCTGGCCTCAGACACTTGACACTTACTAGCTATGTGACTCTGGGCAAGTCACTTAACTCTTATTGCCCTGCAAAAAAAAAAGTACTTCAGAAGCAAATTCATGCATGAACTGATGATGAGTGAGATGAGCAGAACCAGGAGAATATTGTACACAGTATCAACAACATTATTTGTTGATCAACTGTGATAGACCTGATTCTTCTCAGCAATACAATGGTCCAAGATAGTTCCAAAGGCTCATGATGCATAATGTTCTCCAAATCCAGGAAAGAAAAACAAACAAAACAAAACTGTGGAATCTAGATGCAGATCGAACCATACTATTTCTGTTGGGTTTTTTTGTTGTTTTTATTTTTTGAGGTTTTTCCTTTTTGCTCTGATTCTTCTCTCATAACATTACTAATGCAGAAATATTTTAATGTGACTATACATACATAACCTATATCAGATTAAATGCTGTCTTGGGGAGGGGGGAGGGAGGGAGAAAAATTTGAAACTAGAAATCTTTATAAAAACAAATGTTGAAAACTATCTCTAAATGTAACTGGAAAATAATAAAATATTTATATGGGAAAAAAACCAAAAATGTTGCAAACTATCTTTACCTGTAACTGGAAAATAATAAGATACTTTTTTGATTAAAAAAAAGTACTTCAGGAGCAAGTTCAAACATGTTGCAAGATGCTGCTTCTATGATTACTTTTTTCTACCTTTTCCCCAAAATCACATAAGAATTTTTTTGTTTATTTTGTGACCACACATTTAGGAGGATTGGGCAGCAACATTTAGTTTGGAAAAATTAATTTTGGTTAGTAGAACTAATTAAATGGTTGTGAAATAACTTTTGTTTGAAAACTTAATTGTTGAGTCCACGCTTACGTGTATTTTTGATGGGATAGATGAATACTAGAAATGTAGTGTATTGATTGCTAGAGTACAAATAATACAAATAAAGAAGAATTGAAAATCCATTATTAATATGATAATCAGAATCACCTTATTTTTCTTTTTGGTAACTCTCAAGTCTCTGACAGAATGCTTGCTGAAGATGAAAGACTGGGCTGCTGTACTAGGAGAAGATAATGTCAGTGATAATCATTTTGAAGTGGAAATAAACAGTGAATCCGTGATTGGAGACCATTTAGGTATTCTGAAGATAACTTCTGAAACTTATCTTTTGGCTAAAAGATTTAAGTTAGATGCAGGGTTTTTGTTTTCAGTCATTTTACAGTGTGTAAGACCCACTAAGAAAACCATGAAAATCAAACACTTTATGTGTACCTTAAATAAGTAGATCCAGATGTTTTCTTGGCATTATTCATAGCTTAATACTCCAATTTGAGGGAGCCTTTGTGCTGTTTTACTGCTATTCTTGGTTGAGATCTAGAGAGGTCAGAGTTATTTTAATATGATCAAGCCCCATTCACTACATTCCTGAATGAACATTTCTGACTGCTACATACCTCTTCCTTTTTTGGGGGGAGATGGAAAGAAAGAATCTAAAGGAGCAGCAAATGTTGGTTTTCTAAAACTTTTTTATGTTAGCACTTACATATTGAAAAAAAGTTATCACCCCAAAATAAACACTTAATGCTATCTTTGGATCATTTGTCCTCCATTTAATCCATTATAAAATCATTTATATGAAGGGAAAGAACTATTTTCTAAATCTTATTTTAATTCACATTGCAACTCAGGTAATATTTTGATGTAAGATGCCAAGAAAAGTTAAGGAAATCAGTAATAAATAGGGACTTATAATTTTGCTTTTGCACCCTCACTCCTACCATGCTGTGGGATTTTACGAAATGTTATAATAGGGTCCTTCTGGCATTTCTATTCATATGTCCCAAAGAACAGGTCCAATGCAGATCTGTCTTAAACCAAATTCCTCATTATAGCTGGGAGTGTAATAGTAAAGCCCCAATGTAGCAAATTTATAACAGTAAATTGACTAAAAATGTCATGGCAGTATATTATTTAGTTGATTTATTGTGTTATGTTTGTTCTTATTAATTACTGTAGATGATCACCAAAAGCAGACTGTGAAAAAACTGATTTATGCTGCTAAGGTATGTATTGCCTAATGACATAAACAGCATGGGAAAGGGATAAACAGAGACAGCTGTATCCATTTTAATTCCATAAAATATAGCAGTACAAACACTTTTAAGAATTGATTGGGATTCTATTAATAGATTTTTATTATTGAAGAATCACTCAAATGTTTGAATTTCATAAATCCTTACTTAGGAAGTTTGACATTTTTTATAACAAATTTCCAGGTTCCATTTGGAACTATTTTGTCACCTCATTTGTTTATATTTGCACTGTATATTTCCTCCTGTACACAATTCACTTTTTCTTCCTCTTTAACTTCTATCCTCTTCCCCATTTTTTTTATGTTATCTTCCTTTCCCCATTAGTAATCTGCTTTTTTAGATATTAACAGTACTGATACTCTGCGAAGTCTTTAAAAAGCTTTTTTTTTTTTTTGAGGCAATTGGGGTCAAGTGACTTGCCCAAGGTCACACAGCTAGCAAGTGTTAAGTGTCTGAGGCTGGATTTGAACCCAGGCACTCCTGAATCCAGGGCCGGTGCTCTATCCACTGCGCCATCTAGCTGCCCCCTTTAAAAAGCTTTTAAAGAAGTTTAAATTGTGTTTAAAATTTTTTGCTGAAAGTAAAGAGAAGGTTACTTTACCACTGTACCTAAATCTTTGGCTGCTCTTTGTTGACTCTTCAGGGGCTTTTCTTTTGGTGAGTTCCTATTGGTTATAATCCTGGTAGCCTGAAAACACCAGACTTAATTGGTGAAGAATTTTTTTTTGTTATAGTCATCCTTCCAGATCCATGAAGTGGTAAAATTCTTAGAAAAAAATGGGAGAGGAAATCGTGAGTAAATAGTGTTATGGGTATAAATATTTATAATGATAAATGTTCTCTTTTTTATTTCAAAAATATTTCACACTGTAAAAAGTTGAATGCTTGTTTAAAAACCTTGGAAGCAGAAAGGAACCGTTTATATTCTCAATTGTCTGATGAAGATAAAACAAAGGAAGAGTATAAAGGTAATCCATTTACTACATTTATTTATAAACATTTGTTTTTAAAAGTCATTGCTGCCTTCATACACAGATAATTTCAAGATTGATTCTAACTTTTAGGGGGTAATTGTAATCTTACTACTTTTGGGTTTTTTAATTTTGAAGGAATATGTCAAGTGTAGTTATTTCTGATTGTTTTTTTGAAGATTTTTTAATGTTCTCTCATTTATATTCAAACAATTTAACATTTTAATTAGGTTTGTCTGAATTATGTTGTGGTATATTTAATACAGTTGTAAATTAAACATGCTTAAAAGTTGGATAAAAAAACCCCAACCTTTTCACTATATAATTAAATATATAACCCAGTGACAGATTTAAATTTTGTCCAATAGCAAAAATAACCTAGTTCCACTTTTAATTAATTACAAAATAATAATAATTACTGACACGATTATAGGGCTTTAACAGCTTTTTACAAATGAGGAAACTGAAGCTAAACAATATATGTGATTTTATGATCATGTAGTTAGCAAATGTTAGAGGATTTGAATTCATGATTTTTCGATTTCAAGTTCATCGCTCTGTCCACCAAGCTGCCTATTCAGAATAGATCTCTGTTTTGCCTCATTTATGTACATTACTATCATACAGTTAAATCTTATAAATGCACACTAGAGTAATTTAGTATTGAGACTAAATGTTGTGTGACCCTGGGCAAGCCACTTAAACCTCATTGCCCTGCCAGAAAAAAAAAAAAGAAAGAAAAGAAATTGAATTTTACTAGGCCTATTTAAAGCTTTCATAAGTCTTGTCTATTTCACAAAGCTAACAAATATACAGACCAACTTTCTTTAAAAGTTTAAAAGCAGGGGCAGCTAGGTGGCACAGTGGATGGAGCACCGGCCCTGGAGTCAGGAGTACCTGAGTTCAAATCCGGCCTCAGACACTTAATATACACTTACTAGCTGTGTGACCCTGGGCAAGTCACTTAACCCCAATTGCCTCACTAAAAAAAAAAAAAAAAAGTTTAAAAGCTAGGGGAGAAAAAAAAGTTAGGGGAACCTCCCCAGAGTAGATGACATCTGAGAGCTTAGCTATGAATGAAGAGAAAGATTAATTGTGAAAGGTGGTGATCAGGAGGGAGCATTTCCCAGGCATGGGCTATGTATGGCTTGTGACATGACAAGATAATGGAAGATAGAATATTGAGTTCAGGGAACAATTAGTTTGTCTCAGACATAGAGGATGTGGAGGGAAGTAATATAATAAGACAAATAGATTTTGAAGTTAGATTGTGGAGGGTCTTTAAAGATAGGTTGAAGAGTTTGCATTTTATCCTGCAGGCAATAGGAAGTAACTGAAAAGTTTTGAAGAGGGGTGGGTGGGAATAACATTGTAAAATGTGTGCTTAAGATTATTTTGATAGCTAAGTGGAAAATGGATTGGAAAGAGAAGAAACTAGAGGCTGTGAGACCAATTAGAAAGTCCTATCAGTAGTTCAGGAGATGAGTGATGAAGACCTCAGGGAGGTAGCCTTGAGTAGAATAAAGGGGATAGAAAGGAGAGATGTAGATATAAAATGGATTGGCTATGTACAGTGAGGAAGAGAAAAGAGTGAAGAATGACTCCAAATTCACAAACCTAGGTGACTGGGAAGATAGTGTTGTCTTCAACAGAAAAAAAGGAAGTTTGGAAGAGGAAGCTTATGAGTTGCTGACAGGACATTCAGGTGGAGATGTATGCAGTTGGTGATATAGGAATGAGAGTAGGGATAGATCGATATAGAAATTATCCACATAAAGATAATAAATCACAGACTCACAGAATTTTAGAGTCTTAAGGGACCTCAGAGGCCATGTCTACCCCATACTTGCAAATAATTCCTTCTGCTATGCTCAAATAGATTTGGCTTCAAAGTCAGAAACACCCAGGTTCAAGTCTTGCCTCTGACACATATTGGCAAATGACCGCTCAAGTTATTTAACTTCTCAGTGCTTCAGGCAATCCTCTAAGAGTAAGTTGCAGAGAAGGTGCCAACCTGCCTTGGTAGAACAAGTTCCCTATACCAGTGAAATCAAAAGTTCTAATCCCTGTTTCTTGTATATTTGACAAGTGGTTATCCAGCCCTTGTTTAAAAACTTTCAGTAAGGGGGAACTTACTACTCTGAAAGTAGCCCATTCTAGTTTTGAATAGTTATAATTGTTAGAAACCTCCTCATGTCAATTCTAAGTGTGACCTTTGCAACCACCTGTTGCTCCTGGTTTTGCCTTTCTTCAACCAGTCCTCATATGGCATAAATTTGATAGCCTTCACTTCCTTGGTGGTCCTCTTCTGTATATTCTCCAACCTGTCAATGTATTTCCTTTAATGTGGCACCCACACATCAAATATAGTACTTGAGATGTGGTGTGACTAGGGAAAAGTATAGAATTCCCTCAGTGTTCTTGGAAGTTATGTCTTTCTATGCAGGCCAAGATCACATTGTTTTGCTCTGCTGCCATACCACATTGCTGACTCATATTAATTTTGCAGTCCACTGAAACGTCCAGATTTTTTTCAAATAAATTGCTTTTTAGCTATGAATCTCTTACCTAGTATTTCTGAAGCTGATTTATCTCTGTTTTTCATCTTATTAGATTGATCTAAATATCATAGATTGTTAAGTCCTTTTTGGATACTAACTCTTATCATCTGACATATTAGCTTTACTTCTTAGTTTTTTTGTCATCTGCAAATTTGATAAGCATTTCACCTATGCCTTTTTATCAGAGGCATTGTTAAAAATTGTAGCTATGATAGCACCAAGTCACTTACCTGAGACCATCTACTGGAGCCCTTCCACATTGACATCTAACCATTAATTCTTTGGTTAAATTGTGAATTTATCTGATTGTATTACCATCTAGCCCATATCTCTGTGACTTTTCCACAAGAATAGCTTGAGAGACCTTGACAAATGCTTATCTGAAATCTTAAGTAATCTTTAGCTTTGGAATTTCACTTATATGACAGCTTAATAATAACCCTGTCAGGAAAGGAATGAAGCTTAATCTGTGATTATCTGTTTTTAATGAAGCTGTCTTGGCTCTTTCCATTTGCCACTCCTTTTTCTAGATTTCAGTTGAATTTACAGAAGTGGATGAAATCACCAAGGGAAAGAGTATAGGGATTGAGCCTTAGAGAGAGCCATGCTTGAAGGGGGATGGGTGATCATCCATCACAGGAACTTTAGAAAGAGTGAGCAGACAGGTTAGAGAAGAACCAGGAGAAAGCAGTGCTACAGGAGTCCAAGGAAGAGAAAATGTTTGGGGGAAGGGATGATAAACAGCATCAAAGACTATCAAAAAGTTACGGTGAATCTTTTTTTTTTTCAGGCAGTGGGGGTTAAGTGACTTAACCAGGGTCACACAGCTAGTAAGTGTCAAGTGTCTGAGGTTGGATTTGAACTCAGGTACTCCTGAATCCAGGGCTGGTGCTTTAACCACTGCGCCATCTAGCTGCCCCAAGGCGAATCTTAACCGAGAAAAGACCATTAGGTTTATTTCATTTAAAATTGTTTTAATAACATTTTGTTTTAAAGCATGTTACTTCCCAACAAGGAAATTTTTCCTTGTATAATACTTTCCTTAGGCTTAGGAAACAGGGTAGGGATTAAACCTGTGATTTCATTGATATAGGAAATGCTCAGATGAGGAAATTTCTTTCATTTGTATATGCCAGCACTTTCTCTGCGACTTAGAGAATTATAGAGTTCCCTAGATGCCAGCATGTGTCAGAGGTGAGACTTGAACTCAGGTCTTCCTGGCTACAAGGTCAGCGCTCTATTATGCCTCCCCAAAGGACAGTGAAAAGAGTACTTATACTTGGACCTGTGGGACTTGGGTTCAGAGTCTGGTTCTGCTGATTATTTCTTGTGATCTTGAATATCATACTTGTAAAATGAAGGGTGTTGGTCTCAGTTTCCTCCAAAGTCTCTTCCAGGCGTAGATGAAGTACCTTTCCATAGAAGAAACAATAATAGAGTGATTGCAACTCATGTTACTTTAAATTTTTTGTAGTTTTCTGTTTGTTGACAGAATGGAAACCAGTACTTTCCATTATATCCGACTTGATTTTGTTGCCTTTTAGTATTGTTTTCATTCACATTATATAATTGTTTTTATATTGTTCTGGTTCTGCTTTGTTCACTTTTGCATCATTTCATACAAGTCTTCCTTTGCTTCTCTGAATTCTTCATGCTCCCCATTCCATGGAGCAAATTTCCCTGATAAAGGTCTGATATCCAAGATATCTAAGGAATTAATTCAACTTTATAAAAACAAGAGCCAATTTTTTTTTCCTTTTTATGGGGCAGTGAGGGTTAAGTGACTTGCCCAGGGTCACACAGCTAATAAGTGTCAAGTGTCTGAGGCCAGATTTGAACTCAGGTCCTCCTGAATTCAGGGCCGGTGCTTTATCCACTGTACCACCTAGCTGCCTCCCAAGAGCCATTCTTTAATAAATATATGGTCAAATATAGGAACAGACAGTTTTCAAATACTTGTTGACAAATATGAAAAAATGTTCTTATAAATCACTAGAGAAATAAAACTTAAAACAATTCTGAAGTTATACCTCACATGCATCAGATTAGCAAAAGTTATAAAAAGGAAAAATGACACTTGGTGTACCATTGGTGGAGCTGTGAATTGGTCTATCCATTCTGAAAGTAGTTTGGAACTCTGCCCACAGAAAGTTCCCGAACTAGACTCACCCTTTGACCCATCAGTGCCTAAATTACTATGCCTATACTCCAAAGAGATTAAAGATAAGAGGAAAAGGACCCACATCTTTTTGTAGTGGCAGAGAACTGGGAACAAAGAGTGTGCCCATGATTAGGTAATGGCTGAAAAAGTGATGGCACATGAATGTAATGGAATATTATTGTGCCATGAGAAATGATGAAAGTGACTTTGAATGAACTGATGCAGAATGAAGTGAACAGAACCAGGAGAACAGTTTTTATAACATTTATACCTAAGAATTCTTCAGTGTAATGATTGTAGAGAGTCACTGAGTGAGGAAGCCTACTCCCCAAGGGCTTGAATGAAACAGAATTTTTCAGACACAGCCAATATGGAAATTTGTTTTGCTTGGCCATGTATGTTTGTTACAAAAGTTTTGTTCTTCTTTTTTCTTAATGGGCTTGGGGAATGAGGGATGGAAAAGAAAGCTAGGAATAGCATTGAAAAAAGAAGGAAGAAAAGAGAAAAGAAAGGACTGTGATTGAAATGTGTTTTTGGAAATTCATAGGAGAGAGCAGCAGAAAGGCCAGAATTGATCACAGAGAAGCAGAACAGCTTTGAGAGGAACATTTTGAATTTGTTATATATTTTTTTAAAAAAGCGAGCTGTCTGTGTTCTGTTGTGAACATGACAGTGTTCATTTTACTTGATATTTGTGAAGTTCAAAATTTTTTTTGTTTTTTGTTTTTTGTTTTTTGCGGGGCAATGGGGGTTAAGTGACTTGCCAAGGGTCACACAGCTAGTAAGTGTCAAGTGTCTGAGGCCGGATTTGAACTCAAGAACTCCTGAATCCAGGGCCGGTGGTTTATCCACTGCGCCACCTAGCTGCCCCATCAAAATTTTTTAATGGAAATATTTTTTAAAATAAAGAGATCGGGGCAGCTAGGTGGCGCAGTGGATAGAGCACTGGCCCAGGAGTCAGGAGTACCTGAGTTCAAATCCGGCCTCAGACACTTGACACTTACTAGCTGTGTGACCCTGGGCAAGTCACTTAACCCCAATTGCCTCACTAAAACAAAACAAAACAAAAAATAAATAAAATAAAGAGATCAAACGTAGGCAGTATTAAGTTTGCTTCTGAAACTCCAATCTCCAAGACTTCCTTAGGGCTTTCCTTCATTATTTTTCACTGCAATTTGAGAAATTTTGGTTCAAAGTAATGTAATTAGAGCCATTTAGATGTCAGGGAGATTTAAGATGGTGAAGTTTTGGTTGTGGACAGTCTCTACAGAAAATATTCCAACAACTTTAGTGTTTCCATATTGTACCTGCACTTTTGGTTATATTTTTTATTACTTTCTTTTCTTTGGTTTATTATAAGTGAGCACAACCTTTTCTCCATAGACAGGAGAGGACATCACTTCCGTTGCTTTTTTTTTGGGGGGGTGGGGTGCGGGACAATGAGGGTTAAGTGACTTGCCCAGGATCACACAGCTAGTAAGTGTCAAGTGTCTGAGGCCGGATTTGAACTCGGGTTCTCCTGAATCCAGGGCTGGTGCTTTATCCACTGTGCCACCTAGCTGCCCCATCTCCATTGCTTTTAAGTATCTTGAGTTACTTTCTTTGTGAAATGTAGCTATCGAGTTCACAGTATTAACTCTTTGAGTCTTGATTTTTATCCTTGACAAATTCCACAGGTCAGATTGAAGTTCTTCAGACTGAGAAAGTGTCTTTGCAGACTGAAAATGCATATTTTAAAAGTGAGGTGCAAAAGCTTCAACAAAAACTTAAAGTAATGACTGAATTGTATCAAGAAAATGAATTGAAACTCCATAGGTACTAATTCGATTTTACCTTCTTACTTTTTATTATTGGCAAGTGAAATCTCAGAAATTTTTTAATATCAAGCTTTTAATATGTGCAATTTGATTTAATAGTATATGGGGATGATAGCCTTCGATTTAGGAATATAGGTTAGATTCCAGAAGTTCATTTGTATTTTTGTATCAATGTATTTTTTCCATAGAAACTATGTCAGAAATTATACTTAAATTCCCATTCTAATCCCACAAAACTTTATTTAACCATTAATTTAGGAGTGCTGTTGAGAACCCAATGGTTGGAGGTGTTTGGGGAGCTATGTAGGGACTGCTGTGGCTGGTCAAGTCCAGGTGTAGTCCCAAAGAAAGTCCATGTGGTTAGGGTGGCAGCAGCTCTTAGTATGTGTGGAATTTTCAAAAGTCAAATATTTCAGTTGGAAACTAGTTATATATGTGTATTTATATGACATTGTGTATGTGCGCATACAGATATATATCTATATCTATATTTATATGTATCTACATATGTATGTATATATACAGACATATATGTTTGTATACATGCACACATACATTTGGGGGGGCGGGAATCTGGGCCTGTGATTTTCTTGGTATAGCAATCACAGATCCATAGTAACTCTGCAACTTAGACACTTGCAGAGTTGCCTATGATTGTTTTTTCAGGATTTGACAAAAGTAACCCTGTAGATGACTTTCAAAGTCCAGTATCCTACCAGATAACATTCTTTCCTCATCTACACTACTCTTCAAAGAGAAGATATGAGCCAGACAAAGGGACACTTACATTTAGGTTTGTTTTAAGGAGGCTATATGGATTTTTTGGACATAAAATAATGCTCCAAATATATAGCTGAAGGATTTTTTGTTGTTTTCAGTTTGTTGGTGAATTATGGAATTTGAATTTGTGATTACCAAAGTTTAAAAAACTTTTTTAAATGTTCCTTAAACAAACTTTTAGAACATAAAACTGTTCATAAATTGCTCACTGTTGGGTAACACAGTGCATTGTTAGGATGTAAAGTTATAAGACCAACAATAGCTCCAGACCTTTTTTATTTTTACTTTTTACAGAAGCTTAAAGAGAAAACTCTAAAACAATGGTAAATCCAAAAGTCTTTGTAACAGTCAGTTCTCTAATTTGAGGTTTTGACAAGTTCCAAGCTAGATTGTGTTTACACAAATAAGACTTCCAGGAAGTGATTTTCTTATTAGAGGGGTTAATGAAACTGATTAAAAACAAAGGTATTTTTGTTGTAAGGAAACTGACTGTGGAAGAAAAAGATCGCTTGCAGAAAGAGGAGAAACTTTTCAAAGCAGGAGAAAAGATTAGTCATGCTTCTGAAGAGCTTAATTCTTACAGGTACTGACAGACCTTAGCTTTGTTTTTTGTCACTTTTTATCTAATATCTCACTTAAAGAAAAATACAAGTTAAATGTAAGCTTTACAATGCAACTGAACAAAATTTTGATTGGTTACTTTGAATTTCTGTGATCTGTATATAGTCATAGGTAAAGGGAAGAAGAGTTCTAAATTTATGTGATTTAAAATTTCTTCTTCTATTCCTTAGTGAATGATCTCCAGGGACTAATCTTTTTTGTTTTAGTAATAAGATTTTTTTTTGGTCCACAAAGAAAGACTTTTGAACGGCTTTGAATGTCAAACAAAGGATTTAAATTTGATTCTGGAGATGATAGGGAACCACTGAAATGAGAAGAAAGGCAAGATGGCCAGACCTGTGCTTAAGGAAGATCGATTTGACAGTTGAGTACAGGATGGACTGAAGTAGAGAGAGACCTAAAGCAGAGAGACTAACCAGAGCACTCATTGCAGTAATTCAGGCCTGAGGTAGAAAGAGGGCCTGTATCAGGGTGGTGGCAGTGTAAGAGGAAAAATAGACAGGGCTTTTCAATAGACTGGACATTAGGGTGAGACAAAGTGAGGAATCAGGGGTGACGTGTGGGTTGGGAGCTCAATTGACTAGGAGGCTGATGGTGCCCCGAACAGAAATAGGGAAGTTAGGAAGTGGGGAGGGCATGGGAGGAAAGATAATGGGCTGAGTTTTTAACATGTTGAATTAAAGATGTCAACAGGACATCCAGTTTGAAATTTCCAGTAGGTAGTTGGATTTGTGAGACTGGAGATCAGCAGAAATGTTAGGGTTAGAGAAGTCAATCTGAAAACTATCAACATAGAGCTGATAATTGAATCCATGGGAGTTGATTGAGATCACCAAGTGAAATAGTACAGAGGGAGAAGAGAAGAAGCCTTCACATTTCCCATTTTAAGAAGTTTCATCTCTTCATAGCTGATGTTTAGAAAATGGGGTTATTTCTTTCCTCTTAAATTTGTATATGCTACCCAGAGGCTAATACATTCCCTGGAATTTAAAAAAAATATATAATTTCAATTACCTTGACAGTTATTTTCATCTGTCATGCTTCTAATGACCAGACAATTACATTTGAATGAAGATTTGATTTGGTGGATCCATGTAGTCATGCTTTAAATTTTCAAATAATGATTTAAAATTTCTAGAAAGTAATTCACCTAAGATTTTTTTTTGCTCATTTCTCATATAAATAGTATTAGAACTCCTGGTGCTGTGGACATTTGTAATGCAAATAGTTTATTTTGACATTTCTTAATTTTTTAGTAATAATGATTATATGTTTACCACAGAGAACGAGCCAAGGATCTTGAAGAAGAATTGCAAAGGACTATTCATTCTTATAAAAGCCAGGTACATGTGGGAAGACGAAGACTTTTTCTCTGAAGTGACTGAATTAGTATTTATGTCTTGGGATAGTGTCGTTTAGGCACTTCTACCAGGGAACTCTCTCCTTGGCTGGCTGGTCATGACAAGGAATATTACAAAGATGCTTATGGATCTAGCATAGGATATCTTCAAAATTACTGTCTTTTACTGCTCCAGGGAAAGTCCCAGAATGGAGTCAGCATAAGATACGTCATCACAAAAATACCAGTGAATTGTTACCCCTAATTCCAGACTGATGACTTTTCATTGTCGGACACTGGTATGATTTATTACTCAGCAGTATGGTGATTTAAAAGGTAGCATTTCATAATCATTTTGTGAGAAAGAATTTATTATAGGGAAGATCCTTTGTAAGTGAAAAATCTAATGTATTTATGTGTTATGAATTATATTGAAAATTTTGAATTTTTTAACTAGAAAAAATTTCTGTTCAGTTACCTCTGAATTCTTCTCTTTTTTTCAGGTCATTGCTCATGAGAAAAAAGCTCATGATAACTGGGTGAGTTTTCAATTCTAAAAGACGTATTTGTCTCCAAAATAATTTTATCATTTTATAATATATAGTCATATATAATCATAATGTAATCATATGAAAGCACATACATTTTCAAAAATATATAGCCATATACAGCTTATTTTTGAAATGATAAAAAATTTTAATGACTAATAATTCTCTTTAGAAGGACCAGTTATTCTTTCATTTTACCAGGATTACACTATAAGTTAAACTCTTTTTAGGTAAAATCAGCAACCATTTATTGTGTTTACTAGGGGTCTGGCACTGTGCTAAGCCATGGGATGCAAAGAAAGGTAAAAGACAGTTCCTGCTCAAGGAGCTTATGGTTTTTAGTGGAGACAATATGCAAAATACTATGTACAAACAAGATACATATACATACATACATGATATATACTTATACACATATATGTATACATACATACGTGTGTGTGTGTGTGTGTGTGTGTGTGTGTGTATAAAAAATAAAGTGAAGCTAATAAATTTAAAGAAGGCACTAGCATTAAAGATCTGGGAATGACTTCTGTCAAATTTGGAGGAAGCCAGAAAAGCCAAGGTGTGAAAATGAGAAAGGAAAGAATTCCAGGCATGGAGGACAAAGAATACTACATTAAAATTGTTCAGGGTTGAGAGATTGAGAGACTTGTGTGAGAAATAGTAAGGAGTCCAGTGTCAGTGGATCACAGTAAGTGGGGGTTGCTCAGGTATAAGAAGACTAGAAATGTAGAAAGGGGGCCAGATTATTAAGGTGCAACGATTGGAATGACGCCACCTGCTGGAGACTTACTGTAGAAGACTTCTGCCCATGAAGCAAAGGTCTTTGAGGGCAAGACCAGGAGTCTTTTCTTCAGGAGTCAGGAAGTGACGCGGGCTAGTGGGAGGAGGAAGGAAGAGACTGGCGCTCAGTCTCGGGCTCTTTTCCTCTGGACTCTGGCGGAGAAGGGAGCTAGAAATGTGCTCTCCCTTTAATAGATAGGAATCTAGGCCTTTCTCTCTCTCTTTACCAAATTCTTATTCTCCTTAATAAATGCTTAAAAGTCTAACTCTTGCTAAAGCTTGTAATTGATTGGCGACCACTCATTAGATATTTTAGACAGATTAGCTAGAATTTTAGCTCTTAACAAAGGGCTTTAAAAGCCAAATAGATAATTTTATTCTAGATTATTTGATTTTTGTTTGTTTGGTTTTTTTGCGGGGCAATGAGGGTTAAGTGATGTGCCCAGGATCACACAGCTAGTAAGTGTCAAGTGTGTGAGGCTGGATTTGAACTCAGGTCCTCCTGAATCCAGGGCCGGTGCTTTATCTACTGTGCCACCTAGATGACCCCAGATTATTTGATTTTGGAGATATTAGTGAGCTACTGGAGTTGATTAAAAGGGAGCTGGCAGGGGCAGCTAGGTAGCACAGTCCATAGAGCACCAACCCTGGAGTCAGGAGGGCCTGAGTTTGAATCTGGCCTCAGATACTTGACACTTACTAGCTGTGTGACCCTGGGCAAGTCACAACCCCAAATGCCTCACAAAAAAAAAGGGAATTGGCAGTGAGTGGAGGTAGGTGTGACATGGTCAAACCTGCGCTTTAGGAAAATCACTTTGACAGCTGAGTGTAGGACTGAATGGAGTGGGGAGAGACTTGAGGCAGGCTGTCCAACCAGAAGACAATTGGAAAAGTCCAAGTGTGAGGTGATGAGAGTCTGAATGAGAATGATGGCCCTGGCAGAGGAGAGCTGGGACATTTATGAAAAATATTACAAAGGTAAAAATCAACAAGACTTGCCAACAGATTAGATATGAGTGGTGAGAATGAGGAGGTGAGGATGGCACCTAGGTTAGAGCCCGAGTAACTGGAAGAATGGAGGTAACTTCCACAATAATAGGGAAGTCAGGAAGAGGAGAATGCTCGAGGGGAAAGATACTGAATTCCGTTTTGAATATTTGAGTTTAATATTTATAATGGACATCCAATGTGAGATGCCCAATAAGCAGTTGAAGATGTGAGATTGGAGGTCGACAGAGAGGTCAGTATAGAGATGATAACTGAATCCATAGTACCTCATATGATCATCATATGAAATAGTATAAAAGTTTTGAGGAAAGAAGGACCAACACAAAGCCCTAGAGTACAGACTTAGAGAGCATGACCTGGATGAAGATCCAGCCAAGGAGATTGACATGAAATAATCAGAAAGTATAACATTTTTAGTTCCAAATTTTTCTCCCTCCCTCCTTTCCCTGCTCCCCAAGACAGAAAGCAATCTGATATAGGTTATATATGTGTAATCACATTAAACATATTTCTGCATTAGTGTTACTGTGAAAGAAGAATCAGAACAAAAGGGAAAAACTTCAAAAAAACAAAAAAAAGTAGAAATACAATGGTTCAATCTGCATTCAGATCACAATTCTTTTTTCTGGATGTGAAGAACATTTTCCATCATTAGTCTTTTGGAATTGTCTTGGATCATCATATTGCTGAGAATAGCCAAATCTATTACAGTTGATCATCACACAATGATGTTGCTGTAACTGTGTACAGTGTTCTCCTGGTTCTGCTCGATTCACTCAGCATCAGTCCACTTAAGTCTTTGCAAGTTTTTCTGAAATCTGCTTGTTCATCATTTCTTACAGCACAGTAGTATGCCATTACATTCATATTCTACAACTTGTTCAGCCATTCCCCAATTGATCGGCATCCCCTCAATTTCCAGTTCTTTGATACCACAAAGAGAGCTGCTATAGATATTTTTGTACCTGTGGGTCCTTTCCCCTTTTTATGATTTCTTTGGGCTATAGACCTAGTAGTGGTATTCCTGGGTCAAAGGGTGTGTACAGCCCCATAGCCTTTTGGGCATAGTTCCAAATTGCTCTCCAGAATGGCTGGATCAGTTCACAACTCTACCAATAATGCATTAGTGTTCCAATTTTTCCACAGCTTCTCCAACATTTCCAAGTTCAATACTCTCTTCAATATGTTTAATATATTTGAAATTCTTTTTCTTTTTCCAAGCTGTCAGCCCGTGCTGCTGAAAGAAATCTCAGTGACTTAAGAAAAGAAATTGGATACAATAGACAAAAGTAAGTACTTTGCTTGTTACATTTAGACAATTTTTGGGGGTTAATAACACTTAACTTTGTGTCACTTGAAAATGAGAAAACTTACAAGTCATCAAACAACAATTGGGCCTAATACTTGGGGCATGTGTATGTGTGTGTGCATGTGCAGGCTTTAGTTGGTATAATATCCAGGGTATATGTGTATATATGCATACGTATGCATACACACATACATTTATGTACACATGCATATATTTGTTTGAAATCCTATTAAGGGGGAGGACTGTGAGGATTCAGTTAGAGTGGGTTTTGGAGCTCAAGCGGTGAGTAAACTATGGCCTCCAAGTCACAGCCCAGAGCCAGAACAACAGCTGAGGCAGCTACAGGACCCCATGTTTGCAGAAAGAATAAATAGCAAGTGTTTTTTTTGTTTTGTTTTGTTCTGTTTTTAGTGAGGCAATTGGGGTTAAGTGACTTGCCGAGGGTCACACAGCTACTAAGTGTTAAGTGTCTGAGGCTGGATTTGAACTCAGGTACTCCTGACTCCAGGGCCAGTGCTCTATCCACTGCGCCACCTAGCTGCCCCAATAGCAAGTGTTTTGATGGTGAAGAAGATATTGAGGGAATCCTGACTAATTTTAAGGCTTTTTCTATCATAAAATCTTCAACAGCAATTACTTTTAGGTATGTCTCTGGTAAAGCTTCATTTGTGCCACATGGTTATTAAATCTAATCTGTGTCACTCAGTTCTTTTTTTTTCAATCCTAATAGTATTTTATTTTTTTCCAGTTACATATAAAGATAGTTTGCAACATGTTTTTATAATATTTCGATTCCCAAATTTTTCTCTATCCCTCCCTTTCCTTCCCTCTCCCCAAGACAGAAAGCAATCTGATATAGGTTATATATGTACGATCACATTAAACATACTTCTGCATTAATCTTGTTGTGAAAGAAGAACCAGAACAAAAGGGGGAAACCTCAAAAAACAAAAAAAAGTAGAAATAGTATGGTTTGATCTGCATCTAGATTCCACAGTTCTTTTTTTCTGGATGTGGAGAGCATTTTCTTTTGGAATTGTCTTGGATCATTGTATTGCTGGATCAGTTCACAATTCCACCAACAATGCATTAGTGTTCATTTTTCCACAGCCAATCTGATAGGTGTGAGGTGCTGCCTCAGAGTTGTTTTAATTTGCATTTCTCTAATCAGTAGTGATTTACAGCATTTTTTTATATGGCAATAGATGTCACTCAGTTCTTACAGCAAATAATATAAGGCAGATTCAAGAAGAAATGATCTGAGATGGAACTTGGCCAGTGATAAATGCTCAGAATACAGGACAGGCTTCTCTTGACCACCTAATATGATCAGATCGCTCTTGTCATTTAACAAAAGGATAGGATCAAGGGAAACATATTCTAAATTGTACTAGTTTCTCAGAAGACTTTGAAGATATTCAATTCCAAGATATTATTTCTGATATGTCCATGGTTACATCAATACAAGCTCCCGGAAGCCCTCAAAGTAATGTTTGGGAAATGGAGAACCCTCAAGAAAATAGAGGAAGCTTTCAGAAAGTCACTACATCAAATAATTGAAACGCTGGAGAACAAAAATCCTAATTCTGTAGAAGACTTATTTTCAGGTGTTGAAAATTCTTATTATGAACTTGATATAGTATTAACAGGAATGATGAGCATCACAAAAATGGGACATTGTGATGTACTTGAGAGCTTTTCATCTCAAACAACTACAAATGCTAATTCAAATTGTAGATCTGATATAAATGAGCTTGACCATAATGTGGAAATCCTTGTTGAATCCTGAAGTGTTTAAATTCAAACCATCATTCTTTAAAGAAATCAAGAACATTTGAATATGGGATTAGACAGTGGGAGAGTTGGTTTCTAGTCCTAGTTTTTCCTGGCTTTGTGGTCTAGGTCAAATCACTTTCATTTTTCTCATTTGTAAGGTGAGCTTGCTTTGGATGTACTATAAGATTTCTTTCACCTTGAAAATCAGACCATTCTTATGGCTGATGTTAATTGCAGCAGACCTGAACCTGCCTGGTTCTCTTCCTCCACCTTGAAAGTGGAAGGAAGTATAGCCAGGGAATCGGAGCAGTATCTGGTGACAAAGTCACTTCTGAAGAGCTGTTCCTCCCCTAAAGTGCTGTGATTGTGTAAGGGAAATATTAAGTACTGGGTGTTGGCATTTGTCTTGAAATTATGGATGTTCTCTGTTTAATGGACAACTAAGAGATGTTTTTTCTTTCTTTGCAGGTTAACTGAAGCTGAATTTAAATGTGACCTTTTAGAAAAAGATTTTTATGCCCTCGATGTTCCAAATAGATCCTTTAGCAGAGGTACTGCCATTTTCCTTCACCATAAGCTATTTTACTTTATAAAGTTAATTGGATAATATTAGCATAACTATGATATAATGAATAATAAAGGCTATAGATTCAAGAGCCAGAGTTCTAAGTCTTAGCACTCTTCATTACCTCCGTATGGGAGTCTTTAGGCATAGTTTCACCATCCATAATAATAGTCTTTGCTCTCTGAATCTCAAACGGATTTTACAAGAGGATCTAAGTTTATACTTAAGCTCCTGGAAAGTAAAGTATTGAAAAGACATATCAGTATGATTATTTATGTATTAAGTCTGCTTTGGAATGTTTTTATTTTGGGGAATAATGGCAGTTTAGGAATTCATTTTATAATATTATTTATTATGTATTGCTTTCTTATTTATCCAGTGTATATTATGTCTTGTGGTAGATTATATAATCTCAAACTATTTTGAATCATGTCTTCCAAATAATTTTTGTTGAATTAAATTAATTAATGCCCAAGGAAATGAAAAGAATATAGGCTAAAACCCATTTTTACAAGCTTGAAGATATATCAGAATCTAAATTTCTTTAAAATAGAAGTTTATTGTTATAATATTTAGTAAGAATACATTGTACTATTGTTTTTTAGTATTTGTTGATAGAATACATTAAGTTTGTCCCATATTTGCAAACAAATTCTTAGCTTGGTAGTGAAAGGGTGTTTTTAAAAAAGGGAAGATGCTTTGCTTCTAAAGCAGTGGTCTGTAAGAGGGTAAGTAACTGCTTTGCCCTTCTGCTTTTAACTGCATTTGAATATAATACAAGATATTGCTAATATAATTTGATGTGCTTTATAAGCTGTGGTATTTGTGATGTTTTAGAGTATTGTTTTTTCCATTTTTCTTTTTGGTAAAAAATAATTCCTTGAACTAGTAGGGTTTATAAATTTGGCTAGTCACCATCAGGTAAATCTAACTGAAGTTATTTTATGAATTGCCAGCTAAACTGGTAATGACAATATTAGGAGTTAATATTTATGTAGGATTTTGTTTGCAAAGTGTTTTAGATACATTGTCACATATAAACTCTTAAAAACCCTTTGAGGTGGGTCATACAAGTATTATTATCCCCAATTTTCAGATGAAAAAAACTGAGCCCCAAGAGAGGCTTAATGACTTGCTCATTTTGTTGTACAAGAAGTGTCAAAGGTGGAATTTGAACTTAGGTCTTCCTGTCTGTGAATCAGTGCTCTTTCACCAAGCCATGTAATGCAGAATAGATCCTGGTGCTTCAATTAATTCACTACTCTACAAAACCTGAAATCTCCCCCAAAACAACTTACAGCTTTTCAAAGCTTGTTTCATAGAACTTGTTCAATAGAACTGAGCCCTGCTTTACAATTTCCAGTAGTTGGAGCTAGGCCAACTGCCCCCAAAAAAGGTCATTAAATTTTTTAAAAATAAAACTCTAAAACATCACTAATATCCCATGGAACAGGTATTCAAATACTTTTATATAAAATGACAACATCTATTAAATAAATTTATCATTAAATAAACAGGAACTTGAGAATACCTCTTGTATGTGGGATTTTTCATTCAAAACAATTCTATCCATATTAGCAAAGCTATGCCCTTAGACTAGGACATGAAATATTCTTATTAT
Organism: Dromiciops gliroides; assembly: GCF_019393635.1. Taxonomy (NCBI): domain Eukaryota; kingdom Metazoa; phylum Chordata; class Mammalia; order Microbiotheria; family Microbiotheriidae; genus Dromiciops; species Dromiciops gliroides. The sequence goes on from NC_057862.1 coordinate 272,887,017, forward strand.
ATGGAATAAATGTTTTAAATGGCACTCATAAAAAATGAGATTCTACCTGTATCCAGTGTAGTTACTGAAATTGAATTTAAATATGTTGTTTTAATTATTCCAGAGCATTCCCCATATGGACCCTCACCAATGGGTCGGCCTTCACCAGAAATGAGAGCTTTTCTCTCCCCTCCAACTTTGTTGGAGGGTCCACTCAGACTTTCACCTTTGCTTCCTGGGGGAGGAGGAAGAGGTATATTGCTTAAACATGTTCATTCTCTGGATTTTTCCATTCCTTTCTTCATCCCAACTTATCTTTAAAATGAACTGTAATATAAATATTTGGAAAGTACAGGCAGTCCTATAATTTACAGTGGGTTATATTCCTGGGAAAAGGGCCATTAAGTCTGACTGACATGAGTTGCATCTTATTTTCCCATAAAAGCAAGATTATATGAAAAGGTTACACTCTGATCAAGTGGATTGAGTTCCAACGTTTTATGGAATAACCACAAAACTATTTTAGCTTTTTTTTGCCCTTTTTTTTTTTTTTTTTGCGGGGCAGTGAGGGTTAAGTGACTTGCCCAGGGTCACACAGTAAGTATCAAGTGTCTGAGACTGGATTTGAACTTGGGTCCTCCTGGATCCAGGGCCCAGTGCTTTATCCACTGTGCCACCTACCTGCCCCCCATATTTTTTAACTATCAATTTAGTCAGTAATAAATGCTATATGCTTTGTAGTATAAAGTATTATAGAATATTATTAAGCAGGGAAACATAGTACCAAATCACATAAATTCATTTTTAATATATCATAGTATATTATATAAAGTTCATACCCTCTTCATCATTATTGCTTTATTTTTACTGTTAACAAATGAGATAAGTATAAACCTTCATTAGGATCATAGAAGTCAAAAGGCTTTCCTTGAAGAGATTTTGACAGGCATCTTTAAGAATTGTTTAGGGATAATTTAGAGCCATTTGATTGTTTTATCAAAGAAGTGATCCAAGAATGTATGTTTGGATTCTCTTTGATAAGCATAGGTGTTAGAAAATAAGCTGAGGGTTGGTTGTGGTTTTTTGTTTTTTGTTTTTAATTTTGTTTTGGTTTCTTGGTGTATGTGTGCCTTGAAAACATGTGCTTTCTTGAATTGCCATGCCATCAACACTAATAACTTTATTTTGTATCCTGATATTGCACAGTACATACATGCCTTTAAAATGCATCAAAATAACCGTACTTGGTCTATGCAGGGATGGGGAGGGACTGTGAGTCTCCTAGGCTGAAACTGGTAGACCAGGGATTGTTTTTACATGTAGCCTATCAGAAGGCGGACTGCTTTTTGGGATATGTTACTTTATCTAATTTAAGTACTCTACATATTAACATGAGCACAACTGGTTGAATGCCATGAATACAGATCACTGGAAGTTGACTGACAGTAAATTGTGGACTGCCTGTAATGTGCTGAATATTTAGAATGAAAAAATCAATAATTACCTTTGATTTCTCTCCTCCTTAATAACTCTTATGATCCAAATTCTAAAGATTACTTGTATGCGTTTTTATTATTAGGTGTTATAATAACCACAAAAAATTATAGGTAAGGTTGAAAAGAACTGAAGCCTATCCTTTTTTGGTTCTTCTCAATTTACCTTTAAAAATGCTTCTAAACACAACATTTCTATTCTTAGTTTCCATCTAAAGAGCTGGTGAAGTATCTTCCCTTCATTTTGCTTTCTCTTATTATCTATTTTATTTTCGTTCTTTTTTGTTTATTTGTTTGTTTTGATGAAGGTAAGGATTTGGGACATGCATTTTAATAAGAATAGAATTCACTTACCTCCTGGCATATATTAGTCATGTAATACTTGATTGCTTCAGAAATTTGCTTGTGTGTATTTATAATCTTTTCTTATACATAAGGAGCTAAATATTTAAACATAAAATTTTCAGCCTTTTAGTTTTAACTTTATAAAGGTTTAGCTAGTTAATTCCAAACTAGGGATAAACTAAATCATTTAATCCTAAAGGATAATAGGGAAAAGAACAAATCATAAAGAAATAATATCATTAAAGATACTTTCATAAAGATAATTACAACAATAAGACAACATATCAAAACTTACGGGATGCAATCAGAGAAGCCCTCAGGAGAGATTTTATATTGTTAAATCCACCAACAAAAGAGAACTGGAACAAATTGATGAATGAGACATGCAAAAAAATTTAAAAATCAACATATCATAAAAAAGGAAAATCTGAAAGTCAAGGAGGAGATAAAATACAAAACGAAAATACCCCCAGAAGATCATAAATAAAACTTGGAGCTGTTCTGTTTTGTTCTTTTAACTGTTAACACAATGATAGGTCAGTAGCTATTGAAATAAGAAAAAGAAAGAGAACGCACAATTGAAGACAAAATAAAGGAAATTATTAGAAATTATTTTGCCCAATTACCAATAAACCTTGTAAAATAAATTATATAGATGAAGAGTTACAAAAATTTAAAATACCCATATTAAGAGAAGAAATGGGGGTTAAAAAAAAAACAATTGAACAATCCTAAAGGAAAAAATCCTAAAGGTCAGATGGATTTACAGATAAATTCTATGAACCATCCAAAGACCATTAATTACAATATTAGATATAGTTTACAAAATGAGGGAAAGAAAAGATGCTATCAGATTCCTTCTTTAAGACATATATGATCCTGATATCTAAACTAGGAAAAAACTACAGGCTAGTCTCCAGTGAATATTACAGTAAAAATATTGAATTATATTTTAGTGAAGAGATTATAAAACATTTTTTAAATTATATATTATGACTGAGTTGGATTTATATCAGGAAAATATAGCAGATTGGTTCAATATTGGAAAAGCTATGAATAAAACCTTTTTTAAAACAATTAAAATTATTTATGTGATTTATATTTAAATGATTTATATATAGAGATTCATAAAAGGCTTTGATAAAATACAGTACTAATTTGTGTTTTTAATTTTTACACAAACAAAAAATAAAATTATTATTTCCATAATCATAATAGAACAGAGGGAGGGAGTATATGTGAACTTAGTCTCTGCTATGAAGAGCTTACTTTTCTTTCTAAGTTTATAATATATTCAACATGTAAAACTGTCCTACTTGTCTGGAATTCCTTGTGATTTCCCTTCTGTTCTCTCTCTTTTTTTTTTTAATCTATCTCTAACTCCTTGTCCTTCTCCCTGACCTCACTTCCATCCCTATCAATTGAAAACGAAAGCAAAACCCTTGGAATAGATACACATAGACAAGCACAATAAAGTCCCACATTGGTCTTAGTCAAAAAATAGATGTCTTAATCTGCATCTTGAGTACATTAACTCCCTCTCTGTCAGGACTACTCCTGACATACAGTAATATGCTGGTAAATGTTCAAAATAGTTCTCTGGGAAATGTATGCATGTTAAGCTTTTAAGAGTAATCTGTATTATTAAACCTTGTCCTCATCACTTTTTAAAGACTTAGACAGTCAACTAAACAAAAAATCAAGCCCTGATTTGTAGTGCTTGCAATTTTTGAGATGTAAATATTCACATTGAAAATTGAACAATTGGCTCTCTTGGCCTGAGCTGACTTCTAGCACATCCTTGGTACTCTAGAATGGGGGGTGGTAATTACATTAATTATAGTTAACTCTTTCAGAGTTATTTTTCTTTACATTGTTGTTGTATAAATTGTTCTGGTTAGTTTGTTTGGGTGTCTTTAAAAAATAATAGCACAAAACAGCACCCTAAAAATTAATTTATAGACACAAGTTTCTGTACCTTGTAAATTTTTTTCTAGTTGTACTAAGAACTCGAAATTTATTTATTTGGTATGCCCTCCCAATGAAGTCCACTTTTTAAATTCAGTGGAACTAATTCTTTGTGTTTGCATAAAATATTATTTCATTTCTTTCTCTATATAGGTTCAAGAGGACCAGGGCATCCTCTGGAATATCAGAATGTCAGTGAGAAAGGAGAATTTTCTGATCCCCAAAAAGCACCTTCTGACACTGGATCTCTGTCACCTCCATGGGATAGAGATCGTAGAATGATTATTCCTCATCCAGGTATGTATGTTGGGCAACTGAGAGTCTAAAAAGCAATTAGCATATATACCTCATTAGAAGGCACTGGTACAAAAGGGAGGAAAAAAAGAATAAAACCAGATAAATTGTGATTATTCTCATGACACAAGTGTCCCTTACTTAACAAAAAAAATTTAATGCAGCATTCCTTGAAATAATTGAATCCCCATAATTCATCTGAGATTACCATGTGCTATAGTGTAAAGACCACATCTGAGAGTCATTGTGACACTTTGGACAGACAGACCTCTCTGCCTTAGCTTCCTCAGTTTTAAAATTAGGAGTATAGACTACAAAAGTCTATGAACTGCAGTTCGACACTTTGGATATAATACTTTAAGGATGCAGCTGTTATATAAAACACACTTGCAGAGAAAAAAGTTCATTAAAAATATGTTTTATCAAATCCCCCAAACAAATCTACATTGACATTGTAGCCAGTCAAAAAAAGAGACTAGTTAAGTACTCAAATTCCAGGAAGTAAATCAATCATAGCATTTGTAAGCAGATTATAATATGTTTTCTCTCATTGATAGTATAAGTTTTTGCTTGTATTTCATAATAGTTTAAGCCATTATAAAGTCTTAAACCTTAGATAGAAGTTATATTTGTAATTTTCAAAGCTTATTAGATTGAGAACATTTTTTTAGTAGTTTGTCCATTTTGATGTATTGGGGTATTGAAGATTTTTTTTTCTTCAATAGGATGTGTAAACAAGAGTCATTATAAAGTTGGACGCCATGATTATTATTATTACTGTTTTTTGACTGATTCTTGGCAAATTCAGAAAAAACTGAAAATAATTCTCACCATATACATCAAACAGAACATTCAGTGCTTTTAGAAATTATTGACCTGGAGAGATAACTCGTGAAGATGTAAAGAAGAAAAAAATAGCACTTTAGCTCTAACAGATGTAGGGATGTTACAGTTTATTAGTGTTCAGGAATATTTGCTTCCCAGTCTTCTTTTCTGCTCTTTATACATGAAAATGTTGGTATTTAATAAGTTCAAAACAACAACAATTAGAATTTTTAAAAGCCTTTTGTTTCACATAGAAACTTGGGGTCCATAAGAGAACTTTTGTAGTTTCCCGAAGGCATTCCAGCCTGTTCACTTCTTCATTTCTGGTACCATTTGAGTGTTCATTTGTAGTATCTTTTCAACTTATATATCTTTTTGTTTGTTTGTTTGTTTGTTTGTTTGTTTGTTTTTGCAGGCAATGGGGGTTAAGTGACTTGCCCAGGGTCACACAGCTAGTAAGTGTCAAGTGTCTGAGGCTGGATTTGAACTCAGGTACTCCTGAATCCAGGGCCGGTGCTTTAACCACTGCGCCATCTAGCTGCCCTATAACTTATATATCTTGATAAACAAGCTATATCAGATGTATATCTACCTCTGTATCATAATCTGAACAGCATTCTTTGTCTTAGACCAAAGACTTTTGAGTCATTATGGATCTCATTTAGGAAGCTCTGCAGTGTCGCAGAGCATAATGCAATCAGTATATAATTTCATCCACAAATAGAAATAGATTCTATACATGAAAGACCTCATCATCTATAAAGAATCTCTCCTTAATCTGGACTGTGTGATGGATCTCCTTTATAACAATAGCAAACACTTTATCTGATTCATATCGCACGATATCAGGTTGAAAAATAGCATAGTGATGGGGCACTGGACTTGAAATCAGAAAGACTTGAGCTCAAATGAAGTCTTAAACTAGTTGTGTGAACGTGGGCAAGTCATATTACCCTTCTGTGTCTCATTTTCCTCATTGGTAAAATGAGGCTTATAAGGTCCTTTACATTTCTAAATCTATAAATTTTTGAGCTTTGTTGTAAATGCTGTAAATGTAAAGACATGTTTAGTTTTGACATATGCATGATGTTAAAGGAGAGCCTTTATGACAGTAGCATTTTGCTTTACCAAATCAAATAGTTTTTCAGTCAACAAACTATAAAAATGGTGGGATTATACTACAGATGCATTAGATATAAAGAGATAGTTTGTTGTGTATTGGCGCTTGTGACAGCCTAGTCGTGCTCTTCTAATGTATGTAATGTTCTTCAGTGTATGCATAGATTATTCTCATAAAAGTATGGGAAAGTAGGCATATGGCTCAGTAGTTTCTAATTGTGTTTTTATTCATATATTAACATCTGAGATTTTTTTTCTACATCTTTGGTATCTTCCTGCAAATACTGTAGAAATTGATTCCTCACTATACTCAAAATTGCATTGCCTTTGGCAGGGAAGTCTTGTACATACTTGATTTAGTCTAGCTACTTCTCCTAATTTTGTCCTCTTTAATGCTATTTCTACTTCTTGTATAAGCACACCTGGGACTGTGAGTCCAACTGTGGTGCACCCACTACCTTCAATAGTGAAGAGAAGTTTTAGAAAAATCTCTGCAAATTTTCCATCTTTTGTTTGTTGTACTTCCAGTTTTATCATTAAAAGCCCTCAGGATGATTTTGCTTTACAAGAATTTCTTTTCAAGCTTTTCTTAAACTAGATTTTTTTCTCTTGTTTTATGAAGCAGTAGTATTCAAAATCTTTCTTTAAGATTTTGCAGATGAGCTTATTATATTTACAACTGGTACCAGTGACTACTGTATCATTATACTTACCTAGTAAGTGAAGTCTTAGTAGACTGAGGAGGTTTTTAGGCTCTCTCAGCTTATTCTTTATTGGAAATTTCTGTGTGAAAGAATTACAAACCATGTTCGTGACCTTTCATCCATTCTCGTCCCATTTTTTGTCATTAATAACTTATTTAAATAGATTAGATTGGAGTTACTTCATTGTATACTGTATTTTTTTCTCCTAGATTTGAATTAAAATTTTTTTTTCTCTTAACAAGTTATTGGTTTGACTATACAAAGAAAGCTGATTTGAGAATGTCTCCCACAGCAATGAGTCAATAATTATTTAAGTACTTATTAGGGGTCAGGCACTTTGCTAAACACTGGGTTTATATAAGGAAAGGCAAAAATAGTTCCTGCTCTCAAGGAGCTTACATTTTAACGGAGGAGACAACCTGTAAATAACTAGATACAAACAAAATAATTTAGAATGGATGGAAGTTAGTCTCACAGGGGAAGGCACAAGCAGCTTGAGGGACTGAGAAAGCCCTCCAGTAGAAGGTGGGATTAGCGGTGCTTTTTGAAGAACTTAAGATACACATACATGCAAACAAACATACATACATACATACACATACCTGTGTGCATTACAAACATTCCATACATCAGAGAGAGCCTGTGCATCAAAAATGAGATAATTCCTGTCTGTTAAAATATAATTAATTTAATTTTTTGCAGTGTTACTCATATTCACTATGTGCAGTGCTTTCCAGTTCTTTTCTCAAAAAAATACATTCATGAGCTATGGTAGTGAAACTTCTATATAGTCTTCAAGTCTTTAGCATCTCATTCTTTACTCCTGGACCATGTTTTTCAGTATGGTCCTCTAACTTACGTCCATCCACCTTTCTTTGCATCGAAGTGACAGATTACCAGTGTAAGAAAATATATGGTTAACAGAAACAGCGATTAAGTAGTAAAACTTCATCCCATACCTATAGTCCTTCATCTCTTTGCTAATAAGGAGATATGTAATGTCTTTCATTGTTCACTGCCCATCATTATTTATGTTTAGTTTTCATCTGAAATTTTAGAGTTCCAAATTCTCTCCCTCCAGCCCCTCACCCACTAAAAAGTTAAGCAATATGATAACAGTTATACATGTGAAGTCATGCAAAACATTTTCACATTAACCATGTCTCCCCTGTCCTCCAAAAAATTAGGAAAAATAAAGTGAAAAAAATAGGCTTCAATCTGTACTCAAGAGTTCATCAGTTTGCTCTCTTGATATAGAAAGTATTTTTAATCACGAGTCCTTTGGAATTGTCTTGGATCATCATATTATGTTGGCTTGGCTTACCCATAGAATCTATACAATATTGTTGTTACAGTATTCTCTGGTCCTGCTCATGTCACTTTGCATCAGATCATACAGGTCTTCCCAGGTTTATCTGAAACAATTCCTCTCATCATTTCTTATAGCACAGTAGCATTCCATAACACTCATATGATTTAACTCCTTCAACCATTCCCCAGGTGATGGGCATCTCCTCAATTTCCAATTCTTTCCCACCACAAAAAGAGCTGTTATAAATATCTTTGTACATATGGGTCCTTTTCCTTTGATCTCTTTGGGATACAGACAATAGTGATATTGCTGGCGAGGGGGAGAAAGCAACTAAAACTGGGTCTCTGGGACCCCAAGGAATTCATTATTAACAGTTATTTTCTCAGACAGTACTGGAAAAGAAGATCTGGGATGCAATGTCATTAAAGAGGGGCAAAGTTAGACTAAAGACCAGAACATAGAAGTATGAGAGGGAGAATTCTAAAGTGAAGGAAAGTTTCTTAATTATGGTGCAGGAGTTCCATGTACCATAGTGGAAGGGAAGAGCATCTATGAAGTGGGGCATAGATAGAGGTCAGTAGAGATGGAGAGTAAGCAAATGTGAGTTGGGGTAGAAGATACAGTTATGAATAGCAAGGTGAAGAATGTCAAACTGTTTCTGTATCCATATTTTTGTAGTACATAAAGTTTTGGGTACTTTTTCTATCTGTTTTCCTTCACGCTCCCCTAATGCTTTTCAGTTTATATGTAGTTTCTCAGGTTAATTAAAATTTTTGTGGGTTCTCATGGCTAATAGTTCTTACTTTTAAAATTTATTTTATTTTATTTTTTGTGGGGCAGTGAGGGTGAAGTGACTTGCCCTGGGTCACACAGCTAGTAAGTGTCAAGTGTCTGAGACTGGATTCGAACTCAGGTCCTCCTGAATCCAGGGCCGGTGCTTTATCCATTGTGCCTTCTAGTTGCCCCTATAGTCATTACATTTTAATTTAATTTAATTTTATTTTGTGGGAGCAATGAGGGTTAAGTGATTTGCTCAGGGTCTAACAGCTAGTAAGTGTCAAGTGTCTGAGGTCAGATTTGAACTCAGGTCCTCCTGAATCCAGGGCCGGTGCTTTATCCATTGCACCATCTAGTTGCCCTATTACATATTTTTTAAAAAGAATTTCAGCTACTTGTAGACAGGGAATATTTTTCTGTCCTACCACCTATGACAACGCCGTCACATGGTTGCTGAATCAAATTGAAATACTTATCTTCTTCCCCCCTCTCTTCTTGTGGTTGTAGGAAGTGGTCAGTATTATTCAACGAAAAGATGCATATTGCATATGCATTCAGTTGACATCTCTTATCATTTTAATCCTTACAACATTTGTCACACATCTCTTGCTGTTCACATAACCACCACCTTAATACAGACTGCCATCACTTCTTATTTGGACTGTTGGAATATTCTTTGTCAGGGATGCTTTGACTCAGGCAGGTCCCCTGTTTGTTTAGGTTCAGTGTTGGAACAAAATGAGACATCCATAGGTCATTCAGTTAACAAAAGGGGATTTTTCATTCAGCCGTAGAAAAGAAAGGATATTCTACAAGGATTCTGCAGTACTTATCTGAATTAGGGGGACCTCCCCTTATCTCCATACTGAAAAACACAGGAAAATGCATCAAGTCCAGAAGTCAGAATGGGATGACGTTTGGAGATATCCTCCACTAATTCAGAAGGTCTTTGACTTCACATGGTTGGGATGTTTTATGCCCTTAGGAAACCGGGAAGCCAAGTCAGTATGGCTAAGAAGCTAGAGTGCAGGCAGTCATTGAGTCTAATTGAGTCCCAGAGAGATTTGTTGCCAAAAAACTCAAAACTAGTCTTACCTATGTATAGGGTAAGGGGAAAGTCTGGTAGTTAGTGAACCTGTAAGACCTCCTAATTAGTCTCTCTTCTTCAACTCTTCACCATTCTAATCCATCTTCCATGTGACTGCTAAAGTAATTTCCCTAAAGTGCTCATATACCCCCAGTAAACTCCAATGGTTCTCTATTACCTTTAGGATCAAATATAATATATTCTCTCATTTAATACTCTCCACAATATGATGCCTTCCTACATCTCCATTCTTACATATTCCTCCTTTCCTCCTTCTCTTTGGTCCAGCCACATTGGTCTACTTGCTATTATTGCTCACATATGAGCGTCATCTCCCATTTTAGTGCCTTTGGAACTGTCTCTCCCCGATGCAATGAAATGCCATCTCTCCTAGCCTCTGCTTCCTGGAATCCCTGGTGTCTTTCAAGACTCAGCTCAAGGCTCACGTTCTGCAGTAGGGCTTTCCTGGTCAACCCAGCTGCAAGTGCCTTCCCTTCCATTTGCCTTGTGACTATTTTGTATGTGTCTTGTACAGAATGTAAGCTCTTTCAGAATGGGGATTCTTCTACTTCTGTTTTAGCACATCTCCCTATGTGTGCCTAATAAATGCTTGTTGATTGGTTGAAGATTGCTATTCCTGTAAGAACTGATATTTATATGGCATTTATATTATGCATATATAATCCTAACTCATTATTACAGAAACCCTATGAAGCAAGTACTGTAGGCGTCATTAGCCCCTTTTACATATGAGAAAGAGACTAATCCTGCAGCCAACAAGTGTCTGTTAGGAACTGTGATTGGGACTCAAGACTTTTTTTTTTGCTTCGAGTTTCATGTTCTTTCACTGAATTTCATATAGTAATCACTCAACAAATAAGTCAAATGAATAAAGCTCAGCAATTCCTACAGCATTTAAATGATTGAAGTGCCTTATTGTCAGCAGCATCTTAGGGAATGAGGTGTTTCATTTTAATTATTCAGGTAACTGAAGCTTGAATGTGGAGAGTTTTCTTAAATGCCCACATACTTTTTTCCCTACTTAAAACAGCATACTGAACATAATTTTATGAATATGCTCTAGTGTACTAGATAGCTTTTTTGGTTTCTTTTGAAGTCAGCTGGCCACTATTCTATTTTTGTCTTTGTGTTTGCCTCTAACAGAGCCTCTCATTTTCTTCTCTCTACTCTTATGGGTTTTTATTTCTAATTTTTCTATGGCCTGGAAAGCCAGATAACTAATCCTGTAAGCAATTTTAGGTTACCTGAGAGTCAGGGAAGCTGTTAATAAGCTCCTCCAGAGGAAGAGACTTGGTGTGAGTGCTGAGACACTGTAAGCTCTACTCCAGATGCCGAGAGGTCTCTCTCTTTCTCTTGCTTTGGGTTCAGGGCTGCCTTCCAGCACTTGGAGATTGCTGGAATTCTGGCCTCTGAGAGAATGGGGTACTACTGTACTCGCCTTGTTGTCATCTCTCTCTTTTGACAGCTTTGTTCTGCTTCATTACTTGCTTTGTTTACAGCCTTTTCAATTTATTCCTTCTTTAAGTTAGATTCTCAGAAGCTTTTGAAATTTAAAGAAGGTACTAAACTGCTAGCCTAACTTCAGAAAAAGAAGCTGTGCTTAGACTAGTACTTTGCTCTATGAAATAAGCTTCTGATTCTCCCCCAGTTGCAAATTATAGGGACGATAGGAGCAAGGGTCAGGTTGAGAAATAGGACGGCCACCCAGGTCAGCCTGCATCATGTCTGTACAGATACAACTTTATTCTTTTGTTGAAGAGAATTCCTAGAGCATCAGTTATGCCAATATTAAACTGAAAATACAGCACCCTTTCAGGATCCTTCTTCCCACTTTCATTCATACTTTGTGACTGGGTGCCCCACAGGGTCATGTGACCACTTCAACATTCTAAGCTTAAGGAGTTAGGGTTTTCTAATATTGTCACTGATGGCCCATGGATGTGTTTCCTGTTAATATCAGTCAGATAGACTTCAGTTACCCAGGTATTTACCTAAGGTAGGAAGCAGCATGGTAGACAGATAGAAGGTTGACCTTGGAGCCCTGAAGATCTTAAGTTCAAGTCCCATCCTGGACACATACTGGTTGTGTGACCCTGGTTAAATCACTTAACTTCTTAGTGCTCTAGAAAGCTCATTAAGACCATAAGTTAAAGAGAAGGTATCAAACAGCATTGGGAGAGGGAGCTTCCTCATCTGGATGTTCCCTATATCAATGAAATCACAAGTCCAGTTCTTGTGGTATAACAAGATCAGTTGGTACACAGTATTTCTCTAGAGCAGAGGTACATTCTTCCTTTGCACTTGGGAAGAGTGAGCTTGGACTTCAGGTACAAGGGTAGTAAGGCACAGGTGTGAAGAACACATGGGACAGATTAGTATCTTTCTATTCCTGGCCATGGAATCCCTTTTCTTCCTTGGTGAAGAGAAATTGTACCACTGAGGGAGCAGAGACACACACAGTCCAGACAGACATGGATATAGAAACATAGTCACGGAATGAAAGCAGTCTTGAGGAACAGGCTTCGTGACAGCATAGAAGAGAGCTATAGATTCAAGAGAAAGCTAGCATTGGCACTTGGAGAATCAAGCTAAGAGTAAGAGCAGATACTGGGAGCACAGCTGAGTAGCCTATCCAGCAGAGGTTCTGCACCGCTGGGGAGCTGTGAATAGTCTATGAAGAGAGAAAGGATTTCCAGTACCTGTAATACAGGGGTTTTGAGTTGTGTTTGCCACGTGTGTATCCTGCACGTTTGCCTCACTACCACAGTACTTTAAATTTGAACCCACTCTTTCTATAGATGCTTTATGTATTTGTGGGAGAATATACCCCAGATTTATGGGGGACCAGCTGTTCTTACTATTGTCATTTGGTAAATGCATTTGCTAAGAGCTAATTGTGTCTCCCAGTTGATAATGGGAAGTACTTTGGTGGAGGTTTGTGAAATACAGTGTTAGGGGTAGTTACCCACAGAGTACCCTTATTGAATTTTAAGGGAGCAGCTACCATCAGGGGACTCATTCTGCAAATATGAGGACAATATGGGGAAGTTACATAAGCTTCTGTATAACCATAAGTATTTGACCTCTCTTCTATTCATGAATCCGTTTCCCACATACTTTTGCCACCCTTTCCTATACCCACCTTTACACTGAAATTACCAAATAGCAAAGTATCTATTTAATTGGAAGAGCACATCAAATTCTTAAATTTACTTACCTCCTGCAGGCCAGATTTGAACTCAAGTACTCCTGAATCCAGGGCTGGTGCTTTATCCACTGCGCCACCTAGCTGCCCCCAATTCTGCCAATTCTTTTACCAGACTCTCCAATGAGAATCTATAAGCTGTCTTTCCTTCATGGTTTCTAGTTGTAACTTCCTTTATATCTTCCAGTTTCATTTATAACAGAAATGTCAAGGTTAGTACAGTGCACGTCCTCCAGTAGTATATGTACACACCTTGGTCATCAGACAAGGATCTTGGATTTCAAATGCTGCCATCTCTACAACAGGAAACTGCATCTTAGCCATTTTGCCCATTTCTTCTTTTCAGGGGCTACCATGGCCAACCCACTAGTGCCCTTCCCTGCTGCTACTTTTGCTCTTGTAATCATTTCTTTCTTCAGTTTGTCCACAAATATGCTGGGGTAGGCACAGTGAGGTCTCCATAGGAATTAGAATTCATACCATGGAAGTATGAATAAAAGAAATAGTTTATTAGCAAGTATTAATGAGCATGATCTCATTCTTACGAATAGAACTCTCATTAAGCTGTAGACTTACTATGCTGACTTACATGGTTATCTATCATTTTAGGTATAAGTGACTTCATACTTTACTGCCAGCACAGTTTCTACATAGTTTCAAGTGAAAATGCCAGTTATAATTGGATGATTCATAATGCTTTTAAAAGTGATCTTTGAATTCAGCCTTGAAATACAGGGGATGTCAGAAAGAGCTCTTGAGCCACTGGGATTATATCCATTAGATAGATTTTTTTTTTTCAGCAAGAATTTCCACATTCTCAGTTGCTAATCTGTGGTACAGTGTAGGAGGAAGGAAGGTTTGAGAGGTAAGAAAATTTGCCCATCAAAGTTATAGATCTTTCCTTGACTCTTCAGTAGCAGGATTGCCTGGAGATGAAGAATCACCCCACTACATGTAGCTAGAGTTTTTTTTATTGTTTCTTTGGGAAATGTAGGGGGAATTTTTTTCCATAGTGACCTTGAAAGTTCTCCATTTCATAACAAAATGTGTGCTACTACCAATGTGGCATATACAGAGATGGGCAATAGGAGAATAAAATTACATTTTGAGGGGCAGCTAGGTGGCTCAGTGGATTGAGCACCGGCCCTGGAGTCAGGAGTACCTGAGTGCAAATCTGGCCTCAGACACTTAACACTTACTAGTTGTGTGACCCTGGGCAAATCACTTAACCCCAATTGCCTCATCAAAAACAAAACAAAACAATTACATTTTGAGAATTTATCCTTTAGAGATAAATATGAAAATAATGATTAAAAGGTGTAATGTGTTTATCATTGTCTAACTATGTCTAGATGAAATGGAATCCAACAGGAATGATACCAAAGATGATTTTGGCGTAAGTACTGAAAACATAATTTTATCCTAAAATCCAGCATCTTAATAATCTTCTAAAAGCTACTTCTGTTTGGAAGAATTTATAATGCACCTCCTACTAATAATTATCTTCTGTGTTGTCTTAGGAATTGTCTACTTATAGATTTGGGCTATGTTATTAGTTAAGTGAACTTAAACTTGCTTTTGATTTTTCTTTGGATATATGTTTTAAATTTATTATTGTTAATAGTCTATATTACATATAATATAATTGTAATATTGTTTATTTGAGTTATTTTTAGTATTTAATATTATAACATCCATTATAATAAATATATTATTGTTTGCTAATGCTGTTATTTAAATGTATTATTTTAAAAATTGGTAATCTTGGTTTTGGTCGTGTTAGAAATGAAGCCATAAAAACCTTGCAGTTTCCCTGTATACTCACCCCAAAAGAATGTTTTTTAGAGTTGCTTCTTGATGTTCTTGCATTGTAATTATATGTTCTCTTTTTCAGTAATATATCACTGTGGACTAGAGCTATTTTCTGTTTAGTTAATGAAGTATGCATGAAAGCCAAGAAAGAGCTACACAGTGTGTTCTCAGGAGAAGTTGTGAAATATTCTCAGGGATATTCTAGAATAATACAGACATCTGCCTGAGATGTCTTAGAGCCTTGCTTCCCAAACTGTCTTCTTTTTTTTTTTTAATCGTGCACCCTTATCAGAAAACAAAATTTTGAACATTCACCTTAAAATTGAGTATATTTATAAATTATATGCATTTTCTACTGTACTAATAATTACATGTATTATAAAACTTACACAGAGAAATTTTTACAGGACAAGGTAAAGATGGAATAATACTGATTCTAGAATTTATAGAGTCAGAGTGACATGCGTAGACATGTACTTTAGGAAAATCATTTTGGTGTAGCTATTGAGGATGGATTGGAGAGGGATGAGACTTGAAGTGTGGAAACAAAGTAAGAGACTATCGCTCTGATCCAGGTCAGAGATGATAAGGGCCTGAACTTCGGTTTTGCCTGTGTGAGAAGAGACACCTAAACATGTGTGAGATATGGTGTGAAGGTAGAAACAAGATTTGGCAATTGATTGGATATGTGAGGCAAGAGAAAGTAAGGACCTAGTGTTGATGCTAAGGCTGCAAACCTAGATAACTAGAAGGATGGCGGTGCCCTCCTCAGAAATTGGGAGCTTGGGAACAGGGTGGAACATCAAGTTTCAAAATACCCAGTAGGCAGGTAGTAATTTGGTACTAAAATTGAGGAAAAAGATTAAGGGTATATATAGATCTGGGAGTTACCCAGGAGTTGATAATTTAACCCATTAAAACTGATGGAAGTCACCAAGTGAGAATGTATGGAGAAAAGAGGGCACTGAACAGAACTCTGGGCTACACACACAGTTAAGAGATATGATATGGATTATGATCCTGCAAAGGAGATTGAGAAGGAACAATCAGACCAGCAGAAGGAGAATCAGGAGAGAAAAGTGAGTGAGTACCCAGAGAGAAGAGAATAAATATCCAGGAGGAAAGGGTAGTCTAAAGTATAAAATGCTAAAGTGAGGTCAAGAAGAATGACTGGGGGAAAGCTATCAGATTTGGCAATTAAGAGGTCACTAGTAACATGGAAAAGAATTGGGTGAGAATTTGAGGGCAAGGAGGAGGTTGAGAACCCGGGAGACCAGAAGGATGGTTATGTCTGGGAAATAGAGAACTTCAGAAGAGGGGTGAGTCTCTGAGGCAAAGTTAATGTAATCATAAACAAAACATAACCTGCTCATCCTGTGCTGCTTATTCTTTTCATTAAAAAGAGGTACAAGAAATTACTCACTACCACTGTCCCAAAACTCAAAATCCACTCCCATGAAGGGAGGGAGGAGGAGGAATTACTTTGGCATCTGCTACTGGTGGCTGGATCAAATTAGATTTTAACTTTCCTGAAGGGCCCATACTCAAGCAGTCACTTTGAAGGCCACTGATGGGAGGGGGAAGAGTCTTCAAAAGTCTTCAACATCCCCCTTGGGGTCATGCCACAGCCCCATTTTGAAGACCTGTGGCTTATAGAAGGGCAAGGAAAAAGAAGAGGTAAACTTAGTAAGGTCCCTTCTAGACCTGAGATTTATGAAAAAAATTACTTTTTCTGTCACTGTAGTTGTTTGTCATTTGTCATTATTAACAGAATTTAAATATGCCTGACCCATCTCTCGTACCTCAAAGTGAAGTAGCTGGCCCAGGCTTTGTTCCACCACCTCCTTTGTTGCCAGTGGATCCAAGAGGGTCAAAAATGAGAAGAGGACCTCCTGTTATATCTCCTCTTCCAGGAATTATGTATGGACCTCCCAGGGGATACTTTCCAGCAAGGAATTTCCCTGGCCCACCCCATCCTCAGTTATCAAGTATGTAATTTTTTTTTTAACTTATGTTGGTTTTGGAGAGGAAAGCATGTATCCATTTTTTCAATGTTCAGCACATATTTGTTAAAATGGTTAGAATTTTTGTTACTTTGGTATTGATTTTGAACTTAAGTATTTCCTCTTGAATTTGGAAAACTAACCACTTTAATGCTGGGATTTGTGTATACTTGTAGTTTAATTATTTGTTTTTATTCTTTATATTTATTTTGTTGACTCCCTGTTAGAATATAAAGTCCTTGAAGGTAGTGATTGTTTCCTTCTTTGTATTTGTATGCCAGTGCTTAATCAATGCCAAATTGATTAATTGATCATTTGGTTTTTTTTTTTTTAGTGAGGCAATTGGGATTAAGTGACTTGCCCAGGGTCACACAGCTAGTAAGTGTTAAGTGTCTGAAGCTGGATTTGAACTCAGGTACTCCTGACTCCAGGGCCGGTGTTCTATCCACTGCGCCACCTAGCTGCCCCCCATTTGTTTTTACCGTACTCTTGGTTTGAAACAAGTATTTTACTGGATTGCTTACCCAAGAGACAATGATTATTTTGGCAACTGTAGAAAATAAATATAACTTGTATTTTGGCATTTAAAATGCATTGTTTAATGAGAATGATTTACAGGTTGTTGTTGTTTTTGTTTTTTAATTTTGTTGAGGCAATTGGGGTTGTTTTTAAGACCAAACTTGAAGGTTTGTTGGGTCATGTTTTGGACTAAATAATTTGCTACATTTCATTGAAGTACTTTTATCAGCCAGTTAACAAAAATTTATTAAGCACTTATGTGCCAGACATTGTACTAAATGCTAGAATACAACAAAAAGGCTAAACACAACAATCTTTGTTCCTCACATTCTAATGGGATAGAAAATTTGCAAATAATAATGTGTATATAACCATATGTAATTAGAAGCTAATCTCAGAAGATACTGAGTGGGACCAAGACGGGCCTCCTGTAGAAGGAAGCCAGAGAAGCTAGGAGGTTTAGGCAAGGAAGTCTAGCATTAGTCATGGACAGGGTTGGGAGATAAGGACTAAAAAGTAATTGGGGCCCGGTCTTCCTTCAGAAGACTTTGTCTTTGATCCTGGAGATAATAGGGAGCCTTGGGAGTTTTTATTGAATAGAGGTGTGTATGCCTGGGTGACTGGGAGGATGGTAGTAGCCTCAGCAGAAAAAGGGAACTTTGGAACAAGTATAGGTTTGGAGGAGAAAAGTAATGACTTCCATTTTGGATATGTTGGATTTGAGATGTCCAGTAGAGATTAGTGGTGGATATAGAAATCTGGGAATCAGTGACATAGAAATGACCTTTACAAACATGGAAGCTAATAAGTTCACCAAGTGAGATATTGTAGAAAGAGAAGAGGGAAAGGCCCAGGACAAAGCCTAGCGGGACATGCATGTTTAGTGGGCTTGACTTAAATAAAGAATATTTTTTAAAATCCTACTAAGTGGTGACAGCTAGGTGGCACCAGCCCTGGAGTCAGGAGGACCTGAGTTCAAAAACTTACTAGCTGTGTGACCCTGGGCAAATAATTTAATCCCAATTGCCTCAAAAAAAAAATACTATGAAGTTACTTCATATATTCTCCCTGACATTGCCATCCATGACTTTAGATTTGTGCAAAATAATCACAATTCCAATGTGTTAGTAAGTAAGGTCAGTTTTGTTTGGAGAATTTCTTAATAGTAATTAAGATAATTGAAGATTGTTTAGGGGTGATACAAGACCAGGAAAGGGACTCTCTGATCTAAGTGAAGCACATGACAGAGACTGGATTCCTTTTGTGATTGACAGCCACATGAAAAAAATTCTTTTTTGCAAAACAAATTTTGACTCAGTTTTATCTGTTTAAGTCTTTCTATCCCTTACTAGTCTATGTGTCAAAATATTAGATTAATGCTTAGGGAAGAACTGTAGTTGGATCTAAAATTATGGATGCGCCTTTATAATTGTGTATAAGATATAATTATAAGTTTCATTTCTTCAGAAAATCATTTGTTCAGTCAGTCCAATTCAGTGACAAACAGCGATCCTGCCATGTGTAAGGCATGTAAGCAAAATGTAATTATTCTGGTGTCAGAGAGACTTAGAGCTTGTGGTCCGTGTAACAGATATGTATTGGGGATGCTATAAATTAGTGTTGCGATTCTCATTTATGATGCAGTGGAGATATTTAAAGCTAAAACAGATTTTCTACCAATCTCTTTAAACAGTGAGAAGTGTTTATCCACCCAGGTCCTTTCCTCCATATCCTCCTCCAAGAGATGGATTTTTTCCTCCACCTCCACCTCTACCTCTACCTCCACCTCCTGAAAGTAAAAATGAGCAATCTTCAGAGATGACTCAGCCTTCAAGTGAGCCTGCTGCTGATCTTGAAGAGCCACCACAAGAAATCTGAGGGTTCTTTTTTCACCAAAATAATTTATGTATTTTTTAATCATCTCATTCTCGGTTTAAGTAACTAAGTTTAAGTTTAAGTTTAAGTTCATTGGTTTTACTGTTGCTCAAATTGAAGCTTGATAGAATAATAATTTTCATTGTAAGGTTTTGTCAATAAAATGATTTAACTGAGTTCTATGAATAAATGGTTTCCCATTGTACAGAAACTCCTCATAAGTTTGAAAATGTTCATTTTAACTTGGTTAACCAAGCCACCATAATCTAAACTAAATAATATGCAAGTTTTAAGTGATTAATTCAGCTCTGGGAAATATTTGAAATCGCTAAGGCCATTCCTGCCTGCTGAGGGCTCTATTTATTGTGGTTATAAGACAGAGATAAAAGTAACTTGATGTTTACCCTAAAATAATAAATTTCAGTTGGTTTAAAAGATTTGTTTTGCATTGAAAATATTATTTAAATCAGATAATCTCTAATTGTGACTGCATTAGGTAGTTTTATTATAGTTCTGGTATAATATAAAAAATACTCTTCTTTGTACATAAACTGTGTGACCCAAAGTAATAAAATTATAT
This sequence comes from Dromiciops gliroides, assembly GCF_019393635.1. NCBI lineage: Eukaryota > Metazoa > Chordata > Mammalia > Microbiotheria > Microbiotheriidae > Dromiciops > Dromiciops gliroides. The sequence continues at coordinate 272,906,935 of NC_057862.1, forward strand.
AAACTTTTCAAATTGAAGTTGTTCTCATTTCATTTTTAAATTTAATTTAATTTAATTTTTGGTGAGGCAATTGGGGTTAAGTGACTTGCCCAGGGTCACACTGCTGGTAAGTGTTAAGTGTCTGAGGCCAGATTTGAACTCAGGTACTCCTGACTCCAGGGCTGGTGCTCTATCCACTGCGCCATCTAGCTGCCCAGTTGTTCACATTTCAAAAAAAGAATAGAACTGAAGTATGCAAGTTATGAGGAGTTGCATATTTCAAGAGAGGGTTGGTCTAAATGGCTTCTAATATCTCTTCTAACTCTGAGATTCTGTAAGTCTAGGAATGAAATATTGCTTCATGGGAAAGATTAGTCTGAGTTTCTCTATGACCCATTCATTAATCAACTACAGATTATCACCTGTTGGTGGCTGGGTCTATTGTTAATGTAATAGTGAATTTAAATCCTTATTCTATAAAAAGAGAAAGGAGCTAAGGAAACTTATCTACCTCAGGTAAGCCTCTTTTTGTAAGTACTGTATACTTATTAAAGAAAGGGCACTCAATAAATGTAATGAACATCATCATAACAATTGTCTGCATGGTTATCCTAAGATGTTACATTATGAACTCCATGAGGGTAGGAACTAATCTTAGGTTAAATAAAACTTTATGTATTCCCCCAGCACCTAGCAGAGTGCTCTGTCTATATCACAAGTTCCTGATATGTTCTTGTTGAATTAAGGCAGATAGATCTTTAAAGTCCTTTCTAAAATATCTGTTAGCCTAGGCTTTCATTTTACCCTCATTTCTGCACATGATATAGTGATATTTGGGAAGAACAAGGGCAGGTGAAAGTTCCAGAGAGACAGATGTTGGTCTTGTGTAAAGAAAAAAATGGTCCCAAATGGAGTGGGCAGTCTTCTGGAGTAGAAAGTCACTGGAGGGCAGCTAGGTGGCATAGTGAATAAAGCACTGGCTCTGGCTTCAGGAGGACCTGAGTTCAAATCTGGCCTCAGACACTACCCTGGGTAAGTCACTTAACCCTCATTGCCCTGCAAAAAAAAAAAAAAGAAAAGAAAAGAAAAGAAAAGAAAAGGAAGAGTTGTAAACAACTAGCCATAGTTTTAACTCTCCCATGCTATTAGAAATCAAGACATCTTCCAATAATAGGACCAAACCAGGGTATGTAGAGCCCTTGGAGGAGGCAAGAACCTTGAGAAGGAATAAGGGCCAAAGAGGGTTTACTAGAACTATGTCCAAAAAGAGTATGTTGTTATCAGGTCAGCCTTCCTGGATATTGGGATCTTAGAAACCACTGGACCAGAGAGCCTTTTCTCTTCTGGTATTCCTTTGTCACTGGGAGGTTAGAAACAACCTGAGAAGTCAGATGTACTATGCTGCGAGTCTCTTGCCCTGAGATGGGAGAGTGCCATTTTGCCAGGCAGGGACAAGTTAAGGACCACCTGGGTTAGATGGATGCTTTGACTGGCACAAGGGCCCAATTGGGCAGGGGTAGCTAGCTCCTTTGTCCTTAGGGGGATCAGATGGTCTTGTGCCTAGGACAACATGGCATCACCACCCCAAGGTCCCAATTGGCACAACTCCACTTCTGTTCTTTAATAGCGCCAACCTAGTAGTTTAGCATATGATGTGTGACAGGTGCTGACAGGACCCATAAATAACTATGCAGTGGGAGGCATTAGCAAAATTCCTTCATTGGTTGTGATCCCAAAGGGGAGAGCCTTTGATCATCCAGCCTCGTGCTTTTCAGACCCCAAACCACATGGCCAAAACCCATGGTTACCTCTCAGGAATTCAAGATCTTCTCTGCCCCAAGATTCACATAGCAGCTACACAGCTTAGTATGCAGCCCACTGGAACAACTAGCCAGAACCCTAATTCCCTAGGGTATCCCAAATTGTCATACCACTGAAACCCACTTGTGTATACTTCTCTCTTGTAATGAATGGAGCCATAGTCACCCAGGAAAGATGGTGGTTCCCAGGAGCCAGGTCCTTATAGGTGGGGGCCCCCTGAGTCAGTAGAGGAGGCAGGGGTCTAGGGTGTGGTATGGGCTGGAAGCTTCAGTCTCAGGCCTAGTCAACACTTGTTTGTGAAGGGTTTGCACACCAGAGGGACCTAGACAATTGTGATGCGTCATGTGCCCTGTCCATTTAGCTATAAAAGCCACATGCGCTTCTTGTTCATCTTGCATCACCCATTCCAAAATGGAAAACTCTGGACAAAGAGCGATCATATGAGCCTCCACCATTGTTCAATAGAAACTAGGGCCCAACACCAGACAGACAGCTGCTTTGCAAGGGTGGTGTAGTGAGTGGATGTTCTAGGGAGCTCAGAACTCCAGAAACCCTAACGATTGCATATTTGGGCCACCTCTAGGTCCCTGCCAAAGGCTCTACTCAGCCTGTTTATTATGGACAGAGACCTCCAGAAGCATGAGCCTTGAAGGGTCATAAGGGCCTGATGGAAGAGACTGCCGGACAGCGTGCTTTATGTTATTCAGGGAGCCTCACTTGAAAGAAATAGACTTGCAAGTGACTCAATAAATGGGGATCACCAGAATACCCAGGTGGGGAGTCCAATAGCTTAGCCTGGAATCCAGATGTTTCTTCCACCCACTGTATTCCCCCAATATTTGAATGAGCACGGTTGATTTCTCATTCTCTATCCCTCTTAAGGGCCACCATCTGATCTAGGGTATCTGCCACCATGGCCTCATCTGGCCCAGTCAATATTACATAGTGAGTGTAGTGGCATACACAGCAGTGCCAACAGAAAGGCAGGCCTCCATCAGGTCTCTGTCCAACAAAATGGGGCAGTCTGAGGGAAAGTCCAGGTAGCTCTGGGGAAGGATCCCTTCTTGGTCTACCACATTCTTCTCTTCTTATCTGCATTCCCATCTTCATCTCCCCAGAATAGCACCTGGGGAAAGGAAATGAGGTCATCAGGGGCATGCCAGCCAGGGTGCTACTGGCTACAGCATGGACCACTTCAGTCTAGGAGGCTTCAGGTTCTTTTCCATTTGGGCTCCTGAGGGTACTAGCTTAGGTTTTTATGTGTGGTGAGTGATGGGCAGGTAGATGATCACCCTTTTTTGGGGGGCTGGCTTACCTTTTGCCTGAAGGGCTTACTATCTCTGTTAGGTTTAAGATTGTGTAATTTATTACTATTCTGTTTATGGAAACGTCTTAAGGGTATGATTTCAATATTCCTCCATGGTGTTTAGAATTTCCAAACAGCATCATTATCTGCTCCTCTTCCCCTCACACCTCTGCAGTGAGGGATGTATCTCCCATTACCTCTACAGAGGTCCAAATCTCTTCCTTAATATCTGTCCTTAATATTAATCCCCTAACATATGTCAGGAGCATCAATCACATTACACAAGGATTTTGCAGCCACTCGGATTTTCTTTTAGCTTTATTGGGCAGCTAGGTGGTGCAGTAGATAGAGTACCAGGCCTGGAGTCAGGAAGATTCATCTTTACTCAGTTCAAATCTAGCCTCAGACACTTGACACTTACTACCTGTGTGACACTGGGCAAGTCACTTAACCCTGTTTGCCTCAATTTCCTCATCTGTAAAATGAGCTAAAACAAACCACTCCAGTATCTTTGCCAAGAAAACCCCAAATGGGGTCACAAACGGTCAGACATGACCAGACAATAACCAAATTAGCCTTATCATGCCTGGAAACTAGGCCACTTCCTTTCCATCTTCACAACATGTTGCCCAAAATCTGCACATCATCTTCATCTCCTTTCTACCAGAACTTTGGACTCCCATCTCTGGACGCTGGGCTCAGACGGGTGACCTTATCCTGCCTGCAACCAGTCTTCCATGTTACTTCCAGACCATCCCTATTATCGTCTAGTTCTGCAAGTCCTCCTTTTCCTTTCCAGCTCCCCTTTGTCTGTTGCCTTCTACCATTAGAATGAGAACTCCTCAAGAGCAGAGGCTACTTCTGTTCATATTCCCAGTGCTTAACACAGTGTCTGGCACATGGAAAGTGTTTAATAAATGTTTTGTCTATAAACGGTAATAAAATTATGGCAATGAAGGGACAGTGAGCAGTGGGGGTGGGATGGGGGTGGACAGTTAATTGAATGGCAAGAAACCAGCAACTCATGCTGCTAGCTCCAGACTCAAAAGCAGCTTACATCACTTTAATTTTTCCTTGGGAGAAGAGAGGTAGGACTCAGAAGAGTTTGGCACTCAGGGAGCTAGCTGCTCCCTTGCCCCACATGGGGCTTGTATTGTCTTGGTAACTGACACTCTGCTCTCGACAGGCTCCCTGGTACCTCATGGTTCTGACCATTCTGTCCAGCAACAGCAGTCTACCCAAGTCTCAGAAAGAAGGGACATGGAACTGAGCATCCAGAAATGATGCAATACTGGACCTGCCTATGTGGCACAAGATGGAGTATGAAATCCGTCCTTCTGGCTTTTTTCCACAATCCTCTAAAAAAAAGTCCCACAAAGTCATGTTCAAAAAGATGTCTCTACACTGGTGAACTCTGGGACAGCATCTACTTGAGTCTCTCATCTCCACAGCAATGCTTACCTGGGCTGGAAACTCAGAAACCCAGAGCAACCTAGAGAAGGGGATGTATGTAGATAGACATATCTTGAATGGATTCAACCATTCTGGAGAACAGTTTGGAAGTATGCCCAAAGGGCTATAGAACTATGCATACCCTTTGATCCAGCAATACTACTGCTAGGTTTATATCCCAAAGACATCCCAAAAAAGAGAAAAAGACTTATTTGTAAAAAAAAATATTTATAGCAGCTCTTTTAGTGGTGGCTAAGAATTGGAAATCAAAGGAATGCCCATCAATTGGGGAATGGCTAAACAAGCTGTGGTATATGATGAAGATGGAATATTATTGTGCTATAAGAAATGACAAGTAGGATGATTTCAGAAAGGCCTGGAAAGACTTGTATGAACTGATGTATAGTGAAGTGAGCAGAACCAAGAGAACACTGTGCACAAGACACAGCAATATTGTTTGATGAAGAACTGTGAATGACTTAACTATTCTCAGCAACTTAATGATCCAAGACCATCCCAAAGGACTAATGATGAAGCATACTATCCACCTCCAAAGAAAGAACTGATATTGATTCAACACAGACTGAAGCACACTATTTTTCACTTTCATTTTTTCCTTTTATTCAAGTTTTCTTATACAAAATGACTAATATGGTAACGTTTCACATGTATAACCTGTATCTTATTGCTTACAGTCTCAGGGAGGAGGGAGAGGAGGTGAGGAGGGATGGAATTTGGAACTCAAAATTTTAAATAAAAATTTTTATTATTATTTTAAAAACAAATGCTATGAGAAATTGGAAGGGAGAGAAAACACTTCCAGTTGATGAGACCTGCCTCGCAAAAGAATTTCAAAATGAAGAAATGACAAAGCAGGGAGAGAAGGGAACTGGGGAAGCCATCAAGGCAGAGGGTTTAGGATAAGCAAAGGCCCACACAAGAGTAATTTGGCCAGATCGGGTAGCTCAGTGGGTAGAGCACTGGGCCAGTTGTCAGGTAGACCCGAGTTCCAAAACAGCCTCAGACACTCACTAGTTCTGTGACCCTAGACAAGTCATTTAACCTCTGTTTCAGTTTCCTCAACTACAAAAATGAGGGAAGCACCTTACCTCTAAGGGTGGTTGTGAGGTTCAAAAGAGATATTTGTAAAATGCTTAGTACAGTCCCTGGCACAAAGTAGACACTTAATACTTGCTTGATGATGATGATGATGATGATGATGATCTGATCATTTTGACAATGATAACTTTTAATATAAAAAATATTTTTAGAAACAAAAAAAGAGACATACCTTAATTCAATAAGCATTTGTTAAATACTTACTATGTGCCAAATACTATAGATACAAAGATAAAAGCAAAATAATGCCTGCCCTTAAGGAATTTTGTTTGAGGGGCAGGGAGAAGGAGAGTACATAGTACACAGATAAGTAAATACAAGGGTTTTTTTGTTTTTTATTTTGGGTTGGGCAATGAGGGTTAAGTGACTTGCCCAGGGTCACACAGCTAGTAAGTGTCAAGTGTCTGAGGCTGGATTTGAACTCAGGTACTCCTGAATCCAGGGTCAGTGCTTTGTCCACTGCACCACCTAGCTGCCCCTAAATACAAGTTATTTACAAAATTAATAGAAAGTGATTTGGGAGAGAAAAGGAGACTGAAGGCCAAGTACTAATATATGGTATAATTCAAAAAGGCCACTTGTGAGGGGGCAGAGACAAGATGGCAGAGAAAAGGCAGTAAATGCTCAGACTTCCTGACACAATTACTCCAAAAAAACTCCAAACACAGCTAGAAAACAACTCCTGGAGTAGCAGAACCCACAAAAAGATGACTGAGATTATTTTCCAGCCAAAGACAGCTTGGAGGTTTGGCAGGAGGGGGAGCTGGGCTGGAAGTGGAGTTCAGTCCTGCAATTGCACCAACACAGATCCAGCCCCAGGCAGGCTGCACTGGAGAAACTTATCCCTGAGCCTCCAAATCAGCTGTAGTGCACCCATCTTCTGGAACTAAGCTCACAGTCTGGTGAGAAGGCTAAACGGCTGGCCAGGGAGGAGTCTACAGGGGTATATGCAGGAGCTAAGGGGGGATTTGGATGTCCTACCCCAGTGGGGAACCAGGAAGAAACCTTGAGCAGTGGTGGCTCAGGTGGGGGAGGGGTGCAGGCTCGTTGGAGCTGACAACCAACAGCACACAAAGTTTTGCTGCCTGGTTAATTAGCAAGTTGACCTGGGTTTATATACAGACCAGAGAAAAGGCCAGGCAAGTGAAGAAACTTCCCCTCATTAAATCATAACACCTGGGACCCCCTGAAGCTTGGGGCAGTATAATCTGGAAACAGGACCCCACACTAAGAAGGAGTTAAAAATCAAGTAAAGATGGGCAAGATGAGCAGGCAGAGAAAGTTGCAAACCATAGAAAGCTTCTTTAGTGATAAGGAAAATCGAGGTGCACCCTCAGAAGAGGATAGCAACATCAGGGCCCCTACATTTAAAGCTTCCAAGAGAAAAAATGAATTAGTCTCAGGCCATAGAGGTGCTCAAAAAGGACTTTGAAGATAAAGTTAGAGAGGTAGAGGAAAAAATGGAAAGAGAAATGATGCAGGAAAGTCATGAAAAAAAGTCAATAGCTTGAAAAACCAAATGGAAAAGGAAATACAAAAGCTCTCTGATTGTCAGGGACCCTTGAGGATGCTGTTTAAGCAAGGCTTGCAAAACCCCTTAAGGGCCCCTCAACCTTTGTACTTAAGCAAGGCTTGCACAAACATGCACCTTCCTCTTTGTTATTTTTACATTCCTACTCCTTATACATCCTGTTTTCCCAAACCTCTGACCCACTTGAGCAAGCACCATTGTCCTAGAATTGCCACAAATGCAGTATTGTTGACATAGCCCTCTAGTATATAAGTAACACATATACCCTCAATAAAATTGCCTTCTTTGCCATCAGCAAAGAATGCCCTTCTGATCCCAGCTTTGACTCTCTCTTTGTTTCTGCATCTTCCTGTAGCAGCTTTCGGGTTCTGAACCTTCATAGCTAGCCTCTGATGAAAATTATTGTCTTAAAATTAGGATTGAACAAATGGAAGCTAGTGACTTTATGAGAAAGCAAGACACAATAAAGCAAATTCAAATGAATAAAAAAATAGAGGGCAATGTGAAATATCTTCTTGGGAAAACTGCTGACCTGGAAAATAGATCCAGGAGAGATCATTTGAAAATTATTGGTCTATCTGAAAACCATGATCAAAATAAGAGCTTAGACATCATCTTCCAAGAGATTATCAGGGAAAATTGCCCTGATATTCTAGAAACAGAAGGTAAAATAGAAATTGAAAGAATCCACCAATAACCTTCTGAAAGAGATCCCAAAATGAAAACTTCCAGGAATATTATAGCCAAATTCCAGAGCTCCCAGGTCAAGGAAAAAATATTGCAGACCAAAAGAAACAATTCAAATACTGTAGAGCCACAGTAAAGATAGCACAGGATCTAGCAGCTTCTACATTAAAGGATCAGAAAGCATAGAATATGATATTTGGGAGGGCAAAGGAATTGGGTTTACAACCAAACATCACCTACCCAGCAAAACTGAGTATAATCTTTCAAGGGAAAAATGGGATTTCAATTAAAAAGAGGACTTTCAGGCATTTGTGATGAAAAGACCTGAACTGAGTAGAAAATTTGACTTTCAAATTCAAGACTCTAGAGAAGCATAAAAAGGTAAATGGGAAAAAGGTTAAACTAGAGGGGGGCAGAGCCAATACGGTGGAGAGTAGCCAGCAAATTGCATGAGCTCTCCTTCTGTTCCCTCAAAAAGAACATTAAATGAAGCCTCTAAATGGATTCTGAAACTACAGAACCTGCAAAGAGACAGAGAGGCACAGTCTTCAAACCAGAAATAATTTAGAAGACTTCAGGAAAGGTTGGTCTCACTCAGGCAAAAGGAAGGCTAAGCTCACTGCAGTGCAGTGTGAGGGTGGGGCAAGTCAGCAGGAAGCTGTGGGACACAGCTGAGCAACTGTGACCCTTGGATCCTGGCACAACAAGCTGGTGGCTCAGTAGAACACCGGAAAAACCCACCTGCACTAGCCGAGAGGGCAGGTTGCCAGCTGGAGGGATACCCACAGGACAGGCTCCAGAAGGCCTACTGATCCCAGCACACTCGGACAGGAAGCCCAGGGCGGTGACACAGCCCCTATATCCCAGCACAAGAAGCTTGAAACAGGGACCCTGGTGCCCCCAGAGGAGACCTCAACTTTAAAAAAATAAAAAAAAATAAGCTGCATTATGAATAAAAAACAAAAAAGAACTCTCACAATTGAGAGTTTCTGTGTTGACAGGGAAGTGACAAACACAAATTCAGATGAGGACAATATTCCCAAATTGCCTACATGTGAAGCCTCAAGAGGGGAGATGAATTGGTCTCAAGAACAAAAAGCCTTTTGGAGGGAGCTCAAAAAGGATTTAAAAAATCAATTGAGAGAAATGAAAGCACCACAAGAAAATTATGAAAAAAGAATCAACAGCTTGGAAAAGGAAGCACAAGGATTGACAGAAGAAAACAATTCCTTAGAAAATTCATTTGGCCAAATGGGAAAAAAAGGTGCATAATCTCATTGAAGAAAACAATGCCTTAAAAATTAAAATTGGACAGTTGGAAGATAAGGAATCCATGAGACACCAGGAATCAGTCAAGCAGAAAAGAATGAAAAAATAGAAGAAAATGTGAAATACCTCATTGGAAAGACAACTGACTCGGAACACAGATCCAGGAGAGACAATTTGAAAATCACTGGGCTGCCTGAAAGCCATGATCAGAAAAAGAGTCTAGACACCATACTCCAGGAAATTATTAAGGAGAACTGCCCTGATATTATAGAATCAGATGATAAAATTATCACTGAACGAATCCACCAAACACTTCCTGAAAGAAACCCCAAAAGGAAAACTCCAAGGAATATTGTAGCCAAATTCCAGAATTATCAGGTAAAGGAGAAAATACTCCAAGCAGCCAGAAAGAAGCAATTTAAATATTATGGAGCCACAGTCAGGATTGCTCAGGACCTAGCAGCTTCAACATTAAAGGATCGCAAGGCTTGGGATATGATATTCCAGAAGGCAAAGGAGCTTGGACTGCCAGCCAAGAATCTATTACCCAGCAAAACTGATCATTCTCTTTAAGGGGAAAAGATAGACATTCATTGACACTGGGGACTTTCAAGGTTTCCTGAAGAAAAGACCAGAACTGAATAGAAAATTTGATCTTAACATACATGAGTCAAGAGAAGTTTAAAAAGGTAAACAGGGGGAAAAAAAAGTTACTCAATTAGGTTAAACTGTTTACATCCCTACACGGGAAGATAATAGTTATAACTCTTGAGAATTGCAAATGTATTTGGGCAGACAGAGGGATTATACACAGAGGGTATAAATATAAATTGTCTTTGATGTGATGACATAAAGGAAATTAAGGGTTTAAAAAGGGAGCCTATAGGGAGAAGAGGGAAGGGGAGGTGGAATGGGGTGAATTACATCATATGAAGAGGTGAAAAAAAAACCCTATTACAATAGAGGGAAAGAAGGGAGGGGTGAACATTGTTTCAACCCTACTCTCATTAGATTTGATTCAAAGAGGGAATAACATATATGTTCATTTGGATAAAGAAACTTAGCTTATTCTTTAGGGAAATAAAAGGGGAAGGGGGGACTGATAGAAGGGAGGGCAAAAGCAAGGGAGAAAAGGGTAAAGAAAAGGGAGGGGTGATAAAAAGGGAGGGCAGATTGGGGGAGGCAGGGGTAAGAAGCAAAATGTTGGTGAGGAGGAATAGGGTGAAAGAAGGGGGGAAGTACAAAGAGGGTAAATAGAATGGAGGGGAGTAGACAGTTAGTAATAATAACTGTGAATGTGAATGGGATGAACTCTGCTATAAAACGGAAGCAAATTGCAGAGTAGATTAAAAGCCAGAATCCTACAATATGCTGTTTACAAGAAACACATTTGAAGCAGAGAGATACACACAGAGTAAAGGTAAAAGGCTGGAGCAGAATATATTATGCTTCAGCTAAAGTAAAAAAAGCAGGGGTAGCAATCCTTATCTCAGACAAAGCACAGGCAAAAATAGATCTCATTAAAAGAGATAAGGAAGGAAACTATATCTTGCCAAAAGGCACTATAGATAATGAAGCAATATCAATATTAAATATGTATGTGCCAAGTGGTATAGCATCCAAATTCTTAGAGGAGAAGTTAAATGAGTTACAAGAGGAATTAGACAGTAGTACTATATTAGTGGGGGATCTGAATCTTCCCCTCTCAGAATGAGATAAATCTAGCTAAAAAATAAATAAGAAAGAAGTGAAAGATGTGAATAGATTTCTAGAAAAGTTAGACATGATAGATGTCTGGAGAAAACTGAATGGGGATAGAAAGGAATATACCTTTTTCTCAGCAGTACATGGCACATTTTCAAAAATTGATCATGTATTAGGGCACAAAAACATCATAGTCAAATGTAGAAAGGAAGAAATAGTAAATGCATCCTTATCAGATCATGATGCAATAAAAATTACATGTAAGAAAGAGCCATGGAAAAGTAGACTGAAAATCAATTGGAAACTAAATAATTTCATTCTAGAGAATGAATGGGCCAAACAAGAAATTATAGAAACAATCAATAACTTTATCCAAGAGAATGACAATAATGAGACAACATACCAAAATCTATGGGATGCAGCCAAAGCAGTGCTTAGGGGAAAATTTATAGCTCTAACTGCTTACATGAATAAAAAAGAAAAAGAGGAGATTAATGAATTGGGCATGCAACTTAAAAAGCTAGAAAGAGAACAAATTAGAAATCCCCGATTAGATACTAAACTAGAAATCCTGAAAATTAAAGGAGAAATTAATAAAATTGAAAGCAAGAAAACTATAGAATTAATCAATAAAACTAAGAGCTGGATTTATGAAAAAACACACAATAAAATAGATGAAATATTGGTTAATTTGATTTAAAAAAGAAAGAAGAAAACAAAATTACCAGTATCAAAAATGAAAGGGGTGATGTGACCACTAATGAAGTGGAAATTAAATCAATAATTAGGAATTATTTTGCCCAACTGTATGCTAATAAATTTGACAATCTAAATGAAATGGATAAATATTTACAAAAATACAAACTGCCCAGGTTAACTGAAGAGGAAATAAAAGCCTTAAATGAGCCCATATTAGAAAAAGAAATTGAACAAGCCATTAATGAACTCCCTAAGAAAAAATCTCCAGGGCCAGATGGGTTTACAGGTGAATTCTACCAAACATTTAAAGAATTAATTCCAATATTATACAAATTATTTGGAAAAATAGGTGAAGGAGTTCTACTGTGGTAAAAAGTTTTAACGGTCGGTTAGATAATGGAGAGGCGCCAGTTTTTTTTTAGGACCACCCTTTTGGGGAGGAGATCAACAGCATGAGCTATGTACGCCAATCCGCCTGCGAGGCACCCCAGATTGCCTGCTGAGCACTCGACTTCCGGGGTGGGAGCTTAAAAGGCAAGGAGAGAACGGAAGTGGGGCCTTTTTTTTCTGCTCCGCTGGTCTCCTGGCTGCGCTGCACAGACAGACGCGGACTGGAGTTTGACTCGGCCCGGCTCTCGGTTAACAGCACACACTTGACTCGGTCTCTCGCCCCAAAGGTGGCCTTCCGCTTTTGGTGAGTTTTATACGGAATATAGACTAAGCCTAGAATTAAGACGATTTGTATTGTATTTCTACTTTCCTATCCTTCTAATCAACATCACCTTGTGACCACCATACAATAAAAGCTCTATCTAGAAAACCAGAAGCTTCTTCCATTTACTAGTCTGGGAGATAAATTAAGGGAAAGGTTAAGTAGGGTAGATTTATGATCTAATACCCAATTTTAATCTCACACTACCAAATTCATTTTATGATACAAATATGGTGGTGATACCAAAACCAGGCAGAGCAAAAACAGAGAAAGAAAATTATAGACCAATTTCCCTAATGAATATTGATGCTAAAATCTTAAACAAGATATTAGCAAGGAGATTACAGCAAGTGATCACCAGGATAATACACTATGACCAGGTGGGATTTATACCAGGAATGCAGGACTGGTTCAACATTAGGAAAACTATCAACATAATCAACCACATCAATAAGAAAACTAACCAAAATCATATGATTATCTCAATAGATGCAGAGAAAGCTTTTTACAAAATACAGCACCCATTCCTAATAAAAACACTAGAGAGTTTAGGAATAGGTGGAGCTTTCCTTAAAATAGTAAACAGTATCTACCTAAAACCATCAGCAAGCATTATACGTAATGGAGATAAGTTAGAGGCCTTCCCAATAAGATCAGGGGTGAAAAAGGGATGTTCATTATCACCTCTATTATTCAATATTGTACTAGAAATGTTAGCATTAGCAATCAGAGAAGAAAAAGGAATTAAAGGAATCAGAATAGGCAAGAAAGAAACAAAACAAAACTATCACTCTTTGCAGATGATATGATGGTATACTTAGAGAATCCTAGAGAATCAACTCAAAAATTACTTGAAACAATTAACAACTTTAGCAAAGTAGCAGGATATAAAATAAATCCACATAAATCATCAGCATTTCTATACATGACCAACAAAGAGATAGAAAGAGAAAGTCCATTTAAAGTAATGGTAGATAACACAATGCAGCCAAAGCAGTGCTTAGGGGAAAATTTATAGCTCTAACTGCTTACATGAATAAAAAAGAAAAAGAGGAGACTTGAGAGTCTACTTGCCAAGACAAACCCAGCAACTCTATGAACACAATTACCAAACACTTTTCACACAAATCAGATCAGATCTAAATAATTGGAAAGATATCAATTGCTCATGGATAGGCAGAGCTAATGTAGTAATAATGACAATTCTACCTAATTTAATTTACCTATTCAGCGCCATACCAATCAGACTACCTAAAAATTATTTTATAGAACTAGAAAAAAAATAACAAAATTCATCTGGAAAAACAAAAAGTCAAGAATATCCAGGGAAATAATGAAAAAAAATGCACAGGAAGGTGGGTTAGCTGTACCAAATCTGGAGCTTTACTATAAAGCAGCAGTCATCAAAACTATCTGGTACTAGCTAAGAAATAAAGTGGAGGATCACTGGAATAGGCTAGGCACAGGAGACACAATAGCAAATGACATCAGTAATGCAGTATTTGATAAACCCAAAGACTCCAGCTTCTGGGATAGGAATTCGGTATTTGACAAAAACTGCTGGGAAAACTGGAAGATAGTATGGCAGAAATTAAGCAGAGACCAACATCTTACACTTTATGCTAAAATAAGGTCAAAATGGATACATGATTTAGACATAAAAGGTGATACCATAGGTAAATTAGGAGAGGAAGGAATAGTCTACCTTTCAGATCTTTGGAAAGGAGAACAGTTTATGACCAAACAAGAGATAGAGAATATTATGAAATGCAAAATGGATGATTTTGATTACACTAAATTAAAAAGGTTTTGTACAAACAAAAGCAATGCATCCAAAATTAGAAGCGATGCAGAAAGCTGGGAAACAATTTTTATGGCCAATACTTCTGATAAAGGTCTCATTTCTAAAATATATAGGGAACTAAATCAAATTTATATGAATCCAAGTCATTCCCCAATTGAGAAATGGTCAAAGGAGGTAGTTTTCTGATGAAGAAATCAAAGCTATCTATTGCTACATGAAAAAAATGCTCTAAATCAATATTGATCAGAGAGATGCATATTAAAACAACTCTGAGATACCACCTGACACCTTTCAGATTGGCTAATATGACAAAAAAGGAAAATAATGAATGTTGGAGAAGCTGTGGGAAAATTGGAACACTAATGCATTGTTGGTGGAGCTGTGAACTGATCCAACCATTCTGGAGAGCAATCTGGAATTATGCCCAAAGGGCTATAAAACTGTGCATACCCTTTGACCCAGCAATACCACTTTTGGGTCTTTCCCCCAAAGAGATCATAAAAAAGGGAAAAGGACACACATGTACAAAAATATTTCTAGCTGCTCTTTTTGTGGTGGCAAGGAATTGGAAATTGAGGGGTTGTCCATCAATTGGGGAATGGCTGGACAAGTTGTGGTATATGAATGTAATGGAATTCTATTGTGCTGTAAGAAACAATGAGCAGGAGGAGTTCAGAGAAGCCTGGAAGGACTTGCATGAACTGATGATGAGTGAGATGAGCAGAACCAGAAGAACATTGTGTGTTGATCTACTGTGGTGGACTTGACTCTTCTCAGCAATGCAATGGTACAGAAGAGTTTCAGGGGACCCATGATGGAAGGGGATCTCCAAATCCAAGAAAAAAAAAAGAACTGTGGAGTAGAGATGCTGATTGAACCGTACTATTTCTTTTGCTTTTGGTGCTGCTGTTTTTCTATTTTGAGGTTTTTCTTCATTGCTCTGATTCTTCTCTTATAATATGACTAATGCAGAAATACTTTTAATGTTATTATGTGTGTATACACACACACACACACACACAGACATAATAAAACCTATATCAGATTACCTGCTGTCTAGGGAGGGGAGGGAGAGAGAAAAATCTGAAATTGGAAAGCTTGTATAAACAAATGTTGAGAACTATTTTTACATGTAACTGGAAAAAAATAAAATACTTTTATCAGAAAAAAAAGGTTAAACTATTTACATTCCTACATGGGAAGATGATATGTCTAAATCATAAGAGTCTTCTGAATATTAGGGCAGATGATAGGGATAAATTTAGACAGAGGGCACAGATGGGAATTGATTATGAAGGGATAATACCTGTAAAGCATTTATTTTTTGTTTCTCTTTTTTTTGGGGGGGGAGGGGTGGTGGTGGTTCGAGTTGATGAATGTCTTGCATCTGAGGTTGGATTTGGGCTTGGGTCCTCCTGGGTTCAGGGTGGGTGCTTTGTCCACTGTGTCACCTAGCTGCCTCATGATGAAATCTTTGGGGTAAAATTGAGAGGGGAGAGGAATACACTGGGGGAGGGGATAGGGAAGTGGTAGAATGGGGTGAAATCTCACATGAAAAATGCAAGAAAGGGTGTATGGAGTGTGGCGGGGGGAGAGATGGGGGAGGAGTGGGGAAGTGAAGGAGCCTTACACACATCAGAATTAGCTGAAAAAGACCTTAATCTCATCAAAGTTGGCTCAAGGAGGGAATAACATACATACCCAATTGGGTGGAGTAATCTATCTATCTAACCCTGAAGGAAAATAGGAGGGCAAGGGGATAAGGAGGGAACAGTGAAAGAAGGGAGGGCAGAGGAGGGGAGGGGGCAGGCAGAAGCAAAACACTTTTGAGGAGGAATAGAGTAAAAGAAGATAGAAAATAGAGTAAATATCATGGGAAGGGAATAGGATGTAGGGAAACAGTTATGATGATTGATTGATGATTGATGATAATGGAAAAATGTATGGTACTTACTTTGCTGGGCAATTATGAAAAAAAATTCTTTGTCAAGTTTAAGGTACTATATAAAAGTCATCTATTACTGTTGTTGCAATAATCAACCTCATGGGTTTATTGTAAGGAAATCTCTCTTTAAAGTACTATATAATTGTAGCTTACTATAAAAAAAATGATGAGCAGGATACTATCAGAAAGACCTGAAGGGACCTGCAAGAGCTGATACAAAGTGGAATCTACTGTATACAAAAGAACAGTATTATTGTGAGATGATCTGCTGGGAATGACAGTTATTTTAAGCAATGCAATGATCTAAGACAACTATAAAGGTCTTATGAAAAATGCAATCCATCTACAGAAAGAGAACTGATAGTATTTGAATACAGATTGAAACAGAATTTTTTTTGTTAGTTACTTTATAGGAAACAAAAAAAAATGTTGAACAGGATGCTATCAGAAAAACCTGGAAAGACCTACTTGAACTGAAGCAGGGTGAAATGTACTGTATACAAAATAACAGCAATAGTGTGAGATGATCTGCTGTGAAGGACTTGGTTATTTTCAGCAATGCAAGGATCCAATATAACTCTGAAGCACTTAGGAAAATTGCAATCCATCTACAGAGAAAAAACTGATGGCATATGAAAACAGATTGAAGCATAATTTTTTTGGATAGTTCCTTAATCTGAAGTTTTGTTTTTGTCTGTTTTCTTTCACAACCTGGCTAATGTGGAGATGTTTTGCATGACTTATATTGTATAACATATATTGAATTGTTTGAGCTCTTGGGGGTTGGGGGGGTGGGGAGGGAGGGAGGAAGAGAAGTTGGAATACAAAGTTTTAAAAAATTGATGCCAAAATTTGTTTTTACATGTAATTTGGAAAATAAAATTCTAAATGAAAACAAAAACAAAATAAGACAACAAAAAGGCCACTTGTAGGAGGTAGCAGCTAGGGGCACAGTGGATCAGTGGATGGAATACCAAACCTGCAGTTAGGAAACCTCAGTTCAAATCCTACCTCAGACACTTTCTAGCTGTGTGACCCTGGGCAAATTACTTAACCCTGTTTGCCTCAGTTTCCTCACTGTAAAATGAGCTGGGGAAGGACATGGCAAACTACATCAATATCTTTGCCAAGAACATAACAAATGGAGTCATGAAGAGTTGGACATGACTGAAAAACAACTGAACAACTGGAGGTAGCACTTCCCAAAACATGGTACTTTGAATTGCAATTGATTTTCAGGATTAGGAAGGAAAATTTGGGAGGGAAAGTAAAACAAATACCTTTTCCTTAAAATCCTATACTGCCTGTTTTTAAAACAGCATTTTGTGGGTTTTGATACTTTAGTAAATACATTTTTCCTATTACACCTATAATAGGTATTATAATCAAGCATTGAAATAACCTGAACCAGACCTTCAAAATGCTGTATCTTAAACCAAAAAATAATGAAGGATATTCAATCGCATTGCTCTCTTTCCTTGAAAAATAAGACATCTGGGAATGGATTTTTCCTTATACTAGTAGAGCCACTAATGAGTCATTTAAAAATATTTGAGAAGGCTTTTTTTTTTTTTAGTGAGGCAATTGGGGTTAAGTGACTTGCCTAGGGTCACACAGCTAGTAAGTGTTAAGTGTCTGAGGCCGGATTTGAACTCAGGTACTCCTGAATCCAGGGCCGGTGCTCTATCCACTGCGCCATCTAGCTGCCCCGAGAAGGCTTTTAAAAATGATTTTTGGGAAATATTAAAATATTTTAGAATATTCTTTTTGGTATTCTCAGGTGCCAAACTAGAGCAGCATTTTCACTTGTCCTCAATATTTCAGAATATAGAGGTGCAGTACTTTTTTTTTTTCTTTTTGCAGGGCAATGGGGGTTAAGTGATTTGCCCAGGGTCACACAGCTAGTAAGTGTCAAGTGTCTGAGGCCAGATTTGAATTCAGGTCCTCCTGAATCCAGGGCCAGTGTTTTATCCACTATGCCACCTAGCTGCTTCTAGTGCAGTACTTTTTTGAAAAACGTGGTTGGAGGAGAGAAGATAAACCATTCTGCTGTGTACTGCCCTTGGCCAAGGGAACAGGGACCACCTACCAGGCCCATTTCCTGTATCTGGTCTCTTCTTTCCCTTGTGAGCTACTACTATAAAGCTTGGTTACTTGCTATGCTTGTGTGGCTTTTTATCCAAAATCTCCTGCATTACACTTTCCAAAGTGCTATTTTTTTCCCTCACAACCATTAATGCAGTTAGGTAGGGCTGATGTCATTAGCTTTATTTTATAAAGAAGGGAAATGATTCATAGAGAGGTTGTGTACTTAAAGTCTAGGTGTGTTCTCTTCACTCCTTGTTCCTTATTCTTTATTTCATATATAGATATAGATAGATAAACATACACACATATACACATGAATTTAAATTATACATACATACATATATACATATATATATATATATATATATATATAATTTTAATGAAAGGAACTGGTTTGAGTGGTTGGGTAAAGGAAGGCACTACAGTAAGAACTTTACAATTATCTCATCTGATCCTTACAATAACTACAGGTGGGGGTGTGTAGGAGCTATTAAATAATCTCTGTTTTACAGATGAGCAAACTGAGGTAACCGAGATTATGTGCCTAGGGTCACACTGCTAGTGTCCGAGATCAGATTTGAACTCAGGTTTTCCTGACTTGAGGTCCTGCACTCTATCCACTGCTACCTAGCTGCCTATAGCTCGTAATTACACATATTTGATATGTTGTTTATCATATAGTAGCAGCAATTCACTAGAAAACCTTTTTATGTAGAAAAGATTTTCAAAGAGTTCATTATAGTCTATCTGAAATGTTTATTGTTGATGGCTATTTTTCTTTAAGACTGGGATGGAATTACTGGGGCCATTCTGGTCCCACTCTGAGGGTCTTCTATTTAATCCTAGAGTGAATAGAGAGCCATTGGAGCTAATTGTGTAAGGGGTCACATGGTCAGAACTTCACTTTAGAAAAATTACTGGCAGCTATGCTATGCAGAGAATGGACTAGGGAGGGAAACCCAATTAAGAGGCTACTGCAATAGTCATGTGAATAGAGAGAAGATTAGAAGATGGTACAATTTTAACACAATCTAGTGCTCATAGTGTTAACAGGAAATGCCACAATTAGTTTATGCATTCAAAGTAGCATTAAATCATTCTGATAAATGGAAAAAGTAGCCTTACCTTATTCTAAAAATTTTTGGAAGGGCCTGTTTGAGTGTGATTACATGATGTCACAATAATTGAGTCTATCAATCCAGAGAAAAAATATCAAGTCAGTTGTGTTAACAAAATTGTCAGATGACTTGGCAGATTTACAAATTTTTTCAATTAGAAATTATATCGGGGCAGCTAGATGACACAGTGGATAAAGCACGGGCCCTGGATTCAGGAGTACCTAAGTTCAAATCTGGCCTCAGACACTTGACACTTACTAGCTGTGTGACCCTGGGCAAGTCACTTAACCCTCATTGCCCTGCAAAAAACCCAACCCCCCCCCCACACACACACAAAAAGAAATTATATCTAGGAAATATAGGAAAACTGGTGATGGTAACAAAAACAATGATAGAAGTCCCAATACCTTGAAAAACCTTTGAAATCATAAAAGGTGACATTTTGAATTTATTGTGTCAGTAGCTTCCAGAAATAAGCATAAATGCAACAGATTTACTAAACACTTAATTTGAAAAACTGTAACAGTAAGATTATGTAGTACTTTTAACTTTTCAGTCTTTCACAATGATTATTTCATTTTATTCTACCTAGAAGGTAGAGAGGGCTGTTATTATTAGAACAAATTGACCCAAAGAGGTTTAGTGCTTTTTCTAATTAGTGACTAAGTTAATTAATGCCAGTGGGGACTAGAAAAGTCCAATTATTCAACCTATGGCTCTTTCCACTACATGATGATGAAATAACATACCTGATATTATAAATTTCTGTTTACTTTTGCCAGGTATAATTGTAACTGCCTCGTCAACAAATTAAACATACCACATTAAAGTGGAGTAAGGTTATAGAACAAATTCTTCTTCCAATCAGAGGTTAATGAGTATGTACTGCTTTGTGATACAAGGAGCTGGGTGGCATGTTGTACTACAAAAATACATGAAAATATAATTTACCCACTGAATGGATTACATCAAGAATTATGATCAGCCAAAAAAAAAATTATGATCAAAAAGGACATTTATACAATAGTGCCCTCAGTGTTGTGGAAGGAATGTGATCCTACACCGAGGCTCTAGAAATCCTGCTTTTTAGAATTTTTGTGATCTTGATGGCAGCTGTCACTTCTTCCTACTTTTAGTACTTGATCCAGTAGCACTCTTCTAAATGTGCTGCTTCTACTGATGTGAACTATGACCGGATAACCAAGCTCATTAGAGCCAAGTATACTGACACTGTAAAAGAGCAAGATTTCTCACCTTTTTTTGGGTCATGGCCTCCTTTGGCAGGTTGGTGAAGCCTAAGATCTCTCCTCATTTTTTTTTCCCCTTAGGGGTAAGAAGGGAAGAGGTTTTGGAATCCAAAACTTAAAAAAACCTGAATGGTAAAAATTTTTGTAAATGTAATTAGGAAATATTTGTTAAAATACACAGGATATGGGCACAGTGGATATAACACTGGCCCTGGATTCAGGAGGAGGATCTGAGTTCAAATTGACCTAGACACTTAACACTTATTACCTGTGTGACCCTGGGCAAGTCACTTAACTCTCACTGCCCCGCGAAAAAACAAACCAACCCATAGGATTAAAAAGGAATTCAATGATACTAAAATAAAATAACAAAAATTAAAACAACAACAACAACAACAAAACAGATCATGGACCCCAAGGTTAAAAAGAACTCAGCATTGAGCTTCTGATTAAGTCTGAAGGTTTTCTTTTCTTTTTTTTTTTTTGCAGGACAATGAGGGTTAAGTGACTTGCCCATGGTCACACAGCTAAGGTTTTCTTACTGAGTATGTGAACTTTAGGGCCTGGTTTTTGTGACATCTATTTTTGGCTTCTCAGAGGACTGCTGTGTGAATGTGGTAGCTATCAGCAATGCATCTCATCTGTTTGCAAGCCAAAAGGCCCAAGTCCCCTTTTCTAGTTTTTGACAAGAAATCACCAGTTCACTATTCTATCTCCCTTCTTTCCATAAGGTTGAGAGCAGAGGAGATGGAGAGAGAACAGCCAGGGGAGCAGGTGGAAAAGAGGCCACTGCCCACTTTGGCTGCTGAGCTGCTTCAAGCCTTCGCTGTCTGATACCTACACTGGCAGCACCCTGTGATGAAGGAAACAAAGCATTTGGTGAGAAGAGACAGGGACAGTTGGACCTAGATTGGATAGTGAGCAGGGGCAAAGAGTGGGGAATACTGGCAACCACTGTGAAACTTTAGCAGTGAGAGCACCTTCCCCCATTTCTCCACTGTTTGCAGAGTTTAACACAAGAGTTCCCAAACAGCAATCCATTCCTAGACTGGGAAGAAGTCCCAAATCTGTCTTAATTGCACCTGAAGGGTTTGTTATCTGTCTCCTGGCTCCATCTTACCAGCTGTTGAGGTTTCACTACAGCTGGCAACTCGGTCCCTGCTTTTGCTCCCTGGCTACTCTTGTCTCTGCAAGGCTGTGGTCTCACTTCCAGCCCATGGCGGCCCTAGTTCTCCAGGATCTGTTTTCAGTTCAGACCATAAGGATTACTGGTGGAAGCAGTAAAAAGTAAGGGGACACAGCCACTTGCCCCATTGGCAATTTTCCATCTCGTTCTTTGCTTCCAGACATAGGGGAAGGGGGAAATGGAATGGAATATTGGACTGGTATCTGTCAACAGAAACTGGAAAAGAGGCAAAAGGGAAGAGTCAAATTGTAGGCCTACCTCCCCTGGTTTCACTCCTCCCCCCACCTCCCAGCATGGGTTTGGGCATTCTGTTGGCTGAGGAGAGGCAGCACTCTGGCTCCAACAAAGAGAAGGTGCTGGGAATTGCCAAAGTAAGTAAACCCCTATTTATGGGTCCTTGCCTGCCTTCAGAATAGCTGAAGTTGCTGAGGTGCACTTGAAGTAAGATGTTATTTTAACACTGAGAAAGCTACCATTATTTATGAAACAAATGGAAATCGTTGGAATATACTGGAGCCCATTATTATACCTCACTACCGATCAAATTGAATCAAGTGGCATACAGCTAATGCACGATTCTTCAAACCCTTTAGAGGCCTCTAGTTTTTTGCCTTCTCTATCTTCACTTTTTTTTTTTTTGCAGGGCAATGAGGGTTAAGTGACTTGCCCAGGGTCACACAGCTAGTAAGTGTGCCAAGTGTCTAAGGCCAGATTTGAACTCAGGTCCTCCTGAATCCAAGGCTAGTGCTTTATCCACGGCGCCACCTAGCTGCCCCCTTGCCTTCTCTATCTTAAACGATCAACCAGAAACAGCTGTGATGCAGTGAATAGAGCCAATGAGCCTGGAGTAAGGAAGACCCGAGTTAAAATCCAGCCTGAGACACTTACTGTGTGACCCTGGGCAAGTTACTTAATCTGTTTGCCTCAGTTTCCACAATTATAAAAGAGATATGGGAATAAGAGCATCTACTTAACAAGGATGTTGTGAAGATCAAGTGAGAAGGTATTTGTAAAAAGTGCTCAGACCACGGGGCAGCTAGGTGGCGCAGTGGATAGAGCACTGGCCCTGGAGTCAGGAGGACCTGAGTTCAAATCCGGCCTCAGACACTTAACACTTACTAGCTGTGTGACCCTGGGCAAGTCACTTAACCCCAATTGCCTCACTAAAAAACAAAACAAAAACCAAAACAAAAAAAAGTGCTCAGACCTGTGCCTTGGCATGTGTTAAGTGATATATAAATCTCCTTCCCCCCTATTATTATATAGTACTCTAACTGGCCAAAGCCAATCAGTATCAACGAGGTATACCAAATGCATAACACACTAGAGGGGTTTGTGCTAGCCAGTCTGGTCTTTTGGATTTAATATCTGAATTTGGCTAAAGTTTGATTTCTTTTTCTACTTGCTTTTTGTGACATTTTAATCTTATTCAAGATTATAAACTCACAACCATAATTTGGGCAGTTAGGTGGCACAGTGGATAGAATGCTGGGCCTGGAGTCAGGAAGACATCTTCCTAAGTCCCATCTGGCCTCAGACACTGTGTGACCCTGTGCAAGTCACTTAACCCTGCTTTGCCTCAGTTTCTTCGTTTGTAAAATGAGCTAGAGAAAGAAATGGCAAACCACTCCAGTATCTTTGCCAAGAAAACCCTAAAGAGTCGGACACAATTGAAAAAAGACTGAACAACCATAATTGTGGATCCAGGGGCAATAAGGCTCACATTGCCATTATTTCTGTTTATTAGTTTTGTCTTACAGAGAATAGGTAGAACATGAACATCCATAACTCCCACTTTCTTTTCATCTTGTTCTATAACCAACAATATGATCAAAGTCTGTATATTATTCCTATTTGGTGTTAATCCCCTTTGACTCACACACAGTGAAGCTAAGAGCCAGCATTTTATGGGGAAAGAAGCAAATTATTGGCCTAGCATAAACTAATTCATTAAGCAAATTAAATCTTTGCATTTGCTTGCCAAATATAAAGCATATAAGCATCTCCCTGGCCTCCTTAACCACAAAGGCGTTTGGAAGAATAAAGTAGGAAAAATGAAGTATCAAGTATACAGTAAGAAAAGTTGGAATTTCAGAGGATTAGTTTTCTAACATCTGAAGACATTTTAATTTCCTATTTTACCTTGAATAAAATTATTTGGACTTTAAATATTCAATAAATTTATTCAAAGATGATCTTGAACTGTAAGAATGTATTAATGTGACGCTTCAGTGTGGGTACTATTAAGACTACACTGTTAGACAAATAAATAGCATGTGTTGGAGAGCATTTTTATCATTATGATTTCTAGTGACTATTTTAGTATGTGAGAACCACATATTTTACATACACCTACCCACCCACCCCATTTTATTAAACAAGGTTAGATGTGTTCTGAAAACATAAGTAGCAACAATTGTGACAACTATTTATGTTTGTCAGAGTTTTTCTAAGAGGCACTGAATCTATCATAAATGCCTTTTGTTTGGTCATTCCAACCACCAAGAACATAAAATGTCAAACTGAAGCAATATAGGTGTTTATAATCTATTTAATAGTGGGACACTGATAAGAATACTACATATTTCTCTGAAGCACATTGTTTTTGAATCTAGCATATGCTATAGGTGCAAGAATTTCTAAAAATCAAGATTTTACTGTAATCTACAATTTAAGTTTTACTGTATCAATAAGGCATATCAAATGCATAATATACTAGGGTTTGTGATAAGTAATCTAATGTTTTGCATTTAATCTCTGAATTTTCCTAGTTTGATTAAAAAAAAAATTTAGCTTACAAAAATAACCAGCCTAACAGAAAGACCATTATGATGAAATTTAGAATTTGAGCTTTGTCACATCAAAATACAATGAGAGCTAACAGAGGATTATACACAATTTATGAAGTACTGTTGCAATGTAACACTAAAAGTTCTCATGCTGATACAATAAAATGTTTTACAATGATCAATTTTTAATGCTTTATTCATTGATTAAAAGAATATACATTTAACATAAACCATACAACATCAGTCATCAGGTCAAACATTCAGCTGGTTTCCTTACAGTTTCTGTCAGGAGTTATTTTTAATTTGATCACATTTATCAGATAAAATCTCACCACATCTGGCATATACACACACTGTGCCAGTGGATTCACTCTACTGATGTACATATAAAATCCGCATGGTATGTGCTCACTGGAGACAAAACAGCGCACACCTGTCAAAAGGTCATTTTAATATAAGATGGTAAAACTATTTGCAAAACACATATAAATTTTCCATAAATAGAATCATATCTGGACATCTGTTGCATAAATTGTGTTTTCCAAAGCTTACAATAGAGCAGCCAGGTCTCAGCACTGCTGGGCACCCACGTTGGCCACTTACTTTATTATTGCAGACTGTCCTTTAACATTAAATGCACAACATTCGTACCACTTAAAACTTGGGTCAGGTGGAAGTCTCACAGAGACCACGTCTGTACCGCGGTTGCCCTGAAACAGTTAAATCGGCTTTTAAAGCCTCTCAGATATAACAAGATTTTAAAACATACTTCATGGAATGTTCTTCATGCATCATAGCAGCTCATACCTGTGATAGAACAAGCTTTAGTTTTTCCTTTCCTTACTTTACATTCACTATTCACAGTGAAACAGGTGCATGTTTAAGAGTTCTGAGGTTGCTGACTGAGCCACAGCACAGCTGTGTACCACAGGTCGAAATTCGACCTTATATATTACAATCTAGCAGTATCTGGCTGGCCGAATCGGCCCACCCCTGCCAGCATGTGGGCACTTCTTCGTTTTTAATCTATTCTTTGGCAGCTGACACAGGCGCTGACAGAGAAAAATCCAGTGACTTGTGAGGGATTTCACGACCAATGTTTGTTTGCAAGTATATGTGTTTTTATCTATTGTGATTTTTCCATTAAAGAGTTTCTGACCGTGGATTGTATATTCCTTTTCCATCTACTATTTGAAATCTGGGCTAAAAGCTAACTTTTACCTTAAATAAACAATGTAATTGGATGAAGAACAAAATTAAACCAAACCCAAAAAAGCAAAGGAAAAAATCCAATGATTTGAATTTTGTTTGTGCAAGTAACTTTTTTTTAAAAGGACATATTGGTATTTAGCTGTTTCACATTACAAAAACTAGAACAGCAATGGCCAATATCAACGATTACATGTGATGCAAATTAAAGCCCTTGCTTTTCTGTTAAAAGGGAACTCATTTAGGATCAAATTATTCTTCTCCCCTTAGAAATTTGAAAATAATCAATGACATGCTAACAGAATGCATGACTATAATGTACTGCATACAAACCCATGAGGCTATGGATATATCTATATATGTGTATAAAAAAAATTTTGGCTCCAGAGCAAAGAACTCTGACTCACAATAGGAAAAAAACAACAATAACAAACAATGAAAAAATAGTCATTCAATGAAAAATAAAGTTAGCCAGCAACCTCAGACAACCCCAGGTTGTATCTCTTTAAGGTTTTGTAGATAAGTCCATTAACCGTGAAAGCCCTACATATTGTCACTTTCAACTTCTAAACCAATACCCGACTACGTTCTTTGATCAAGAAGTAGAATATACATATATAATTCTATATAGCTAATACTGATTAAACACAGCACAAAGGGTTAATTCACACTACTGAAAAACATAATAAGACCCTACTTGCATATGTAACCACAGGAATTTGTAAATAAAAAAAGCTAGATGCCTTCGCTGAAGCTTTGCATTTCTCTATAAAAATGACGATTTGGTTCAGTGAAGACACTGAGAGATTCGATGTCCATAACGGCATGCCAAGGTCGACCCAGGCCTAGTGATACTTGCTCAATAAGGTTATGCACGGGATCCACATCCTGATCAGCCAGTTCACCTTGATCAAAATCAATGCTTTCCTCGGTGACTTCAAGCACTTTAAGGTCAGAGCCACGAAGACGAGCAATGGCAATGAGGTTGTGAGCCCACACTGTGTAACCTTAAAAACACAAGAGACCAAGCATTGTGATTTCCTTCCTTTTCATTATGTCTACTCAACAAGGTGGTTTCCCCTTCTTCCTTGTTCAACTCCTCCTGAGAACCTTTAAAATTACATCACACCTGTCATTTGACCCCTTTCCTTTCTTGAATATATTTAAAAGAAAAGCGGAAAGAACTAGTCTTGTTTTGCCTGGAAAGATATAAGAAATGACCTTAAATGAAAACAAACAAAATGACCTTAAATGAAAACAAACAAGGTTTCCTTTAGACCTAATGGAGCTGAAACTACCAAGATGTTGAGAGTAGGTGCTCAAGAAACTGAATTAATGGGGAAAGACTCCCCACTCTCCAACTAAAACAGGCTACTGAATTAAGTTTATGGTTCCTAAATGTTTCTTTTTTTTGGGGGGGGGGTGAGGGAAACTAGACTAGAGATCAGTAAATCTTCACACATGGTTTTAAAACTGGCAATCCTTTTTCTTAGATTAGTGGCAGCAACTCCCATGGGAGTAAGGGAAGAGGGAGCCAACAATTTTCAGAGAAGGTGCTACAGAAATGAAGAGCCTGCATGGTATCTGGCAAACTAACCAATTCTACATAAGACAAACCATTAAGAAATGTTCTCTTCAAGCTTAATAATTCTCTATATCCAATATTTTTATGAGGTCTATAAAATATGCCTTAGCAAAGTGTGGGTCTAGCAAATGTTTTTTTTTAAGTTTTAAAATTAACTAACTAGTAATATTTTTTAAAAACCTTAAAAACTTACTGTTGACCAATAACTTATTTTTTTAAATCATGTTAAATTTTTAAGTCTCATCTCAATTTTGGTTTATAGGAATGGCAACACATTAAATGGATTATTTATAATTATTGAATACTATGATACAATTGTGTGTTGTTAATTAAATACACAGCATTTATTCCATTTCTAGGTATCCAAACTCCCATGTTGGCTACCACTTGGCAAATTTTTGGTTGTGTTCTTTGATGACTCTTGGCAAATTCCAAGACAAAGTTTCAAGAAAAACATGTAAATGCAAGTCAGCTGCAGTGAGTGTATAAAGCACTGGCCCTGGATTCAGGAGGACCTGAGTTCAAATCCAGTCTTAGACACTTGACATTTACTAGCTGTGTGACCCTGGGCAAGTCACTTAACCCTCACTGCCTCGCAAAACAAACAAAAAAACCAACCAAACAAAAAAGACAGCTACACTCAAAGAGAGGTTCACGACATTCACAGCCTTACATGTTTTCAGCCTTACATGATTATGCTATAATTATTAAAGATGAAGCAAATGTGCTTCTGACCAAATTTTACAGTGAATGTATCAATGAGGATTGTTCATATTAAGGGAAAAAGAGAAAAAACAGTCATCAGTTGCACAATCACCATATCTCCTCTGACAAAAGTAAATTAATGTGTTGTTTTTACTTATGATCTAAAAGACAATACAGTGAAATTAATATAAATTTTCTCTTCCTTTTTGCAATTTGTCAGTTTTTAGAGGAATCTGTTTTCAGATAAGACCATAGTAAGTTTGTGGCTTGTGTGCTTGTGGCTTAGTTCATTGACTCCCAGCCCTGATTTTTTTAAGACCTCAGGGAATACTTGTACAATCTCTACAACCTGAATTTCTCAATTTACTTTGATTTTAAGTAAATTGGTGGGGAAACAATAGTAAAAGGTACAAAGACCAGAAAAATTAGGAAGGAGCTATCTTGTCAATAAATAATGGAGCCAAATGTAATTTTGTAGACCTCAGGGGGAAAAAAATTAAATCCACAAATTCCATAGAAATCACGTACTATCATTTACCACCAATGCCATATACAAATTATGCCAGGGTTATTAGTCTCCAAGAAAATTAGATACACCTTTTAATTACAAAAATAGAAGCTATTATGTAACCACTATCACAAGTCACTTGTTTAAAAATTTTCTGCTTATCTACTCTTTGATATAGTGAAAGCATTTTTAATTTTAATCTAAAATAACCCTCTTTTAAAGGGGCTGCAATCCTGAATGTCACCTTGTCATGAAACTTGACCAAAGTGAAAATTATATTGGCAAGGCGGGTAAAACCATTATTAAGTTGATGGGAGTATGAAACTGTAGGCAAATAAGAAACAGAAATCCCTTTAGAGATTCTTAAAATATTATTCCACATTTGACAGTGTAAAGACCAACAATAATAGTTATTTATTGGTATGACATTTTTCAAGTGTAATAAAATGGATCTTTTCATTATGTAGCCAAAGACAGTCACCACTGCAAAGGAATACCTACCATGAACTGCCAAAAGGGAGAGCTTTGTGCACCTCCATGCTAATAAAACCAAAGGATCTTCATTCCTGTTGTCACTAAGATCTGGAAAACCAGATGTATCTATCACATCATTCATTAATATAAAATGAGTGAGGAACTTGTCATATTGCCTGGATATGAGGTCAACAACAGCCCCTGAAACACAAGTGATGTAGCTATCAAAATGAATCCTCTCTAGTGGTATACTGGGTTTAAGAATCTTAAGCATGTCGTCACTCTTGATATCAAAAGCCATTATATAAACCCGAAGGCTAGTGCTGTTTCGTGTAAGGGCCTTCCAATTTTCATCTTCCGGCATGTTGTCCAGAGACTTGTTCATCAGTGAAATATTATGTACTATGAGAGACAGTCGATGCAAAGGCACGTGGTTGTTATCAGCCAAGACTCTTGCCATGTCAGCTGTAAAATCACAGAAATCCAAGGCGAGCGAGCGCAGATTCACAAAGCGCTCCAATTCAACTGCGGTGATAAGAGTGGTGTTACCAGTGATGTTGTTATCCAGTAAACTCAGGTGTTCCATGGTGTTGGCAATAGGGTTTGAGAGAGATGACAGTGATGTGGGGGTTACTATTTCCAACATAAACCCACAAGACAGCCATTTCAGTTGCCTGCTATTGCCCAATATTTCTTCAAATAGCTGCTGAATTCTGTAAGCAAAACATAAACCACAATAATTCCATTAACACTTGACTCTAATCCCTTAAACACTGCCTTTCTAGAAAATAGATGCCAACAGTATGCAAGGTTGAGATCCATTTTTTTCTTGTTTAGGTAATGAACAGCTATTCAACATACAAGTGATGTTACTACAATTCATTGTTAACCTCTATATGGAAGATTAATGATTAAGATGCAGTATACTTGATTTGGAAATGATTTGGAAATAGACATTTGGAAACTCACCCTGAGAAAGTAACATTTTATACCAGTATAGTAGAAAAGAGCAATTTTATTCATTCTACTGGTACAGGGGAGGGCAGCCTGAAAAATAAATAATAGTTTTGATAGTATCATTTGTGTAAAGGCTAACACAATAACAAAATTACCCAGTAAATTCAAGGAGTTTTTTTTACTTTTTTTTCCCCTTTAAAAAAGTCTCATCTGCCTAGACTGGAAGTGGAGGAGGATGCTACTCCTGGACCCAATCCCACTACTGATTGGCACAGGAGCTTTGACCCACCAAATAAGTTCACTCTTCCTTAGGCAATCTGGTGGCCCCCAGCTCCCAGGGGCTTATCAAACTGATACCGAACTTAGTGTGGATACTCGATTGGCATAGCCCACTGAAGCTCAGAATTCCTGAGCTCAAGAGATCTGCCTGCTTCGACCTTCTCTCAGCTGGGGTGGCAAGTGTGTGCTATCACGTATAGCCACATTTTTGCTTTTAAAGTTGCGTGGCATATGCTAACCATTATAATTCTGTTGCTAGGAAGTTCCCATGAAGGATGGAGGAAAAGAAAGTTAAAAAAAAATTTTTTTTTTCAAGAATCTCTCAAATGTAATACTTGGGCATGTAATACAAAATGAAGCATTACTTTTATTCTACTGAATCATGTCCATAACATAACATGGACTTTTTTTTTTTAAAGTGAGGCAATTGGGGTTAAGTGACTTGCCCAGGGTCACACAGCTAGTAAGCGTCAAGTGTCTGAGGCCAGATTTGAACTCAGGTACTCCTGACTCCAGGGCCGGTGCTCTATCCACTGCGCCACCTAGCTGCCCCAACATGGACTTTTAATGTGAAGATTTAAAATTTCAATCTTCTGAGTGCTTTAGTTTGGCTTGAAATTCTATTCAGATTTTCTTCTTTTTCCTCTAGTATGCAGAAATAATTTAAATAAAGTGAAAAAATCACTTTTGCTCTAAAGCAGGATTTAAATTCTGTCTAGTAGAAAATGACTAGGAAATAAATTTATACTATGTTCTAAAATATAAATTGAGCAATTACATTTAATAATTTATTTTAATCATACTACATTATACTACTTTGGAAGCTTATGTACTGCAGAACATTAAAAATTTTTTTTTAAGCGAGGCAATGGGGGTTAAGTGACTTGCCCAGGGTCACACAGCTAGTAAGTGTTAAGTGTCTGAGGCCGGATTTGAACTTAGGTCCTCCTGACTCCAGGGTCGGTGCTCTATCCACCGTGCCACCTAGCTGCCCCAGAACATTTATTTTTTAAAAAATTTAATTTAATTAAAAAAAACACCAACTTCTCACGGATGAGTTCTTGTAAGATTTTTTCCAAAGAACATTATGATTCTGGGCTAACATACCTTCATGAAAACTTAACAAAAAGATCTTTTATGTCTAGGGCCACTTTATCCATCAGCATTAGGGAATGAGGTAGGTCTTTCATACAAGTGAATTTTCCAGATAACTGATGATTGCTTTTCATGTCCAAACCTTTTATTTTAGCTATTTGGGGTTGAAATATTTCAGAAATGTATTACATACACTTTATATCTATCCTACATCTAAAAACTGATAGAATTATAGAATGTTAGAGCTGGAAGGGATTTAAGTCATCTAGTCCAACCCTCTCATTTCATATTACATGTCTATCGTCACATAGATATTAAGTGTCAGGGTTGATATTTGAACTCAGTTCTCTGACATTGTCTACTGTCTCTTTCCACAGAGCATACAGAACATCATTTAGTGTTTTCTTAGTGACTCAGGGTCATTATTATAAACAATAATTGATGTGCTGTAGTGTCATTCAGTGGTGTTCTCAGGGGCTATTGAGATACATATGCTTATCTGGCCCTACACTAAATGTCCCCCATCTACTTACACTCTTTGAATTCTAGAGTCTGCTTTTAAAAGTTCTCCTGTGTCATCTTTTGTCAGCCAGTCAATTGTCATTTCTTGTCTATATATTTGCCTCTAGTATCATACCTACCCTATTTTTTTGTCTACTACAAAATCAAGCAATGAAGCTTGTCCTGGCACATAGTAAGCACTTAAATGCTTACTAACTGAATTTTGTTTGTACCTATTAGAGACCCAATAAAGGTCTGCTGAATGAAATCTCAAATTTTTAAAATTTGCTCTTTAGGCTCTTGTGTAGCAGAAAGAACAATGGATTTGGAGGGGATCTGTATTTGACATCCAGCTACCTCACCAAATTAAAACTCTGGGCGCCTCAGAGGTCTCCTCTTATCTGGAAAACCAGTAGGTTGGACTATATGATTACCATGGTCCATTACAACTCTTAATCTAATTGCGTAAAATGAAATAAGGGTCTATTAGTACACGAACTCTGTGACATCCATTTTGGGGTATTTTACTTGATTTGGGGGGGGGGCTCCTTTTCAGGTATTCAGTTGGGTTCTGAGGAGCTGGTTGCTATGCAGGTTACCATTAGGTAAATGAGCTATTATAGTTTGTGAAATATATCTTGTGAAAGGTCTACACTCAGCCTTTCTTTCTAATATTATCTACTAATTCTCTTTGCCTCCCTGATTCCTTCCCAGAATATGAAGAGTTTTTTGGCTCTAGATGCTTTGATAAACTTTCTGCAGTTTAAATAAAAGAGGCCAGGAGAAAACAACCAGAAATGAAATAACTGGACACTGTGCCATGATAATTAGGACCACTGGGTTTTTTGAAAGGCCAAGAAGAACCTGAAATAAAAAGATTAAACTCAGATTCTTATTCTTTTCTTATTTTCTGCCTCTCTTACCAAAACTATGGAGGAACAAATGTGGTCATACTAGCGATAGATAGGCATTTAAAAAAAGGTGCATTTGGGGCTAGCTCGGTGTCAAAGTGGATAAAGCACCGGCCCTGGATTCAGGAGGACCTGAGTTCAAATCCAGGCTCAGACACTTGACACTTACTAGCTGTGTGAGCCTGGGCAAGTCACTTAACCTTCATTGCCCCACCAAAAAAAAAAAAAAAGTGTATTGGCTCTCTGCCCTTATAAGCCCAACTATTTTGCATACTGAAAAATTGGGAAGTGGTCTTTATACACAGCTGTAAAAGTGATGGGTCAGTTATAGGTGTTTTTTACAGAAAGATGAAAAACAGAAACTAGTATTACTGAAGAACAAAATGGGTGTCTTTTGCACAATTTTCTGAACAATGATTGGTAGGGATGAAAAGAAATATGTGCTCAAAGAGAAATTAAGAAAGTCTTTAATTTAATAGGCCAAACAAAATTAACTTGTTACAACAAGGTTAGTTCTTATAATGGCTTTGTTACTTTTCGCATACACAAAAAATCTGTAGCTATAAAATAACGACTAAATTATTAAACAACTAGTATCAACATGTTCTAATCTACCTTAGCTCTGTTGGCAGCAGAAATGCGACAAACTTCAGCCTTTCAATGGCCAAGTTTTGAGACCCACAGTTTGTATTTTTCACTGGCTAATACATAGTGAAACTGTGATATAAAGAAACAATTTCCATAATCAATATGCTCCATTTTCTAAAGAATTGTATGATGGGGAAAGGAAGACAGAAAAAAAAAGGTAAAAAAATTCAGATTTTTATATTTACAAATAATGTATGACCAACATAAATAGCTCACTTTTTTTTGCTTATGCCAATATTGTTCCCCTAAGAATTTTGTTGCTCATATATTTCCAATTTATGTTATGAATTTCAGTTACATATTATATTTAACATTGTTTATGTATAAAATTATGTGGGTTTGCATGCAAAGCTTAACATATGGAAACAGATTTATCTGACCCATCTGCTTTATAATTATATATTAGAGTATAAGCTCTATGAGAGCAGAGAACCATTTCTCATGTAATCTTTGTATCTTCCTGAGCACTTAACAGTGCCATGCATGCACTAAGTGTTTGACAAATGTTTGTGGAAGTTGGAAGAGAGGCACCACAGTGGAGAGTTAGAAGGCCTGGCTTCAACTGTTAGTTCCAGCACTTATTAGTTCATGTGACCCTAGGCAATTCAAAAAACCTTTCTGATTCTTAGTTTCTTTCTCTATAAAAGAGTTCATGTAAATCACCTACTTCAGAAGGTGGTTGTGAAGAAAAAGCTTGAAGTACTGTAGAAATATAAACTATTGTTATTTCCTATTAAAACCATCCTCTTAAAAATAACAATGCTAAAAATTGGGACAAGGAATTTATAAGTTTCCCTAACCATCAATTAGGTTACCCTAAGTACTGACATTAGTAATATCATCAGATCAGGCTAGATTTTTTGGTACCCAAGAATATAACATTACATTTGTCCCTATTAATTTCACAGTATTCTATTCAGCTTATCATGCTAAACTGTTTAGATTTTTTGGGAATCTAAGTGATTAGGAGGACAGGGACTGATCCCAGAGGTATGCCAATAGAGATCTCTCTCCAAGTTCACATCTATTAGTTAATGACAATTCCTTGGATCAGGACAACCTAGTTTGAATCCACCTAACTGCTTCAATCTTTTCAGCTTTATCACCACCTCCCTAACTTGAATATTCAACACTCCTGCTAAGTGAACTGAATGTCACTTTTCAATAACTATTTTGAACGTTTCCTTTCCTTGTTCAATCAGTCAGTAAGCATTTATTAAGCACCTACTATGTGCCAGGAGCTGTACCGGCACATTACTGAATTGCTATCTATCCTTTAAGGTTCAACTCTAGGGTGAGTTTCATAAAAGAGGTGGCATTAATGTTCCCATTCCCTAATGACTCCCTCCGCTCCCACTTTAAGACAGCATGTAACATTTCCCTTGCCTCTTATGCACATTATGTATTATAATTATTTGTAGGTACAAATCTCATATTATGTTGTCAGTTACAAAAGGACCATGACTTATCTAAACTTTTAATTTCTCTACTGGCAGTGTTTTATACACTGCTTAATAAATATTGAATAGAATTGTTATTTAACTTACTGCTTAATTTTTTTGCCATCTGGGTCCACCTTGCTGAGGTATATATTTGATAAACTTCCTTGCTGTTGCAGAATACTTATGTCTCCAAAAAGACTAAACTTCTGGAGGTTCCTACAAGGAAAAAAAAACATTGCAAACTGAATTGCTCTATACACAAGAATTTTTACAACCGAGATAGCACAGTTCATTTTTTTTAGAAGAGGAAAAAACTCACTGTCTAGAAGACTCGAACAAGTCAGTTTCCAAACAAGAAAAATTAGGTTTGGGGATTGAAATATTATAGATAACCATTTTGCCTTTTCCTATCATTTCAGTTGTGAAATCATTCCAATTTTGTTCCAACAAGATATTAAAAAGTCTAATGAATGAAGTGTTTTGTTTTACCTTCCTAAAGTTTTACAAACTACTAAAGTATGCTTAACAAAATTTAGTCCACTTTCCATATGGAATACTGGAAAATCTAGAAAAATACTGATATAGGAGGCAAAAAAGGGGTTAACAGAAAAACCTGAGACCCAAGCTCTAACTTAGATATGAGCTCTAAAAGGGACTCAGACCCCAGTTAATGGATAACTTATGACTTGAGTCTTCATTAATACAAGTCAGGGCCCAGGTTCTCACCACCCACATTAATCAGCACCCATAACAAGAACATACAGAGGCAGATCATAGAGACCTTAACTATAACAATGGTACACTGGCAAGGCATAGAAATTCTACTGATAAATGAAAACTAGACATGGGAATCAAAAGGTGAAATGTGCAGAAAAGGTCAAATTTGTCTCCAGATTCACCTTATGACAGGTAAACCCCCAAAACACACCTCCACGGAAAAAGGTACCTGCCTCGGGGGTTGGCTCAAACCCCCAGGAAGACCAAATTAGGATAAGCCCTCCCTTATACTTCCCTAAAGTGGAGATTATTATAATGAGACTGATAATCAATTTATCCATACTATAAATATAACTATCTTTTCTTTCCCTATTTGAGAGATACCTTTCTACTTTTCTGGTGCTCTCCCTGTGTTCACTCATAGTATTGCAATAAAACTTGGGAAACTGAGTCACTGAGTCTTGTAATTCTTTTGGGATGACGCACAATCAATTTGACCCTAAATCCATCCCACATCAATATCATTTTGGTAAAATGAAAAAAGCTCATTTCTTTCTAAATATTTTTTAAAAGACCAAACTCTAATTTCCCCTAATAGTCTATACTGAGATCATGAATGGAAAAAAAAAATCAAAACTACTGCAAAAGGGGGTGGCTAGGTGGCACAGTGGATAAAGCACCGGCCCTAGATTCAGGAGTACCTGAGTTCAAATCCAGCCTCAGACACTTGACAGGTACTAGCTGTATGACCCTGGGCAAGTCATAATCCCCCATTGCCCCACAAAAACATAGCAAAACAAACAAAAAAAAACTACTGCAAAAGGTGTGTTGATATCTAAAAATCCATTGGACACTGCAGCACCATAACTTCCCCACAAGATTCCTTTTCTTTTTTCCCCAGTTCAAAACTACTTGTGACAAATAAAATTACGAGACAAAATTCTGAGTAAATCATAATCAATTTTATCAATCATGACCAGTAAGAGACTAACAAAAAAAGCCCCTTAACCTCTTGTATTTCAGAGGGCCCACATGGCTACTTTTTCAGATTTTTAAGGACAAGAGGTAGTCCTTTAAACAGTAATCAAATCTAACTGGTTAACATAACTGAAGGAAGATAATAAAGGACTGAGAGTCCCCAGGATTCAGGTAAATATCCCTATATAAGGTAATGTGGTAAAAAATGAAAGTTTTTCACTAAAATTTAAGAGTTGGCTAACATACCACTGAAGGACCGCCAGTGTTTTGAAGGACCGCCCTTTCAGGGAGGAGACCGTGATGAACAGCAGTGCTCCTGCTGCTGTTCAGGAGAGCACGGCCAAGCACGAGAAACTTCCGGGGTGTGAGCTTAAAAAGGAGAGAGTGGAAGTGGTCTCTCGCTCTTGGCACACACACGCTGACTCAGGTTCGGGTGGTCGGCCCTGGTCCTTGGTGGCAGCACGTGCTTGACGCTGGTTCTCAGCCTGAGAGGTAGCTTTGGGATTCAGTGAGTTTTATAAAAGAATATAGACTAAGCTTAGATCTAAGACTATTTATTTGTATTTCTACTTTTCTATTTCTCTAGTCAGTATCACCTGTTTGTTGGCTAATTAATTCCCAAACAATAAAAGCTAAGTAATCCATCTCTAATTAAAACTCAGAGGTTTCTTTCTCCTACTGGCCTGGGAGATATATATAAGGGAAAGTTTAAAGGGGAGTTTAATGCTTTTATATCCAATTTAAAATCTCACAGTAATCAATTCAAACAATGTAGACCCCACCCAAGCTGAGCTGTGGACACTAGCTTCAACATGGGTGTGGTCTAGGGCAGAACAATGAGTCCAAATCTGTCACTAACAAAGGTGAAGACTAAATTACAGCATTATCTTAAAAAAAAAAAAGCAGGGGTGGGGTGGTGGAAGAACCTCAACCCCCCCCACCTTGTTATAGTCCTAATTGTTATATACACATGGAGTATGTGATTTGTCCATAGGACTTTTTTTGGAAAATAAAAATGAAATTTAAGGTTTGCTACTGTAATCATTAATAGCTATAACTTCAAATGTATAGGAATAACGTTAAATTTTCAGCCTCCACTGGCACTTTTTCTTTGATAGCTTCTTGCTCCTTCCTCCCTTCCAACCCACCTCCCCCCAGTTTCTAAAGGCGTTGAGTATTGAAAATATTTTTGTTGTTACACAGAATATGTATGATACGTATTTAAACTGGACAAGGAAATAAGGTCCTTCAGAATTCGAGGAGATGAAAAACTGAGGCTATTTGATCACTTTCTATTATCTATTTCAGCTACTTCAGCCTTTTAACTAGAGAGGGGAAAAAGGAAGCCAACCCCCCACCCAAATTTAGGTGTCCAAAATTTTTTTTAATTAAGGGATATTCTTTACTGTGTATTATGGAGATAGGAATGGGAAGATGTGGTATAGCAGCTCCAAAGATGGTTTTCCAGCTTTCTATTTTTGTACAGGGTTCTGTCCTGGGTCCTCTTCTCTAGACTATTTCTCTTGGTAATCTCATCCACTCCTATGGATTCAATTATCATCTGTTTGCTAATAACTCTCATCTTTATCCAGCCCTAACTTCTTTTCTGACTGATGAACTTTCCTGTCTCAAAGCTCCAGATGGTATATAAGACATCTCAAACTGGTTTTCTGTAGACAACTCAACATGTCCAAAATTGAACTCACCTTCCCACTCAATTTCTCCCTCCCAACTTCCAGACCTCCCTATTACTGTCAAAGCTTGACAGTACAGGTGTCATCCTCACTTCCTCACTCTTACTCACCCCCCCACATCTAATCTATAGCCAAATCTGTCATTTCTACCTGTAAAGAATTAATTGTGATTTGAGGTTTTTATGCCTCAGCGTGCACTGGCCTGGGGCTCCGCAAACCACACGGTGTTCCACTCACTGGTTGTAGCCGTTGCCAGGGCTCTGGCACCTCACGTCATTACCACTCGCCGGTGCCTACATGGGCCTGGCAAAATTATAATGATTGGAAGCCTAGTGAGGGCAGTCATATGACTGTCAGAGTGGCCATCCCATTGGTTGGGGCTGTGTGGGGTGTTTCTAGGTTTGGGGGAGGAGAATTGGGCATTCTAGGTGGAAGCTGGAAAGCAACAGGCGTTCTGCTGTGAATTTTCAGCTGATTCCTGGGTGGTGGTATTTTTTCAGGTATTATAATTTCCCTTTCCCCATTTTATTTCCTTTCCCTTGATCCTACTGATCCTGTGTGTTTTTTTTAAGTTCGTTCTTGTTAAAATAAATCTTGTGGGCAGCTAGGTGGCTCAGTGGATAAAGCACCGGCCCTGGATTCAGGAGTTCCTGGGTTCAAATCCGGCCCCAGACACTTGACACTTTCTAGCTGTGTGACCCTGAGCAAGTCACAACCCCCATTGCCCCGCAAAAAAAAAATAAAAAAAATAAAAATCAATCAATCAATCAATCAATCTTGTTCTGTTTTGAGGGAGGCTGCCGGTCTCCTTCCTTGTCCCAATATTGCGGTGAGCTGCTTAGCTAGCACTACCCAATTAAAAATTGGTCCCCACACACCTTTACAAGATGTGAAGATGTGTCCCGTGACATCTGTATCATGCCATAACTAAGACTATTGCAATAGTCTGCTGGTTGTTTCCCTGCTTCATATCTCTGTTCCAGTCCATCCTCCACCTGGATATCAAATTGATCTTCCTTAAAAAAAAGTACAGGTATGACTATGTCACCCTCTATTTTAAAAAACTCCAGTAGCTTCTTATTACTTCCAGGATCAAATAAAATCCTGTTTGGTGTTCAAAGTCCTTTATAACTGGGTCCCTCCTACCTTTCTAGTCTTCTTATACCATACCTTATTCCTCTCAATTTACTCTATGATTCAGTGACACTAGTCCTTCCATTCCTCAAATGGAATCTGTATGACAGCTAGAGGTTCAAGATCACTGGGATAGGGAGGGTATGACCTGGAAGTCTGCTAATTATTGCCGAATGAATTCAACAGAGTTATTAATTATTACTAGGGTTCAGCCTCAGGGAGGTTTCCTCTAAGTCTGGGCAAGGAGACCAATGAGAAGAACTGATCAGAACAGAGTTTCTGTCCTAGCCCTACATGCAAACCAGGCCAGGAGGCAGGCGAGTGGGAGGAATGGTGTCTCTGATCCTTTGTAGGCAGGATTTTTCTTTCAGCCACCTTCTAAATTCTATGGGGTTGTTTGGATCTAGACTGGCATTTGTCTATAAAGTTAGCTAGCTTTAGGGGTGAAAGGAAAAGAAACAACACTGACAGCCAGTTGGTATGGGTGAGAATCTTTTCAGGGTATTCAGGAGAGCCAGAAGAATGGTTTTAGGATGTGCTTATAGTTTTTTCTCCTACCCTCAGGATTCTACAGAGGGATGCTAGGTTGGATTCTATTAAGGGAATAGAAATAAACTTCCAATATACAAAGACCCTAACAGTGGCAAATGGGCTTTAATTATTAATATGTGTATACAAGTATATACCCTATAGTAATCAAGATTGATTCAATTACATTCCCCAGAGGGCAGAGGGCACTTGCAATAACAAATCTCCTAAAAAACCAAACATATCCATATACATAAGGGTCAAAGCTTGCATGAACTGATGCTGAGTGAGATGAGCAGAACCAAGAGAACATTGTACACAGTATCATCAACATTATGTGTTGATCAACTGTGACAGACTTGATTCTTCTCAGCAATACAATGGTACAAGATAGTTCCAAAGGACTCATGATGGAAAATGCTCTCCAAATCCAAAAAAAAAAAGAACTGTAGAATATGGATGCAGATTGAACAATACTATTTCTTTTGTTTTGGTGCTGTTTTTCTTTTTTGAGGTTTTTCCTTTTTGCTCTGATTCTTCTTTTACAGCATGATTAATGCAGAAATATGTTTAATTTGATTGTACATATATAACCTATATCAGATTACTTGCTGTCTTGGGAAGGGGGAAGGGAGAAAAAATTGAAACTAGAGATCTTATAAAAACAAATGTTGAAAACTCTCTCTACATGTAACTGGAAAATAATAAAATACTTTTATAATTACTTAAGGGTCAAAGAAACCAAAACCCAGAAACTATAAAATGGATCAAAGAAGTCATATTTTAAGGACCCTATGTCAGCATCTCTATCATTTAGCTTACAAATGGAAAACCCCCCAACAAATATGCTTTTCTAAAATGACACTGTTGACTCAGTCATTAAGGAAATGTTTTGTAAAGTTGTTTTTCTAGTTTTGATGGATTGCACCATCTGTACACTCCTTAGTACCTTCTAAGTGGCTAGAGTTAAGAATCACTATAGAACTGTGCTTTTATCTGGGCAAAGTTAACTGACATTTCTTTTCAAAAAACTAGTAGCTGAATTTATTACTGTCATATTAAAAAGCCTTAAAAAAAAAAAAAGCCAAACTGAAAACTTTAGAGCCAATAGGGATCCACAAAAGGTTTTTCTGAGAGGGAGAATTATATGCACAAAAGGTTTTATGCTCATTCTATCTTATTCCTTATTCACTAGGTCTGTTTGGACATATTAGCAAACAGACATTCTTAATCTATTAGGTGTATATGTGTAATTATGCATATGCACATATGCAATATATTTATGTGTCCAGGGATGTTAGGGGACTCCTTATTCACACCTGATATCTTGATAGAAAAGAAGCTCTTATCCTGATACAACTTAAGGGAATTAATAAAAATACTCTTTGAGGGGGCAGCTAGGGAGCACGGTGGATAGAGCAATTGCCCTGGAGTCAGGAGGATCTGAGTTCAAATCTGACCTCAGACACTTAACACTTACTAGCTGTGTGACCCAGAGCAAGTCACTTAACCCCAATTGTCTCATGAAAAAAAAACACACAACAACACAAAAAACCAAACTCTTTGCTATTCTTAACCCCTCTTCACACTCCCTCACTCTCCCATCTTTCATGGAGAAAACTTAGTACTACAAAGTATATTATAGTATTTCTCAGTGTTAAAACACTATTATCTTTGCTGTGTCATGCCAGTCTGGGTTTCCTCATTCTTCCTCAGCATTTTTTTGCTATGTCTGAAAAAGAAGGGATGGAGGTTTAGACAAGAGAAGACAAAAGATGGGCTGGGTAGAAACATAGCTGGATGGAGTTAGTGAAAAAAGTATCTTCTTGGTGTGTTACAAATAAAAATAGTTGAAAAATACAGATGAGGGGGGCAGCTAGGTGGTGTAGTGGACAGAGCGCCGGTCCTGGAGTCGGGAGGACCTCAGTTCAAATCCAGCCTCAGACACTTGACACTTACTAGCTGTGTGACCCTGGGCAAGTCACTTAACCCTCATTGCTCTGCAAAAAAAAGAAAAAGAAAAAAAAATACAGATGAAGAACATTCCAGACATGGGAGTCAACAAATAAAAATGTCCAGAGATGAAAAATGGAGTCTCTTGTTCAAGCAACACCAAGGAGGACAGTGTCAGTGGATCAAAGAGAATGTGGGGAAAGGTGAAGGGGATAGGGCTAAGTTATGAAAAGCCTTGCATACCAAACAGGATTTTTATTTGATCCTAAAGGTGGCTGTATACTGAATAGGGGGTGACATGATTAGACCTATGCTTTAGGAAATCACTGGCATCTGAGCAGCAGATGAGCCTGAGCAAGGAGAGACTTGAGGCAATAGTCCAGGCATAATGAGATGAGGGCCTGCATCAGGACTGTGGTAGTATCAGAGGAGAGAAAAGTGTATTGAGAGATGCAGCAAAGGTGAAGTCAATAAGTCTTTGTAAACAGACTGGATATGGGGCTGGGGTGGTGACACTGAGGAGTCAAGGGGGAAGACTAGGCTGTGAGTCTGGGTGACTGGAAGGAATAGGGAAATATGGAAGGACAGAGAGTTAGGGATGGGAAGAGAAGTTAGGAATTCAGTTTTGGAGATGTTGAGTTTAAGCTGTATACAGGACATCAATTTGAGATGTCCAATAGGCAACTGGAGATGTGAAACTGGATATTAGCAGAGAAGTTAGGGCTGGATTTGAGAATCATTAGCATAGACAGTTGAGATCACCAAGTGAAATGGGGGGGGGGGGGAACCAGGATGATTGAGTGAAAGGAAGCTATAGAAGCTAGCTCTCCCCCCATACCTCCTCAACAAAGATATAGAAAATGTACCAGATTGAATTATGATAGGGGAAAAGCCAAGAATAAATCACAGTGAGTCATTTCTGCAGCCCAAGGCAGCTCTGGAGCTAGACAGAGGGTCTGCATAAACCAGGATGGTGGTGGGGAAGGGAGTATTGTCTAGCTAGTACAGCACATAAAAGCAATGACAGGGAGTATTTTAACACCCAAGGATTGTGAGAGGGCCAAGACAGGACACCAGAAAGGGGATCAGAGGGAATTTCTGAGCAAACACTGGGTGTAGGAAAAGGGGCCGCTTGAAAGTTTTATTTCCTACTACCCTGTGTCACAGATTCAGGGCAATTAAAGCAGTTGCCCTAAGAACAACTTCCAGGAAGCCTTGTTGCTCTCATCTCTGAAGTGGAGCATAATATCTAAAGAACAAGGGGAAGCCTAGTCAGCAGTTCAAATGCTCTGAACCCACAGAAGATTTCCACAGGCCAATAATGGCTGAGTCACAGAGCAGTCGGCTGAAACTCCCAACCAGAAAGATTAAGGGAAATATTAATCAGAAGCAAAACAGACTCAAAGAGGGGGCAGAGGAAAAAAAAAAGGAGGGGAGGATAAATATGAGAATAGGATGTTAGGAAATACACAATCATAACTGAATGCAATGGAATGAATTCACCTATAAAACAGAAGAGGATAGCAGAATAGATTAGAAAACAGAATCTAACCATATGTTGTTTATAAGAAACAGGTTTGAAACAAAGATACATAGAGTTAAAATAAGGGGCTAGAGTAGAATCTATTATGCTTCAGCCAAAATAAAAGACAGGGGTATCAATAATGATCTCAAAGAAAGCAAAAGTAAAAACAGACCTATTTAAAAGAGAATCAAGGGGGCAGCTAGGTGACGCAGTGGATAAAGCACTGATCCTGGATTCAGGAGGACCTGAGTTCAAATCCAGCCTCAGACACTTGACACTTACTAGCTGTGTGACCCTGGGC
Source organism: Dromiciops gliroides (assembly GCF_019393635.1). Classification (NCBI taxonomy): domain Eukaryota; kingdom Metazoa; phylum Chordata; class Mammalia; order Microbiotheria; family Microbiotheriidae; genus Dromiciops; species Dromiciops gliroides. The sequence goes on from NC_057862.1 coordinate 272,950,535, forward strand.
AAGTCACTTAACCCTCATTGCCTCATGTGAGATAGAGAGAGAGAGAGAGAGAGAATATCAGGGAAACTACATTTTGCTAAAAGGTAGCACAATTAATACCCATACTGAACATACATGCACCAAATGGCATAACATCTAAATTTTTAAAGAAATTAAATGAGTTACATGAAGATAGTAAAAGTGTCTTAAGTGGGTAGAACCTCAATTTACCTTCTTAGACCTAAATAAATTGAACCAAAAAATAAACAAGAATTTAAGGTGATGAATAGAATTTTAGACAAGTTGAGATATTTTAGACCTCCGGAGAATATTGAGAATAGAAAGGAATATACCTATTTCTCAACTGTGCATGATATCTTCACAAAATCAACCAATGTGGGCAAAAACAAAAGCAGAAATACTAAAGCATCTTTTACCAACCATAATGCAATAAAATTATATTCAATAAAGGGGCTTTGAAACAAAGATTAAAAATTAACTAGAAACTAACAAATCTTTAAAAATGTGTGGATAAAAGAACGAATTACAGAAACAATCAATAATTTCATTAAAGATAATGATAGGGGGCAGCTAGTGGATAGAGCACCAGCCCTGGATTCAGGAGTACCTGAGTTCAAATCCAGCCTCAGACACTCAACACTTACTAGCTGTGTGATCCTGGGCAAGTCACTTAACCCTCATTGCCCCACAGAAATAAACAAAAACAAAGATAACTATAAAAATGAGGCAATATAGCAAAATTTGCGGAATGCAGCCAAAGTAGCCCTTAGAGGAAAATTTATCTCTAAATTCAATAGAAGAGAGAGCAGATCAACAAATCAAGCATGCCAACAACAACACAGAAAACCAACAATTTAAAAACTCCAACTTAAAGTAAAAAAAACTGTTCAATTAATAAAATGGAGGATTAAAAAATCCTGACAAAGAGATAAACCATTAGCTAATTTGATTAAGAAAAAGAAAGAATCAAACTACTACTAGTATTTAAAAAATGAAAAAGGTGAGCAAAAACAATTATTAGGAGCTATTTTTGCCCAACTATATGTCAATAAAAATAAAAACTTAAATGAAAAGAATGAATCTTTACAAAAATATAAATTTTCCAGTTTAACAGAACATGAAATAAAATATTTGACCCTATGTTAGGGGAAAAAAGGAAGAAGCTATAAATGAACCCCCAAGGAGAAAAAACCTCCAGAATGAAAGGTATTTACAAGTGAATTCTACCAAACATTTAAAGAATTAATCCAAAATTATATAAACAGTTTTAAAAAAATAGGTAAAGAAAGGATCCTACCAATTTATTTTATGACAAATACATGGTGTCTCAGTAACTAAATGAGGGACAAACAAAACACAGAAAGAACACTATGGACCAATTTCTACTAAGAATATTGATGCAAAAAATTTTAAATATCCCAGCAAGGAGACTACAGCAAAAATATTATAAAAATCACGCCCTATGTATGACCATGCTGGATTTATACCAGGAATGTGGGGCTGGTTCAATATTAGGAAAATTGTAAGCATAATTTACTATATTAATAACCCCCCCAATACAATTACTTGAATAGATGCAAAAACTTTTGATGACATACAACCATTCCTATTAACACTAGACTGTAAAGGAATAAATGGAGCTTAAAATGATTAGTATCTACCTAAAACTAAGAGCAAGCATCATCTGTAATAGAGATAGGCTAGGGGGGAAGCTAGGTGGTGCAGTGGATAGAGCACTGGCCCTGGATTCAGGAGGACCCGAATTCAAATCTGGCCTCAGACACTTGACCAGCTGTGAGACCCTGGACAAATCACTTAATCCTCATTGCTCTGCCCCCCCCCCAAAAGATCTTTTTAAAGAAAGATCTTTTAAAAAGAAAAATAGAGACAGCCTAGAAGCTTTTCCAATAAGATCAAGGCTAAAAACATGGATGTTCATTATCACCATTTCTATTCAATACTATATTAGAAGTGCTAGCTATAACAATACAAAAAGAAATTGAAGGAATAAGCATAGGAAAAGTAAATAAACAATCACCTTTTTTCCAGATGGTTTACTAAAGAGCCAAGTAAAAAACAAATTCAAATAATTAACAACTTCAGCAAAGTTTCAGTATATTAAATAAGCCCACACAGAGCATTAGTATTTCTATATACAATTATCCCTTCCATATAGTAAATTTCTTCATCAATTTCAATATATCATGGGTCAGCATAAGAAATTAAATGGGAATTTTTTGGGAGTTTTACCAAAGTCGCAGACAATAGGCAAAAAAGAAGGAAAAAATAAAACAGTCCAAAAGTAGAAACAATATGGTTCAATCTGTATTCAGAATCTACAATTCTTTTTTCTGGTGTGGAGAACATTTTCCATCACGAGCTCTTTGGAATCGTCTTGGATCACTGTATTGCTGAAAAGAGCTAAGTCTATCACAGATGATCATCACACAAATGATGCTGTTACTGTGTACAATGTTCTCCTGGTTCTGCTCATTTCACTCAGCATCAGTCCACTTAAGTCTTTCCAGGTTTTTCTGAAATCTGCCTGATCATCATTTCTTACAGCACAATAGTATTCCATTATTCATATCCCACAACTTATTCAGCTGTTCCTCAATTGATGGGCATCCCCTCGATTTCCAATTCTTTGATACCACAAAGAGAAATGCTATAAATATTTTTGTACATGTGGGTCCTTTTCCCTTTTTTATGATCTCTTTGGGATACAGTCAAATAGTGGTATTACTGGGTCAAAGGGTATGCACAGTCCTTTGGGTATAGTTCCAAATTGCTCTCCAGAAATGACAACCTGTCCCTTATGCTTGGAATATTTTTTTTTCACCTTTCCCTCTTGGAATATTTAGCTTCTTTCAAGGAATAGCTCGGGTGCCATCTCCTATGGGAAGCCTTCCTATTGTGCCCTTCCTCAAATTTGTATGTTTCCCTCAGTAAAATATAAGTTCCTCGAAGGCAGAGGTAGTTTTTCTTTTTGTCCTTTTCTCTACAGTACTTACACACACAACTTGTAAATTACACTGGTATAGAAAAATACCCTCTACCAGTGCAGGCCTGGCAAGTGCTTGGGAATCATCTAAGAGAGCTACCTGGAGCACTAAGAGGTAGAATGACTTGCCAGGGGTTTACACAGTCAGTATGTATGACAGAAGGTGTTTAAATCCAGCCTGGAACCCAGGTTTTCCTGATTAAGTTCGCTGTCCATCCACTATCCATACCTAACAGTCTTACATGTATCAGGTGTTTAAGATATATTTGTTGGATTGAAATAATTTGCTTTAATTGCTGATAAATGCATTTTATCGATTATTTGTTTTATACTGATTAATTGCAAAAATTCCCCTTCTGGAAACTACTGGACTTTTAAGGAAACTTGCATGGTAACCAGATGGAAGAATTAAGGTGTGTTTAACAAATTATAAATATGGGGGAAGACATTATCTGCAAGTCTGAATAAAAGCACGAGCCTTTCTTATTTATCTTTTTTTTTCTAACTGCATTTCCCAAATTAACTAAAGGGTCATAGGGTTTGGATCTGAGATTTCATTGCAACACCTAACTCCCAGATGAGAAAATTCCCTCTACCAAGGCAGGACAGCACTTTCTCTGAGAGAACTGCCTAAAACCAGTATGTGACAGGTGAAATATCCTGCCTTTGATGACAGTTCATACTGTCATACCAGTAATCACATCTTAAATATCTACCTATAATTGATTTTTCTCCATTATATGAGACCATATTATAAATATTGAATACAATGTCCAATTATATTAAGGTCATTTTACAGTCTGGCACCACTGAATATCTACTTTTTGATAAAAATTATCCAATGAAAAACCTTTCAAGAACCTAACTTTCTAATTAAAGGTATTCATGGGGAGTAGAAGGAGAGGGAAGGGAGGGTTATTTTTTTTACAAGTTTTATGGATGCCCCCCCTTTTTTGTGGGGCAATGGGGGTTAAGTGACTTGCCCAGGGTCACACAGCTAGTAAGTGTTGTGTCTGAGGCCGGATTTGAACTCAGGTACTCCTGAATCCAGGGCCAGTGCTTTATCCACTGCGCCACCTAGCCGCCCTGCCCTTTTGTTTTTACATTTATTTTATATATTTTCTCTAATCTAGAAATTTATAATTCATTCTGAACTCCATGTTAAAGTCACTAGACTTACTATTCTCTCTTTATAGTGTCCAAGATTTAGAGTTTGAAGGGACTGTAGAGGTAAACTAGTCCTTTAGATCCATGTCTGGACCTGGCCTTCACTTTACAGAAAAGGAAGCTGAAAGTTTAGATTACCAAAGTCACACAAGTAGAAAAAGTGGCAGAGTTGGTATTAAAATTCCAGCCCTATGATGCCACATTAAACACTCTTTATATGGTACCATGATGTCTCTTACTCAAGTCCTCTGCATCCAAATCTGGGGCTTTATCTACTGCTCTGCAAGCATTTTTTTTTTTTTAGTGAGGCACTTGGGGTTAAGTGACTTGCCCAGGGTCACACAGCTAGTAAGTGTTGAGGTCCTGAGGCCAGATTTGAACTCAGGTCCTCCTGACTCCAGGGTGCTGGTGCCCAATCCACTGTGCCACCTAGCTGCTCCATCTCCAAGTATTTTAAAATTGCAGAATTCTAAAATTGAAAAGGATCTTGGAGGTCATGTGGATCAACTCCTCACCCCATGGCTCAAATTCTCCTTTACAATGTTCTCAACAGTAGGCAATCAATAAGCATTTGTTAAATGCTTACTATATGCCAAGCATAAAAGGCTGGAGATGCAAAGAAACAGCAAAAAAGTTCCTACTCTCAAAAGAATTTACATTCTAATGGGGGGAAACCACATATATACAAATCAATACATGAGATAAATACAGAATAGATGGAAGGCACTATTTAGCAATGGGAATAGGGCTATGCCTACCAGAGGTGACAACTGAGTTGAATCCTAAAGGAAGACTGGAAGTCTAAGAGAAGAACACTGGGAAAGACAGCATTCTAGGCATGGGAGACTGGCCAGTGCAAAGGCAAAGAGATAGGAGAGATGAATCATGTATGAAAAACAGCAAAGCAGGAATACTGAAATTGGAATATTGAAGAGTAAGTAACATGAAGAAAATTAATATGTTTAAAAGGCTAGAAAAAGATGGGATGTGGCCAGGTTGTCAATAACTTTAAATATTAAACAGAGGTGTTTATATTTGATTCTAGATTTAAGAAGGAACCATTGATGTTTACCATTGATGGAAAAGGGGTCAGACCTGCAATTTAGGAAAGTCTTTGGAAGTAGTGTGGAGGAGAGAATGGAGTAGGGAAAGATTTACAGTAGGGAGACTAATTAGGATCCTGTTGCAGTAATCTAAGGGAGAGGTGGACAAGAATCTGAACTGGTATGGTGGCTGTTTTAGTAGAAATAAGAGAATAGAATATAAGCATGAGATTTAAAGAAAGAAATTACAATATTTGGCAAATCATTGGAAATACTGGAGTGAGAAAAAAAAGAATCAAAGACAACACTAAAGTTGCAAATCTGGATTATTAGTAGGATGGTGCTTTCCTCAGCAATAACAGATGTCTGGAAGAGGGGAAATAGTAATAACTAGCTTTTATATAGCAATTTAAGATTTGTAAAGTACTTCACAAAGATCACATTTTACTCTCACAATTGGGGGAGGCAGGTGCTATCCATTATCCCCATTTTACAAATGAGGAAACTGAGACAAACAAAGGTTAAGTGATTTGCTCAGGGTCATATAGCTAGTAAGTGTCTGGAGCTGGATTCAAATTCAGGTCTTCCTGATTCCAAGTCTAGTTCCCTGTCCACTATGCTGCCTAAATAATAAGCTCTGCTTTGGACATGTTGTGTTTGAGATCCTTATAGGACATCAAGTTAAAAATGTCCAATAGATAGATAGGTGATGTGGGACTGGAGCGAAGGAAAGAGACTAAATAGGTCTGAGAACCATCTGCAGGGAGATGATAATTAAATCCCAGGGAGATGAGATCACCAAGTGAGAATGTAGAAGGGGAATGTAAGAGGGGTCAAGACAAGTATCAAGGGACATCTATAGTTAGTGGACATAACATGAGTGAGGATTAAGTCAAGAAACTGAGAGTCTAACAACAGTTTGGTATCCAAGATATATATAAACAACTGAAAGACAGACAGACACATACACACCCCTAAAAACATTTCTCATTAGATAAGTTGTCAAAGAATATGAACAGTTCCCAAAAGAATTGCAAACTACTAATATGAAAAAAAAACTTTAAGATAAAGAGGTTTCACCTCATACCCTACAAATTAGTAAAGATGACTAAAGGCAGGAAATCAGGGTTGGAGAGGCTGTAGGAAGATAGGTATGCCAGTGCCTTGTTAATGGAGCTGTGAATCATTATGATCATTTTGTAAAACAACTTGGAATTATGCAGATAAAGTGCCCCAAGAGGATTACTAGATTTTATACCCCCAATAGGCTATATACTAAAATATTTATAGCAGCTTATTTGGTGATAACAAAAAACTGGAAACAAAGCAGATGCCCATTACTGGGGAATGGCTAAACAAATTACAGTATATGAATGCAATATTATTGAGCAGTAAGAAATGATGACTATGTTGAACACAGAGCATGGAAACATCTATATGAATTGATACAAAGTGAAGTAAGCAGAGCCAAGAAAAAAATGTACATAATGACTACAATAATGTAAACAAAAAGTACCACAAAAATATGTATAGAAACTAAGTGTACAAAATTAAAAAGAACAAGTATGGCGTGAAAGAAGGAATATGAGAAATGCATACTCTTTTGCAGAAGCATTTTATGCAAAGTGGGAGGTTCAGGACTGTGGTACATTACACATTTTCAAACTTTTAATGTGTTAATTAGTTAATAAGTTATACTGATTTTTTTCCTTTTTCTTTTTTAAAAAATGGGATGGCTCTCTCTGGGGGGTAGAGGGATATTGGGAGAAATTATGGTAATGTTAAAAAAACCCAAATTATATCGAATAGAACTTAAAAAAAAAAAAAGCTTAAAAAAGAACAGTCAATGAAATTCCAAAGAAAAGGTAATCCATCCAGAAGGTGAACACTGTCAAAACAACAGAGAGAGATCACCAAAGAAAGTCTATTTGAGTCTAAGAGATATTGGTAACTTTGGGGAAAGTCTAGTTTCAACTGAATGATTAGGTTGGAAGCCTAATCCAGTGAGTGTTTTAAGGATGGGAGAGACTGAAGATTAGAGAAAGAGTTCGAGATGATGGTGGGGGAAATCTGCTGGAGAAAGTGGGAGGACATGGGATTCAAAGATACATATAAAGGAGTTGGCCTGCACAAACAGGTAGGGCCACCTCACCAGGGAATGGAGTAAAGGAAAAGACAGCAAATGGATATGAGAGATGAAGGAGAAGATGAAGGTCTCAGTAACGGCCTCAATTTTTTGGGGGGAAGGGGGGAGTAGGAGGTAAGGTCCTCAACAGAAAGCATTGGGAGGTGAGAATGGCATGTGAGGCTTGAGGAACGAAGAAAAAATTTTGACTGCTATGAAAGAGGAGCATAGGGAATCAATTAGATTATCTTGCTGAAGTGAGGGTTCAGTGAGGGATGGAGAGATTGGAGCTCAAAGGGAGGATAAGGAATAGATAAAGCAGGTTTTTTGTGTCATGAACCCCTTTAGGCATGATGAAACCCTAAAGATTCCTTCTCAGAACAATGTTTTCAAATGCACAAAATAAAACACATAGGATTACAAAGAAAACCAATTATACTGAAATAAAGATGTAATCCCCCAGGTTAAGAACTCCTGGTTTAACTGCTAGGTTTCTATCCCAAAGACATCCCCCCAAAAGAGAAAAAGACCTATTTGTACAAAAATATTTCTAGCAGCTCTTTTTGTGGTGGCTAGGAATTGGAAATCAAAGGAATGCCCATCAACTGGGGAATGGCTGAACAAACTGTGGTATATGATGGTGATAGAATATTATTGTGCTATAAGAAATGACAAGTAGGATGATTTCAAAAAGGCCTGGAAAGACTTGTATGAGCTAATGTATAGTGAAGTGAACAGAACTAAGAGTGCACAGAAGCAGCAATATTGTTTGAAGAATTGTAAATGATTTGACTATTCTCAGCAATACAACAATCCAAAGCAATCCCAAAGGACTAATGATGAAGCGTACTATCCACCTCCAAAGGAAGAACTGATATTGATGGAACACAAATTGAAGCATGCTATTTTTCATTTTCTTTCATTCTTTTCTTTTATTTAAATATGGTAATGTTTTAATTTATTTAATATGCTAATGTTTTACATAATTGCATGTGTATAACCCATGTGTGATTGTTGGTGCCTGAAGGAGGGGAAGGGGAAAGGGGAGGGAAGGAAGGATAAAATTTTAAACTCAAAACGTTAAATTAAAATGTTTATTATTTTTTTAAAAAAGAACTCCTTGTTTAGGAAGAGAAAGAAAGTCATAAGGAATGATGAAAGATTAAAGATAAAAGAAATTGAGATTTCTGAACATGGGAAATGGGAAATTTATGGGTGAGCCCTAGGAAATGATCATCTTTGTGTGTATTGAGGTGCAATGGAGTAGGTCACAGGAGTTGAATGATTAAAAGATTAGGAGATTTTTTAAAATGTAGGTTGAAAGAGGTTAGGACCAAGCTGTGAAGGGCTTTAAAATCTAAACATTTTATATTTTATCCTAGAGGGAAAAGGGAGCCACTGGAATTTATTAAGTAGAGGAGTGAGAGAGTCCACTGTGTTTAAGAAAAATTATTCTGGGGGCAGCTGGGTGGCTCAGTGGATAAAACACCAGCCCTGGATTCTGGAGGATCTGAGTTCAAATCTGGCCTCAGACACTCAACATGTACTAGCTGTGTGACCCTGGGCAAATCACTTAACCCTCACTGCCCCACAAACAAACAAAACAGAAACAAAAACAACAAAAAAAAGAAAATCATTCTGACAGCTGTGTGAGGGATAGGAAAAGATGTGAGGCAGTGAGAACGATTGGGAGGCTGGCACAATAATCCAGAGGAGAAATGTCGAGGCCTGACATAAGGTGGTGGCTGTGTAAATAGAGAAAAAAGGTCAGACGTGACAGATGTTATGAAGGTAAAATGTGTCAAGAGGTAGAACTTGAACCAAAGTCTTCCTGATTCTAAATCAACACTATATCCTTTATATCATGATGCCTGTGCCTCAGGAAAGCTTGTGTGCACGTGCACACACATGCATATGTGCATACACACTCATCTAGAAAAGGTTAGTCATATAGCAAGAAAGATAAAAGTGACGCCTAGTGCCAAAAGCATATCCTGTACCCTGGAGATACTAAAATAATTAAAGAGAACCCTTCAGTGCACTGGAGGGATTACCCCATTAAAGATTTATGGCACAGTGGATAAGGCATGGGTCCTGGATTCAGGAGGACCTGAGTTCAAATCCAGACTCAGACACTTAACACTTACTAGCTGTGTGACCCTGGGCAAGTCACTTAACCCCAACTGCCTCACAAAAAAACAAACAAACAAAAAGATTTATGGAAAGACGGATAAGAACTGAACATGATTTTATACAATGAGAAGGCATGGAAAGATCATAATCTGTAGTGATGGAGAGAGAGCACTAACCATGGAGATAAGAATCATAGATCCACCAAAATAGAAAACCGGCACATGTTCTTACCTGAAGAATATCTAGATACTTGGCTTAAAAGGCATGAAGGAAAAAATGTCTCTCATAAAATCACTATACTCAAGCAAAAAGTCTTCTTCCTTAATGGAGGAAGCTTAAAAAAAAAAAAATTTTTTTAAAAGCCCTACAAATTGGTGGTATTTTGTTTCTTAATCATTTTCCTAGGCTATAACTTGCTGACGAACCCAAAGGTATTGTAGTAATATTTTAAATGACTAGCCTAATTTGGGGGGCTAATCTATCTGAGTGACTAATCTGGGGACTTTTGACTAACTGGCTATCTGACTGCTATTCTCCACTCCCAAAATTGATAAGCAAAAGATTAAGAAGCCTCTTATCTAAATAATCAAAGCAGAGTTTATTTATGAGATACAATTTTAAATTAAGAATACAGGGAAGGGGGCAGCTAGGTGGCGCAGTGGATAAAGCACTGGCCCTGGATTCAGAAGTACTTGAGTTCAAATCCAGTCTCAGATGCTTGATACTTACTAGCTGTGTGACCCTGGGCAAGTCACTTAACCCCCATTGCCCCACCAAACCCAAACCCAAATCAAACCAAAAAACAACGCCCCCCCCCCCCCAGAATACAGGGAAATAAAATGTACAACCTGACCGAGTCTGGGTGTCTCTTTCTACCTGCTGGCCTGGGACTTTTTTTAATACAATAAGGGCCTTAGCGGCCTCTTGCCTTAGGATATGTTCCACTTTCACTGCTCAGCTCCTTCTAAACCCATGCCCCTTTCACTTTGTAAATCCCCCTGCTTCTAACTTTCCTCTCCTTACTGAACCGCTGAACCCCTGTGTTCCTCTCCTTCCGTTCTCCTAGTGCTCCAGTCTTTCTGCTCTCTTAATCTCGTCAGCCCCCCTCAGTCTTGTTTGCTGGTCCCTCTATCTTGTCCTTCGGCCTCCCCTCCCATCTAACTCCCAGGTCTATATATATCTTACTTCTCTCCACTCAAATCTCGGGGCTTTTTGCACCCCCACAGACCCCAAGATAATCTGCCAGCCAGGGCTGCAGCTGGGGGGGACGGGGACACTCAAGTGTCTTGTGCGTACCATACCCAGGGCTCCAGGGTCCTGTGCCCCCTGCTGCTCGCCTGGGACCTTGGCACGGGCTACGCCAGAGCCTGGCCTGGATGAGCCCAGGATTTCTCGGATAGATCCGCTAAGGGCAGAGGGAGCTGGGGCCCCCTCCCAGATATCTGACCTGGCATCTTGTACAGCCCACGGGGCTTTTTGTCTCAGCTGAAGCAGAGGGGGAGGGGCACCAGTACTTCCCAGACAGAAGAGACCCTGAGGGCCTAAGGCTTTCTAATCTCAGCCCAAAGGTCGGGTCCCCAAATAAAAATAAATTTCCACAGTATGATAAATTATAGACTTCTAAAGAGTAATTGATAGACTATTATCCTATGAATGATGCTCACAAAGAATTTAAGAAGGCAACCATTCAAGATTTATTGAGGGCCTACTACCTACTATGTAAAAAGCTAGGTGCTATGGAAGAATTAATAAGAAACCATCTCTGCTCTCCTGGAATTTATAATCTATTTGCTCTTAGAGAAAGCTTATCACTTTCCATGTCTATCCCTAAAACTGCTGAAATCCAATAACTACGTTTGCTCCCTAAAGATAGATCATAAAACAGAAGTTAGGGAAGTAAAAGTGAAAGAAGTTGCTTTCAATACATCTTAGATGACAGAAATCTTAAAAATAGTGGGCAAAGATACTATTTTCAAAAAGTTTTCATAAAACAAAAATTAAAAGTTCACTCAGATTTAGAGGAGTAGGGCAGCCTAAAATATATCAGAATTTTAAAATGTTGGAGACTTTAAGCAGCCAGCTAGTCCAATGCACACACAAAAGGAATCCTAAAATGACATACTGGAAAATCGGTGATCCAGCATCTGCCTGAAGACCTCAAAGTTAAGGTAATGCACTGTCATCTATTAAGTACCTACTACAATCCAGGCACGTGCTGAGGGGATATTACAAAGGCAAAACCTACTCTCAAAAAGCTCATAATCTAATGAGGGAAGACAAAATGCAAAGAATGATGTAGAAATAATATATAGACAAGATAAATTTAAAATAATCTGAGGGAAACACTATGAGGCAAGGCTTCTTGAAGAATGTGGAATTTTAGTTGAGATTTGAAGAAAGTGAGGGAAGGCAAGAGGCAGAAATGAGGGAGAGAATTCCAGACATGGAGAAAGGCAGTGGAAATGTACAAGTGGGCAGATGGAGTATCTTTCTGTGAGGAATGACAAGGAGGCTGCCATAGTTGCTCGATCTTAGATTAAGAGGAAGGGAATAAGTTGAAAGAAGACTGCAAAATTAGAAAGGTGCCAGGATATGAAGAACTTTAAAAGATGTAGAGGAGATAAGACTTATGGATGGCTCTAATCATTAGTAAGCTTTCCCTGACAAATGAAACCAAAATTTACAACTTCTTTGCTTTTGTTGTTCAGTCATACAGTCATATCTTAGTTTTTGTAACCCCATTTGGGTTACAGCAAAGATACTAGGGTGGTTTGCCATTTCCTTCCTTTTCTCATTTTACAGATGAGAAACTGAGGCAAATGGGGTTAAGTAACTTGCCTAGGGTCACACATGTGGGAAGTGTCTTCCTGACTGACTCTTTCAAATACTTGAATCTTCTCCAGTTCTTTCAACTAATACTAATATGACACGTACCCAAGGCTTTTCACCATCTTCATTGTCCTCTACTCTCCAATTTATTAATGTTCTTTAGTCATGTTCCTAGAACTGAACTTAATATTCCAGGCAAATTCTGCTGGGGGGAAAGTACAGTTTGTCACCTCCCTGTTTTTTAAGTTATGCTTCTCTTAATGTAAGCCAAGGTCACATTAGCATTTTTGGTTGCCACAACACACCTGACTTATACTGAGAGTTTGAAGTCCATCAAAACACTCGTTTTTCAGAATGACAGCTGTTTGTCCGTACTTCTTCTGTAAGGATGATTTTTTATACTCAAGTGTAAAACTTTACATTTATCCCTTTTGAATTCCATTGTAACAGATTCAGCTCTATGAATGCTACAGACTGTTAAGACTTTTGGAGCCTGGCTCGGTCATCCACTGTGCCACCTACCCCTCCCAGTTTTGTGTCATCTGCAAATTTGATAGAACATCCAGGACTTTATTTAAGTCACTGATAAAAAGGCCAACCACAAGATTCCTAGGAAGAGATTTACTGGAGACTTCCTATTACCCTAACAATGAACCATTAACAATTCCCACTACCAAATTAGTTATGACTCCATATGGTTGTGTTATCATCTAATCTCTCCATCATCTCCACAAGAACAGTAAGAAATATTTTATCAAAAGCTCTGCTAAATTTAGGCAAACTATATCCATAGCCTCTCCATCATTTACTAGTTTATTCATCTTATCACAAAAAGGAAATGAGGTCAGTCTGGCATGACTTGTTCTTCATGAATCCCTGCTGGCTTTTTGTAATCACTGCTTCCTTTTCTTGTAGTTTAGCAAGCATTGCTTTAATGATCTCTCCTAGAATTTTCCCAGGAATCAAAATCAAGCTAATGGGCTTATCATTTGCAGACTATTCTCTTTCCTTTTTTGAAAACCGGGTCAACATGTCCTTTTCTCTAATCTTGTGGTACTTCTCTTTTCCACAATCTTTCAAATATCACTGAGTCAGCAATCACACCTGCAAATTCTTTTGGGATCCAAGGATGTAGTTCAATCTGGACCAGGTGACATGAATTCATCAAGGTCAGCTGAATGTTTTCTTACTGTCTTCATACTTATTTTGACTATCAAGCACATTAAGTCATTTATATTCTGTCAGTTCCAATGCAAAAGTTATTTATTCTTTTTTGCCAAAAATAAACCTAACAGAATCAGTTGAGTAATTGTGCTTTCTTTAAAGTACCATTATCTCAAACCACATCAAGAAAATGTCCTAAGCCTTCTTTAATTCTTTTTCTTGCAATATGTATTTAAAAAACAAAAAACCCTTTTTGTTGCCCCATAATTCTTCATCTCATTCAGCATTCCTAACACCGTTTTTACAATTATGTGCCACACTTTTATATTCATCTTCTGGTACCTTGCCTTGCTGTCATCCTCTACATTGTTTTCAAAAATCTAGGTTGGCTGGTGGCTTTCTTGTGCATCCTTCATTGATCTCTGCAGACAAATCCCAATTTCCCTCCCCATTGGAAAAATTATAGTATGTATATATCAATGTATATATGTTTAAATCACTTTTTGAAAAATGAAACCTACTTAAGACCCTAATAACACCAAAATACATTTATCTGAACTTCAAAAATCACAGATTAAAATGTCATCTCATTCTGTCATACCATCTAAAATAACACTATTCTTTACAAAATTAAAATAATTTCAAAAATTAAAGCATTTTCTTCTTTAACAATCTGTTATTTGCATTTATTTTCTAACTACAGCTATTTAAAAAGATATCTATTTAAGTATATGAGTTAAATTCCATACAATTTCTTATCTGTCTTTTTAGAATGAGACTTCAATCTGGGTTTAGCTGCTATTAGTTATGTGTTAGTCTACAATAAAACTGGTTAATTTTAGCTGCTCTCAGGAACTTTGTCAAAGTTTGAATGTTATCATCTTAAAACCTTTCATCTTAAATATTCTAACTTGCTTGTTCCCCAAAGTGGATAAGGTATGAGGTTAAGGGTGAAAAAATATGGAAGAAAATAAAATGTAAGATCTCATAGTAAAAAGTGTCCTGGAAAAGAATCACTGGACTAACTGAAAGACATGACCAAAAAAAGAGCTTAGACATCATATTTCAAGAAATCTTAAAAGAAAACTGCAATATCAGACTCATAAAAATGGGGAGCATGGGAGGCAGCTAGGTGGCGCAGTGGATAAAGCACTGGGCCTGGATTCAGGAGTACCTGAGTTCAAATCTGACCTCAGACACTTGACACTTACTAGCTGTGTGACCCTGGGCAAGTCACTTAACCCCCATTGCCCTGGAAAAAAAAAAGGGACCATGAAACTGACCTAGAAAATCACATATTAACATTATCTATGTTTGATCTTAAAAGTGTTAAATATTTCCCAATTAAATTTAAATCTTCCTCCCCACCCCCCAAAAAAACCTGTCTAGATCTCTTAAAACCAGAGGGTAAAAGTAGAAATAGAAAGACTCCACTGGTCACCTCCTGAAAGAAACCTCCAAATGAAAACTCTAGGCCATATGCTAGTTAGTCAAAATCCAGAGCTATCTAGGTCAAAGGAAAAATACTTCAAGCAACCAGAAAGAAAGGATTACTGATTATTTATTATGATTTAGCAGTCACTACTGAGTGGGTAACTTAGAATATATTCCAGAAGACAAAGCATATAGACTTACTTATACAGCAAAAGTGAGTATAACACTACGGGGGAAAAAACTTTAACGAAAATAGAAAAACTTCCAAGCATTCCCGATAAAAAGATCATAGCTGCATAGCAACTCTGAAGTTCAAAAGGAGTCAAAAGAAACAACAAACGGTAAACATGGATGAACAATAAGGGACTAAACAAGGATAAACTTCTTACATTCAAATATGGTGAGATGATACATCTGTCTCCTCTGAAACTTATCAGTGTCATAGAGAGAATCTAATCTCCAAATCTGGAAGTGGTGCCATTATGTTGAGGGAAGAGGAATACATTGGAGGGGAGGGGAAAGAAAGTTAGGGGAAACTATTTCATATAAGTAGGATGCACAAGGAGAAATCTATACAAACAGAATAGTAGGTGATCAAAAAAGCGCACGTGCGCACACATGCACGGGTCCTAAAGCTATTTAAAACACCTATATGTGTTTATCTCCCTTCTCTGAACTGACTTTTCCAACAGGCCCCAGGAAAACTCATTATTTGGACAATCTCACAATCCTGTACCATCTCTTCAGCCTTGATACTCTACCTCATCCACGTTCCTCTGCCTCTCTGGTTGAAGTGGGGTGGGACATGAACTCCAAAACCCCATTTAAGGAGAGACTTCAACTCAAGATATGGCTGCAAGACCTGGCTGCACTTCTTTGGGACTTCTCTGACTGACTTCACCATGCCTTTGGGTACCTTGCCTTGCCTTTTCTTTTTTCAGCTTTCTTTTGTGTTATCTCCCTCCTATTAAAATATAAGTTCCTTGAGGGAAGGGGCTATCTTGTTTCATATTTTTATCCACGGGACTTGCCACAATGCCTGGCTTAATAGTTAGTGACTCTTGTCCATTCCCATCCATCTGGAAATTGCCCATTCATTAAATGCTAATTAAACTTTTTATCATCTAAAAAAGATGCTACTTGATTTGAACCTTGAAGGATGGGTGAGATTTGAATAGGGGTGACAATCTAGGAATGATTAGGGAAAGTTATAAATAAGGGCAATGAGGCAAGAAAGTGAGACATTCCAGCAAAAATGAAAATAGACCGATTTGATTTGATTTGAAGGTATGAGAAGGAAGGTGTGTTAAAAGAGAAATGGTAGATGAGTCAGAAAGTTATAGAGGGCCTAAAATTGTCAATATAAAAAGTCTAGTAGTCTTTATGCAATGGGGAGCTGCTAAGTTTTTTTTGAGTAGGGAAATGAAGTTAGCAGCAGCTTAAGCAGAAAGATTAATCTTATAGTCTACAAGATAAAATGAAGAGAAATGAAAGGGAGTAGAGACCAGTCAAAGGAAATATTGCAACAGGTCAGACATGTAACTAAAACTAAGGTGGAAACAGTGAAAACAGAAAATTAAGTATGAGAGGTAAGTGGAATTAACAAAGGACTTGGTAACTGGAAATAGGTTAAAAGAGGAAGTGAAGATTTTGACCGTAAGTACCTGGAAGAATGTTTATGCCAATAATATAAAACAGAAAACACAGAGGACATAAATTTAGTTTGATTATATTAAGCCTGAGGTACCAGTATTTTACTGATACCCACATGAGTATTCCAGTGGATTGTTGGAAATGTGGCTCTAAAGCTCAGGACAATGTTGAGGAAAATGACATAGATTTGGGAGTCATCAGCAATGAATTTAATAGTTGAAGTTTTCTGTGTCAATGAGATTGCTAAGAGAATATTGAAGGGGAAACCTTAAGGAATGTCTAAATTAAAGGGAAGATAAGAAAGAAGAAGAGGTGAGAGGAGAAAGAGGAAGACCATGTAAGAACATGTTATGGAAGATGATGACAGTATTAGGAAGATTGGGTTAGTCAAAAGCATAAAATGTTGCAAAATGGTCAAAAAAGATGAAGACCAAGAAAATCATTAAGGGATGTGGTGATTAAAAGAGCAGTTTCAAATGAAGCAGAAACTGAAGCCAGAATGCAAAGAGCTGAAGAGTGAGTGGGTGTCAAGTATAAGGAGCTACGTTTTCTGGAAGTTTGACAATGAAAAGCAACAAAAAGATGGGAGGGTACTTAGAAGGTGGAGGGGAGGAGGAGGGTGAAATGAGACCTGAGTAAGTAAGTTTACCCACACAGCAGGAAGGGCCTATTCTATGAGCATGTTAAGAGGAGGAAGGCTCTAGTATAAAGGGAAAGCATGAAGATGGGTAAGTGATGTGTGAGAGTCACAAAGGAAGTGAGGAGGGACTGAATTGAGGGCAAAGATTAAAGTATTAAACTTGGCAAGGATGAAAACCACTTTTCTCCAGATAGGAAGGATGGATGGATGAAGTGATAAACTCCTGCTGAAATTTTTGAAGATGTGAAAGAAATATTGAGGTATTTCAATTCTAATAACTTCATCTCCAGCTTTAATGGAGCTATGTGCTAATAAGTAGGGTAGAGATATAATTTCAATATATTTAAATTTCAACATTAAACATCTATTATATAAGAAAATACTACTGGGGTGATTAGAAAGATTTGGTAAGACAACAGTACACAATTCAGCAAGGGATTGCTGACATATATATCATTAGAATAGACAATAATAAATGATCATAGCATAAAAGATTTGCCTAACAAAGTAAGGATCTTGATGAAGGCTAAGAACAGGTTCAAGGGCAAGTTGCATAGATAGAAAAATAGCAAGTCAGAGAAAATAATTGCAAAGTTTAAGATCTTGAAAACAGATGAGGTCTCTATTGACAGGTGGATGAAGTACAGAGGAAATAGAAGAATATTTAATATTTCAAAAAATTAAATTTACCTCAATAATTTACAGGGTACATAAGACATTACTTTTCTTTAAATTTTTTCCCCTTATTTGTTTTTAACATTCATTTTTTTAAATTTGAGTTATGAATTCTCTCCCATCCCTCCTCTACCCATGGAGAAGGCAAGAAATGTGATGATCAATTATACATGTGAAATCAAAGCTATTGCTTTTCAATCAATAAACATTAAGTACCTACTATGAGCTAGATGTTGTGCTGTGTGCGCTGGGATAAAAAGAAGCAAAAAATGTCCTGCCCTTGGAATTTTAAGTCTAATTAGGGAGAAAACATGCAAACAAATATATATGTATAAAGAAAGTTGCATGCAAGATAAATAGGAAATAGATAACAGAGGAAAGGCAAGAGAATTAGGAAGGGTTGGGAAAGGTGGCCCATTATTTTTCTATTCTGGAAGAATAAAAGATGACATACAGTGCTTATAAAACTCTTTTAAGCTGGATTAGGAAAGGGAAAGGGGCAGCTAGGTGGAGCACTGGATGGACTACTGGGCCTGCAATCAGACTCATCTGAATTTGGCCTCAGACATTCACAGGCTGTGTGACCCTGGACAAGTGACTTAAACCTGTTAATAATGTAATATCAATTTATAATATAAATATCAAAGTATTAGATATGTTTTAAGTTCACAGTCTTTGGTAGTAATATCAGGTATCTCATAAACTGGCAATAATATCAGCAGAATTTTTTAAAAATTTAGAGCTGTGAAATAAATTGTTGGCTTAAAATAATATTCCTTACTGGGCTTAACTAAAAGCCCCCCCCCCATCTTTTTTTCTTTCTTTCTTTTTTGGCAGGGCAATGGGGGTTAAGTGACTTGCCCAGGGTCACACAACTAGTAAGTGTCAAGTGTCTGAGGCTGGATTTGAACTCAGGTCCTCCTGAATCCAGGGCCGGTGTTTTAACCACTGAGCCACCTAGCTGCCACCCCCCTCCCCCAATCTTTTTTTACTGGTTTTATTACTTTCTCTAAGAAAAAGAACCAACTCCCCATATCCAGGTTAGCTCTAAGCAGAAATACTTATGTGAGATTTTAAAATGTATATATACACATATATTTGCATACATATAGACATTTTATAAATTGTATTAAAATCTCACTTAGCTAGCTACATGGATGAAAACTTAATAAAATCTCAGGGGCAGCTAGGTAGCACAGTGAAAGCACCAGCCCCGGATTCAAGAGTACCTGAGTTCAAATCTGGCCTCAGACACTTGATACTTACTAGCTGTGTGACCCTGGGCAAGTCACTTAACCCCCATTGCCCTGCAAAAAAAAAAAAACAACAAACCCTTAATAAAATCTGTAAAAGATATAGATTTTTAAAAACTTATATTTTGTTGCGCTTAATGGGATAACCCTATCAACTGTATTATATAATATAGTCATTAAGTTAATAGTGAAATTATTTAATTTTGCTTTCAACTAAAGCCCAAGAGAATTCTCAACAGCTTATATTCAGTCACTACTCAGGAAAAGTAATTGTTTATTAACACTACATATAAACCGATATTTTGGAAAATTCCACCCTCATATTTGCTTATTATTTGTTTATTTCACATATCCGTATTATTTTATTCCAAACCTAAGAAATAAAACAAGTATTTCCTTAACAGTAGAATAGAAAAAAAAAGATTACACATAAAATTGCAAATCTATTTTCTTCCCTTCCCCACCACCCTAGAGATGGCTACCATTAGACACAAAAGTGTGAATATGTAAAGTCATTCATATATGCAGTTTAATAACTTTGTATTTGCTTATTATTCTTGACCTACACCCCCCCCTTACCTATTCTACATCCTCAAAAGGCCCCAAAGATACTTTCTCATCAACATAGCAGACCAGTACCATGTCTGTGATCCCTCTAACAGAGTCTGTTTGGTAGATTTCAGGAGGTCCCTCTTCCCCCTTTAAAATGATCTCCTTTATGTTACCTTGAAGGAAAAAGATGGGGTTCTCAATTTTAAGTGATTATATCCAAGGAGCCTCCACTGTTGGGAGTTATTAACCTCTTTCTCTTTTCTAGGTTAAGATCTTCCCTTCTGGGTGAATAGGCCACAGTCCTTATTCCTCCAAAACATTTAATCCTTAAACTTCTTTAAAGAAGCATTGAGGGGGGCAGCTAGGTGGCACAGTGGATAGAGCACTGGCCCTGGATTCAGGAGGACCTGAGTTCAAATCCAGCCTCAGACACTTGACACTAGCTGTGTAACCCTGGGCAAGTCACTTAACCCTCATTGCCCAGAGCAGAAAAAAAAGCAGCATTGAAATGACGAAACACTTATTTTTGAATACACAATAGTGAAGGAAAAATTGTAAATGTTTAATACGAAGATAGCAAATATCTCCAAAGAATCACCTACAATTTCTTTTTATCTTAATAGTATTTTTTCCAGTTACATGTAAAGATTTGTAAAAACATTTGTTTTTATAAGATTTTGAGTTCCAAATTTCTCTCTCCTTCCCCTCTCCGCAAGACAGCAACCAATCTGATATAAGTAATATATGTACAATCATGTTAAACATATTTCCACATTAGTTATATTATATCACCTATAATTTTAAACAGAAATCCCAAATGAAAAGGACTATTTTTTATTCTGGTTTATTATGAAACCTTAAAAAAATAACCCTTTCAGGGGCAGCTAGGTGGATCAGTGGATAGAGCACCAGCCCTGGAGTCAGGAGTACCTGAGTTCAAATCCAGCCTCAGACACTTAACACTTACTAGCTGTGTGACCCTGGGCAAGTCACTTAACCCCAATTGCCTCACTAAAAAAACAAACAAAAAACCCTTTCAAGGTTTTTTGTATTTAATCCTATTATAGAAAAAAATATGAAGTAAAAGGCTCTCCCCTTTGCTATGTTTTGCTTATTCAATAAAAACTCAGAAATAACTCAATCTTAGCCTCTACTAAGAGGGAACACAAGATGAAATGTTCTTAAAAACATAGCATATGGTCTTAATGGAATCAACACTCAGATAACAAGGAAGATTATCCTGTACAGAGAATACTACTGAGCACTGTTTTGCTATTCTCTTTATAAATGTCATAAATGACACAAATAATTTATATTCTAGGTAATGCAAAGTAGAGTTTATGAAAAACATTTGGATATTTAACTCCAAGTCTTCTGAATCTAAGTCCAATTATCTTTCTCAACTGTACCTTAATGCCCTTCTAAATGCTTGTAGGTTCCCAAGCTAGTTAATCAATAACATAGATGAAACAGTATTATATTTCAATCTTTGCTGTTCAACCTAAAGGGAATCCCCTACATCTCTTCCACATCACAAGAAGAGAATCCGGCAAATTGGGAAATAGATTTTTGGGGACCCAGTAAGGCCCTGATGTCCGTGCAGGACTCCGGTATACAAGAGGCAAGGATGTTCAATTCGGTAAGACATTTATTCAACTAAATACAAATAGGGTAAAGTCAGGCCCTGTCTATCTGAAAATCAGAAACAAAGTCAAAAAAGTAAGCTATCCTTTGGGAAGAATACTGTCCTTGAAGTTTTAATACTTTGCCTCTAAGAGATGAAAATAACTGACACAAAATAAAGTAACTATTTGTGTTATATAGGGAGTTCAGCCGAAATCCTTGAAAGCTCAAAGTTTATAATCTGATTTTGCAATTTTTTTTGTCTTTATACTAGGTCGGTGTTCTATTTTAAAATGCTATAAAACTAACTCAGGTGTAAAGAATTCTGTACAGTTTATTCTTACCACTGGTTACTACTGAATTTTACTCCCTGTTTAAAAATTAAAACAAAAAGACACTAATAAGAAAAGTTTTAAGACATAATGTTTCAGCTCTTTAGTTGATCTGAAGTCAGTATTTCAAATTATTAAATATAAATATCAAAGCCATAAAATAAAAAGCTTAATTTAAACCATATCTGCCCATAAAGCTGATTTTTTAATAGAGTGAATAACATTTCAAGATACTTTAAAACGGGAAAACAAATACAAAATTCCTTCACTTTTGTAGTTTTTTATCAACACTTTAAAGAATTAAAGATTTTGGTATTTGAGATGTTGTTCATTTTGCCTATTTAAACTTATTTATTTATTTATTTTTGCGGGGCGATGGGGGTTAAGTGACTTGCCCAGGGTCACACAGCTAGTAAGTGTCAAGTGTCTGAGGCCGGATTTGAACTCAGGAACTCCTGAATCCAGGGCCGGTGCTTTATCCACTGCGCCACCTAGCTGCCCCCTAAACTTATTTTTAAAATCTTTCAGTATTACTAGTAGAAAATGATGCCTATATGCATTACATTGTAATAATAAATGTAAGGTAGAACAGAGAGCTAAGAGGCAGATGAGATCAGATCTAACAAAATTCAATAGATATGAAACCTGTGCAGAACTAATGGGGCACATCTGTATGAAAGATGATGCTATCTGGGAGTGGGACGTGGGTATGTATGGCCTTTCCATTTCCCAAGCTACTCAAAAAAGGGGGGAAGAGATGAGATTAAAAGTTTATGATCATTCTGGTTTTCTCTTTTTCATTTGGGGGAAGGAAGAGAAGGAAGGAGGAATGAGAAGGAGTAAAGGATAAGTTTTTTTTTTTTAAAGTTGTAGTTGTTGAATGTAGCTAAGATTAGAAAGGCAAATGGATAACGGGAAAAAAATCTGTGCAGAGAAGTTTGATAAAGGTCTCATTTCTGATATAAGGAACTGATTCAAATTTATTAGAATAAGAGCCATTTTCCAATTAATAAATGGTTAAAGTATATGAACAAGGCATTTTTCAAAGGAAGAACTTCATATGAAAAAAATGTTCCAAATCACTAATAATGAGAGAAATGCAAAGTAAAGTAACTGGGTCCCCACCTCACAACTCTTCTAATTGGCAAAGCTGGTTAAAAAAATTTAAAAGAATAGATAAAGGGGAGGGAGGTTAAGACTGGGGGCTTCTGAAAAACAGGCACATTATTGCACTGTTGGTAGAGCTATGAAATGGTACAGCCATTCTGGAACGCAATCTGGAACTATGGCCCCTAAATGGATAAACTAAGCATAATGTTCTTTGACAGTGATATTGCTACTGGGCCAATATCCCAAAGAGAACAGCAAAAGAGAAAAAGGATTCATATGTGCAAAAATATTTAAAGCAGTTCTTTTTATGTCTTCAAAGAACTGGAAAAAAAGGGGGAGGGCCTGTCCATCAATTAGGGGATGGATGAACAAATTATGGTATATGAATATACTGGAATACTACTGAACCTTAATAAATAATGAAAAGGACTATTTCAGCAAAACATGGAAAGGTTTGTATGCACTCAAGTGAGCAGAATCAGAGCAATTTATATAACACTGTAAAGACAAATAATTGAAAGACTGATCAGAACCACAGTTCTAGAAGACTAATGATGATGAATGCTACGTACCTCCTGACAGGGAGGAGGATAAACTCAAGATACAAAATGAGCCATACATTTTTAACATGACTTTAAAAGTGGTTTTTTGTTGTTGTTCTGTTCAATAGGGGGAGTAGAGAGATTGAATGACAAAAAAATTTTAAGTGTATCTTTATAATTGTGCCCTGAACCTTTGCTTTAAGGTTTTTTTTTTTTCTGGCATAAAGGAGAGCCACCTTAGAGCCATAGCGGTACATGACCTGAATTTAAATCACAGCTCTTTACACAGCTGTTGATCCTTGGGTTAAGATACAGGTATGAATGTCTTAGTATTAAGGACTTTCCCGACACCCAATGTTCCCATATCTCCCTACGACATTCTATTTCCTAACTTTAGACTGGGCAATTTATGTATGGGATTCCAGAGATGCTGGGAGGAGGGGAGGTGAAGATCTGTACTAACTCAGAACTTGGCCATACCTAATGCAAAATCAAGACATTACCAATTCACTCCTAATACTAACATCTGGCCCACTAACTTGTTCAGGACTCAACTTCTAGATGAAACAATTAGAGATAACGTAAATGCCCTTAATTCCTTCCAATCCTTCACTTTTCCCACCCAAGTACCCTTTCTCAGGTTTGGCCCAAATAGCCAGAAACTGACCTACCAGGTTCTACCTTTATATAAAATTATTTAATTGATCCTTATAAGAACCCTGTGAAGTAGGGGCTAGCATTAGCCCCCATTCTTTACATATAAGGAGATTAAGCAACCTATCCTAGGGTCACGCAGTTAAGCAGATGTCAGAGACTGGATCTCAATCAAGGTCTTACAAATTCCAAATCCAACACTATCCAATTCAACACCTCTTTTCCAGGAGACACCTGTAGTATTTCGGTCTCTTACCTCTCCCCCCCCCCCCCCCGCCTCCCCCCAACCCCCGCTTCCTCCAGCAATTGCGCAGTGCAGGAGCTGAGAGTCAGGAGACTCCAGTAATATTTCCTGCTTCTCCCAAGACTCCCCCTGGTTATGGGCCTCTCCCTCGCATCTTCTGTGCCTCAACTACCCCATCTGCAAAATGAGGGACGCCACCACCTGTCAGCCCCGTCCATCCCTTCCTAGTCGGGCCAAAAAAGAAAGTCTCCAAGAGCCCTCAATTAAAAGCCAAAAGCCGAGGCTGTTCCTGCAGAATCCTTGGGCCTTCCGAAGCCCAGCGCCAGCTCCAGAACATGGGGTGTCCCCGGGCTGGAGAAGGTTTGGAGTTAAGAAGCAGGGTGACTCCCCCCCTGAGCCTGCATATAAACGTACTGGAGTGTGCGCCCCTTCTCCGCCTCTAGGAAAGGTCCTCGGCTTTGGAGAAGCCCCCAGACAGGCTTGTGCCTCTGAAAAGGGCAGCGCAGAAACAGGCCGCCTAGAGGTGGGGGTTGAGAAGCAAGCTGTGGGCACTGGGGTACCCCAGGCGGGGGCGGGGGGGGTGGGAAGCGGAGGAGAGTCCCTTACCTGTTGTTCCGGATGCTGCTCAGGACGCACAGCACCAGCTCCAGGTAGGTGCGCAGCACGTCCAGCCAGCGGGTGGAGACCTGCAGAGCTTCGGCCTCCTCCCCTCCGGCTCCAGTCCCCGGGTCGTTCCCCGCTCCTCCACCGCCGCCTCCGCCGCCGCCGCCTCCACCACCGCCGCCGCCGCCTCCAGCAGCTCCCCCGCCGCCGCTGCTCAGGTAATTCTCCGCGGCAAACTCGACGCGCAGCTCCCGTACGAACCAGCCGCACTTGCGCATGAGGAAGTCGAGTCGGGGACGCTCGGCCGGCGAGACGCGGAGGCTGAGGCGGAGCTGGGGCCAGAGCGCCGGGTAGAAGAGGCACTCGCGCCAGTGCGAGCAGGAGGCCGAGGCCCGCAGCCTGTCGGGCGCCGGCAGGAAGGAGAAGATGTGCACGATGAGCTCGCTGGGCAGCGACGAAGCGCCCGCCGCTTGCCCACACAGAGCCATCCAGACCCGCCGCCGACCGCCGGCACCCGGATCCTCCTTCTCCCGCCCCCGCCGCCGCCGCCGCGCTGCCCAGGCGGCTCTGGCTCGGGCTCCCGGCTGCTGTCGCGGCTGCGGCACTGACAAGAACAACAACATCAATGACAAGGGAGAGGGGGCGGGGCCGCCGTGAGTCCCGGCGGAACCAACCAGAGCACGTTCCGTGAAGGGGGGGGTGGAGAGGAAAAGAAGTTGGGCTCTAAGTACAGCCTTTGTCTCCACCGATTAAGCCACTACTACCACCCGCAGCCCGAAAGAGAATTTAATCACTGGCCTTCCTTCTCAACCTCAGGGAGCTGGAGATGCCGAGTCAAAGCACAAACAAAAAGAGCCCCTCCCCTGAGGCAAGAACTAGGCGTGTAGCAGTGGTAGATACCGAGTTTGACGTCAACCGGAGTGGGAGGAGCTCGGTCAGACTTTGGAGACTTCCGGAAGGGGGGAGGGTAGATTCTGGGTAAGGACTGAGAAAAGGCACGTGACTGGCTACGTAGGACGGGCGCGAGGCGCCTCTCCCCGCCCCTCTCCGCCCCATTCTTCCTCTTGGGCGGGGCTGGGAGAAACTCTCCGAGGGGAACCGCTAAACCCTGTGGGTGGAGCCTGGGATTGTGGAGCTTGTTGGAGGTGGTATTTGTATTAGCCGCTTCTCCGGACCCGGCTGCTAAGGTTCTCTTTGAGGCTCCAAGCGCTCCATTGCTGTGACTGCAGGCTCCCAGCTCCAACTGATGGATTGTCTTGAAGTTTGAGAATGGTTGCAGCAAAACGGGCTGGGGCAGGGGTGATTCCCCACCTGATAAATATATTTGTGAAATTAGGGGAAGGAAGTCGTAATTCGCCGTAAGCACGCACTGTGGAGGAAGAAGACCTGGATTCAGAAGCCACCCCTGATACTTAACCCTCGGTGAAACTTCTCTAGACCTAATTTACCTTCTTTATAAAATGAGGTGGGTGGGACTCAATCAATATCCTCTGAGGCTCCTTCCAGCCCTAGTTCGAAGATCAAGTAATTTACTGTATATGTAAACATTGTTGCAAGCTTTATTTTACCATATTGATTCTCTTATTTTTTCCAATTAACAAGTGTCCAAGTCTTTCCTTCCCACTTTCCTCCATTGGAGCAAAAAAAAAAAAAGGGGGGGGCATCTAAGTGGTGCAGTGGATAAAGCACCGGCCCTGTATTCAGGACGACCTGAGTTCAAATCCGACCTCAGACACCTGACACTAGCTGTGTGACCCTGGGCAAGTCACTTAACCCTCATTGCCCCGACCGAAAAAAAAAAAAAGGAAAGGAAAGGAAACTTTCACAAATATACAGACATGCAAAACGTTTTCCCACATTTGCCCCGAGTAAAAATATTCGTCAAGTTTTGCGTGTTAAGTCCAAATCGAGCCGTTTGTTTCATCTCTGGTCCTCTGGAATCGTTCTTTTTGCACTGATTGGGGTTACAAAGTCTTTCAAAATTATTTTTTCTTTATAATGCTGTCGATGTATAAATTGTTCTGGTTCTGCTCGCTTCACTGTGAATTCGTTCATAGTGGCCTTTTGCATTTCCAGACACTGTCCATTTTGTCATTTCTTATTTCCATTATATTCATATGCCATAATTCATTTTAGGCAATTCTCAATAGGTGGACTTTCCCTTAGTTTTCAGGGTGGTTTTTGTTGTTGCAAAATTTAAAGCACTATATCACTGTTAGCTATTATGATTATTATTTTACATAAGTTTAGTCATCTGTAAAACGAGGGAAATTAGTCCAGACAGCTTCAGAGACCATTCTGGCTCTAGACTGATTATATGGTTGCAAAAAGGTAGTTTAGGAAGGATGTGCAAGATTAGGAAATGACTAACTACCTTGTGTACGGGGCGGCTGTTAAAGCTCCCCTACATGTGGACCTTAGTTGGGCCTTTTTTCTTTCAAAAAGCACAAATTTGAACAACAACATCCTCCCTAGAGACTGCCCAACTTCCTGCTGAGGGTGAAAGTGAGGTACAGGACAGGCTTGGGCTTGAAGTAGCTCTGCGCCTAAAGTTGATATTGAGCCTAAAGTCTTGGTAATTTTTCTTAGCTTTTCACAGAATCTAGAAGTTGTCAGACACCACTAGAGTCTGAGAGAAAGACTACTAATCCAGAGTATTGCATGAATTCTCATAGGAAGTAACAAAAGAGAGGTGCCCTTGGCAAAACAGTTGGGTCAGAGCTGAAGGAAAATTCTCTAGACTGGTAAAGGAAGGCACTTATAACAAAAGAGGATGCTTAACACTATCTTAAAAAAGAAAAAAGGGATCCTAGTCAGCATAGCCATTGGTCCAGCAATCACAGAGCATTTGCTTTATCAGATAAGAAAAAGTGGAAACAACTTCCCAGATCTATCAAAGTCCTTGAGGTCCTTTTTTGTAGACATAAAAAACTTTGGAGGTGAAAAGGTATTGAATTTTTTGATTGCTTTGGGCATCAATCAATCAATCAATTAATCAATAAACTACAAGAAAAGAAAGGTATACTGTACTCGGGATAAATAGGTAATAGGAAATAATTAACTGAGATAAGGCACTATGGTTAAGAGGGTGGATAAGACTTCCAGTAAAAGACTGAGTTTAGGGGGCGGCTAGGTGGCACAGTGGATAAAGCACCGGCCCTGGATTCAGGAGTACCTGAGTTCAAATCCAGCCTCAGACACTTGACACTTACTAGCTGTATGACCCTGGGCAAGTCACAACCTATTGCCCTGCAAAAAAAAAAAAAAAGACTGAGTTTAGTTGAGTTTTTAAAGGCAACCAGAGAATTTAGTAGGTGCATCTGAGTGTGGTGGGAATATCATTTAGTTAAAATTTTAAAATGGCAAATATTGGATAAAATGGAATCAATTATGTTGTCTCAACAAATCATTTTTAGCTCTTTAAAAATCCTCTTTTCAACAAGAGGACCAGAGTTGTAATGTCAACTCTGTCATTTATTTTTAGCCTTAGTAAGTCACAGTTTCTTTAGGCTATAGCTTATTTCTCTCTAAAATGAAGGGATTGTACTAGATGACTCTTAAGATCTCTTTCAGATTTCAATTAATTATTTTTCCAGCTTTAAATTTAAATTGAAACTTAAATTTAAATTCTAACATAACTCATACCTATATAAACAAGAATTCCCTCCACAGCAAGCCTGATAAGGAATAAAAGATACACTGAAACCCTGTAGAAGAAAAATTGTGAACTCTGCACTTTAGCCAATGCCCATCAGAGACAGAGACTGGGGCATTCTTTCTTGAAAGGTGACCCAAACCAGCAGTGTCACCCTTATATTTTCTTATATTCTATGATAATCATGAAACAAGACAAAATTCCATTAAAAAGTAAAACAAGGCTCAAAATTTAAGTTTTATAACCTAATCCTTTCCTACCTTTCTTATAGTTTACACCCAAGGCAGCTAGGTGGCACAGTGGATAGAGCACTGGCCCTAAAGTTGGGAGGATCTGAGTTAAAATCTCACCTCAGACACTTACTAGCTGTGTGACCCTGAGCAAGTCAGTTAACCCCAATTGCCTTAAACATCTAGGGTCATCTCTAGTCATCCTGATCTTTATCTTGCCACTGAACCCCGATGGTTCTGGAAGAGAGAGTGAAGTTGGTAACCTTGAACAGCCTTCTCCCACTTAAATCCAATTCACTGCAAATCACGATGTGGTCTTCTTCCAGAATGTAGGACCAACAACTTATTCCTCCTCACATAGTCTTAAGATCCAGTGACAATGGCCTCCTTGCCTTCTTCACACAGGACATTCCATCTCTTTGTGACTTGGTGTTTTTTCATTGGCTCTCCCAATGTGTGGAATTCTCTCTATCCTCCTGTTTGCTTCCTGACTTCCTTTGCTTCCATCAAATCTCAGCTAAAATCCTACTTTCTGCAAGAAGCCTTTCCAGGTCCTCCTTGGTCTTAGTGTCTCCCTTTGGAAGTATTTCCAATTTATCCTCTGTGTGAGTGTGTGTGTGTGTGTGTGTGTGTGTGTGTGAATGTGTGTACACATATATACACATGTATGTATGTGTTTTATATATATATATACACATATATATATACACACACACAGAAACCTATTCCCCATAAAAATAGAAACAGAGTGAAAGTACAGTAGTCTAGATCAAAGCTTTTTAAATTGTGGATTGTGAAAAATTTGACAACAACAAAACGTTTATATATACCTATTTTATATACCCATACTAGGGTGGAGTAAAAATTTCTTGGACAAAAAGGGGTTGCAAGTGCAAAAAAATTAAGAAGCCCTGGCCTAGATAAGCATCCTTTTATTCTCAGCATGATGGACCTGTGTGAATGGTGGAATCTCAAGAGAGTACCCCCCCCTTTTTACTCAGAGGAGATGATATTTAAATAGCAAGGTCATAGTTTTAGGGGGAACAGTTAAGATTTGTGGCCTCCCCCCCAAAAAATGAGATATTTGTACAATTAGGAATCTGCCACCTTTGCTGATAACAACAAACACTTGGGTTCCTCATTTGATTGGCAATCTGACAGTTCAAGCCTGGAGCATAAACAATAAGACAAAGGCAGGGTAGAGTCTCTGTAGATAAACTGATATGAGCTCTGAACTGCTTCAGAAGGACTGCTCCTGGCCACCTCAATGAATTGTTGGTATGTCCTCATATAGTCATCCTCTGGTTACCTGGATAATTGGGGAGGGGGGAGAGAGCCCAAGCAAATTTGGTTATTCCCATTTTTTTCTACAATTATTTGTGTGTTTGTTTGCATCTTATCCTCCACCTTTATATTGTGAACACCTAGAGGGCAGGTACCATTTTGACTTTTTTTGTATCCCCAGAGTTTCTCACCATACTTAGCACTTAATATTGCTCTGGCTCTTATTTGGAGAAATCAAACAATAGTCCTCCTCTTAGTCTGGTTATCAAAGGAGGGTGGGGAGAATTGTTGGGGAGGGGGAGCCAGGGTGTCACTAGAGCCAGCTCATACTGGCCCTTCAAATCAGGGCCTGATTTATTGTTCTGTTGATTGTCTAAACTAGGAGTATCAAACTATGGCCTGCCAGTGCTGAGAATGCATTTACATTTACATTATAAAATGTACATTTTAAAATAAAGCATCATTAGGCCTCATTTCTCAAATATATAGAGAACTGAGTTGAATTTTTAAGTCATTCCCCAATTGATAAATGGTCAGGGGGCAGCTAGGTAGTGCAGTGGATAGAGCACCGGCCCTAGAATCAGGAGTACCTGAGTTCAAATCCAGCCTGATACTTGACACTTACTAGCTGTGTGACCCTGGGCAAGTCACTTAACCCCCATTGCCCCGCAAAAATAAATAAATGAAAATAAAAAGATAAATGGTCAAAGAATATGAACAGGCGGTTTTCAGATAAAGAAACCAAAACTATCTATAGTCACATGAAAAAATGCTTCAAATCACTGTTGATTAGAAAAATGGAAATTAAAACAACTCTGAGGTACTACCTCACACCTATTAGATTGTCTAATATGACAGAAAAGGAAAATGATAAATGTTGAAGAGAATATGGGAAAATTGGGGCACTGGTGCATTGTTGTTTTTTTTACTAGCTGTGTGACCCTGGGTCACACAGCTAGTAAGTGTTAAGTGTCTGAGTCTGGATTTGAACTCAGGTCCTCCTGAATCCAGGGCCGGTGCTCTATCCACTGTGCCACCTAGCTGCCTCGAGCTAATGCATTGTTAGTAGAGTTGTGAACTGATCCTACCATTCTGAAAAGCAATTTTGAACTATGTCCAAAGGGCAAACTGTGCATATCTTTTAATGCAGCAATAAGACTACTAGGTCTGTATCCCAAAGAGATTATAAAAAAGGGAAAAGGATCTATATGTATAAAAATATTTATGGTTGGCAAAGAGTTGGGAATTGAGGGGATGCCCATCAATTGGGGAATGGCTGAACAAATTGTAGTTATGTGAATGTAATGTAATACTATTGTGCTATGTGACAGTTAAAATAATTACAATAGGTGCAAGTTTTGGGTAAGCTTATTATCAATTTATCAATTTCTACCAATAAGGGATTGACCAAGCATCTCCTCAGCTTATTGTGGTCCCCAGAGAGTGCAAGGGTATCTGTCCAGCTTTTTTTTTTTAATCCTATGAGGCAGTCTATGGCCATCTCTCTCAGACCAAAGACCCCTCCCCA
This sequence comes from Dromiciops gliroides, assembly GCF_019393635.1. Lineage (NCBI taxonomy): Eukaryota > Metazoa > Chordata > Mammalia > Microbiotheria > Microbiotheriidae > Dromiciops > Dromiciops gliroides. Next base: position 272,982,012 of record NC_057862.1, read on the forward strand.
TGGTCAGATCTCGATTCATATATTCTTCCACTGTAGGATGTCCATCACACAGCAAACAAATCTAATTGGTTAGCATTATTCAAATCTAATTGGTTGACGTGATTTGAAGGTGGATTATATTAAAATGAAATCAGGGGATATAAGAGAAAGGAATGCAAGACTCCCACTCAAGCTGGTCAGAGTGGTTTAATCTTAGCAGTAAAGTATTTGGGCTATCTGGACATAAGAATCTGTCTCTTCCTAAGGCTCCTTTTGTGAGCTAGGGTTTGACTTAGATGAGATCTCTCAACTAGAGCTTACCTTTGTATGAAGGGGGGCGGGGGGAGAACTAAGAAAGAAGAGAAAATCTCTAGGTTCCCCAAGATATTGATTATTAATAATTATTTCTCACAGCTATAGGAAATGATGAGCAGGCACATTTCAGAAAAACTTGGAAACACATGAACTGATGCAAAGTGAAGTGAGCAGAACCAGGAGAACATTGTACATAGCAATATTGTTCAGTGATCAACTATGAATGACTCAGCTCTTCTCAGAAATACAATGATCTGAGTCAATTACAAAGGACTCATGATGGAAAATGCTATTCACAGCCAGAGGAAGAACTGATAGAGTACAGATCCAAGCAAACTATTTTCACTTTCTTTAGTTTTACATAATTGCACATATATAACCTATATCAAATTGTTTACTGTTTAAAGAAAGGGGAGGGGAGGGAAGGTAGGTGACATGGGCCTAAAATCTATTAGAAGGGGTTTTTCCTATGAGAAACAAAATCAAAGATGCAGAAGGGCCTGGGAGGCTCTTCCTATGAAAAACGATTAATCTCAAGGAACTTTAAAGTTTATATCAATGAACTAGATATCAGGACAGACATACCAAGGAAGTAAGGGGAGATAAAAGTTAATGTCAGGAAGCCAAATCAGCTAGCTGAGCTAGGAGACAGAGATAATCCCAGAAGTCAAGATTATCATATCAGAAGTCCCTCTCAATCCTAGCACTCAGGAATGTGACAAGCATTCAGGGAATGTAATACCAACTGTTTCAGTATCCTCACCCCAAAACTATTAAGCCCCACCCCCACATTTCTCCTCTATAAAAAACTTTATCCTTCCCTCTGTGGTTTTTTTTTTTTTTTTGGTGAGGCAATTGGGGTTAAGTAACTTGCCCAGGGTCACACTAGCTAGTTAGTGTCAAGTGTCTGAGGCCGCATTTGAACTCAGGTTCTCCTGAATCCAGGGCTGGTGCTTTATCCACTGGGCCACCTAGTTGCGCCCCACCCCCCCACTCCCCCCCTCCTTTTGAGGAAATTCTTTCGAACTATTTTCTTCCCTGAGAGGCTGTCTCTGACTCCTCTCAGTCACCTTACCTAGTGCCAACTAATAGACTACTTTAGTTCTAATTGGACTGTGTTTGAGAGTAATTCTTTATTGAGGAATAGGTAAGAACCACCAAGTCTCACCCATGACAAAGGGGAGGAAAAATTTGGAACTCAAAAAAATTTTTAAATGAATGTTAAAAATTGGGGGCAGCTAGGTGGTGCAGTGGATGGAGTACCTGTCCTGGAGTCAGGAGTACCTGAGTTCAAATCTGGCCTCAGACACTTAACACTTACTAGCTGTGTGACCCTGGGCAAGTCACTTAACCCCAATTGCCTCACTTAAAAAAAAATTGTCTTTACACATAATCAGAAAAAATAAAATACTGTCTAACATAAAAGAAAAGAAAGCTTTATCGTATTTAAACATGTAAAAATCATTCTTAGCTATCAGGCTAGGATGTGGCAGCAGAACTGGTCCTTGGTCGAAGTTTGCCACCCCCCTGGTTTAAACTTAAGAAAGTGCTGGAGAAAATGATAATTATACATGTAACACAGACTACTCTGGCCCCCACTGCTTTAAGGCTAGGTGTGTTACCTTTCACTCTTCCCCCAGGGTTTTTCAATATCTTTAAAGGGGACTAGGAGGTGTCTAGGCTCTCAGCAAATAGCTCCAGTCCCCACTGATATTCCCATTAGAAGGACTTTCCTTTCTCTGCACCCCAATTCCATTAGCCATTAACAATTGGATTCACTTACAAGGGAATATTTTATTCAAAAAAATATAATCACATACATACAAATTTACTCCCCTAACATTAGGGAGACATAATCCACCCCCCCTCATTTTCCTCCCCCACCCCCATACCATTCCACCTCAGTCTCCAGGGAAAGGAGGGGGATTAGGTTAATAGTTTAGCTAGCTTCCCACAGAGCTCGGTTCCAGTTCCAAATCCCAAACCCCCTCAGACTGGAATCCCTGGCTCCTATGCTGTACTGGCTGACTGCATCATCCTGCTTGCAATCCCGGCTTCAAGGTTGTCATAGCTCTTATTCCTAGTCCCATAGGGATTACCTCCAGCATTTGAAACTAAGGAGGACAAACAACACAGAACAGAAACAAATACCTCCAGGCCCATTCTTCTGAGCTGTGATAAAAAAAAAATGGAGGGGAAGGAAAATCTCCTCACTGGTTCAATTCATGGTGTCCATGCTGTGGGTGATATGTGATCTTTACTCTCTGGACACAGTGGATAAGGGTGGCCCAAAGAGAGGCAGAAAGACAGGCTCAATCTTGACAGTTTTTAAAATGAAGGCAGCCGATCAAAGAAGGCTACCTCTATCCGCGTGGTAAGAGATGTAGCAGCCTCTATCTTAGGCAATCTGGCTATGCTCCAAAGGCCCCTCAAGGGAGCTTCCATGTCAGGTGAACTGGATGTACCCAAACAAGTCCGGATTACTTACCAATTAAATTTAATTGGAAATCTTGTTTGTTTGTTTGTTTGTTTTGCGGGGCAATGGAGGTTAAGTAACTTGCCCAGGGACACACTGCTAGTAAGTGTCAAGTGTCTGAGGAGGTCGGATTTGAACTCAGGTCCTCCTGATTCCAGGGCCGGTGCTCTATCCACTGAGCCACCTAGCTGCCCCACCAATTAAATTTAAAAGTGCATCATGAGTATATTATATGTGTGTATACACATTTTTGTTTTGAGAGTTGGTTGTTAAACTTACCAGTACATCCCTGTTACCACAAATGAGACACATTCTCATTTTAGTTTCAGGGAATCAGATTCTTGAGCTTGATTAAATTTGCCTTTAAAAACTTAGGCCTTTGGTTCAAGCTAAAGCCAAAGGACCTGAGAGGACATTGTCTCATTAGCATTGATTAGGCTTTGATAAGGCTTTTTATTCAGTTGGTACCAAAGGACATTAGCCAAAATGTAATTCCTCAATATTTCACAAGACAATTAAAGCTTTAGCTTTATGTTTCCATAACCTATATGAGATCTAAATCCCTAAAACCATCTCCCTGAGATCACCTGAAAAATGACTCAATTCCCTTTTCACTGTGCATTTGGATAACATTTTTATCACTTTAATAAAATTTCTGGTAAAATTCATGCTCTAGCTTTGTATATTCTGTCAGAGGAACTTAATTAATGTTTGTGGAATGAAGGAAAAAGGAATTTAAGTCTAATTTAAAGATCTTTTTTTCTCAACAGATAGAGCTTTTAGATAGGATTTTGGGAAACAGTGGAGGATATGTGTAAAACTGATTGCATATGAAAAAACTGATTGCATATGCTTATTAAGACTGACTGTACACCAATGAAACTTACACTTATCAGTGCATGAAATAAAAAATGAAATTGGCTATTCAACAATGATAATGTCAAACCCTCTAGAACCAAAACACCAACTTGATTCCTTAACTATTATGGTGTATCTTGTCCTCATGACAAGGTTCCTTCTCTCCCTAGCCATAGGTTATCTGTCTTCTCCAGTTTGGCATTGTGGCAAGTCTCCATGAATCAGCACTGCTCTCAAATAAACACCCAGGATACTTGCATTTCTGAAGATCCTCCAATTTTTTTTTTAATGGTTCTAAGAGCTTTTATATCTACGTTCTGATTGATGATTACCTAAGCTTATGATAAAAGGAAACTATCAAAGCTAACGTAATTAGCAAATATTTTCCTTTGTTTCCCATATTTAGGGGACACAAAATGGAAACTTAAAACAAAGTGAGCAGCTGCTTATCCTAAAATAACATTCATTCCCACTACATGAAGCCAGAGTCTCTTCAGAAACACAGAAATAGTTTTTATACTTTCCAAAGGCCCCATTCCAGTTTAGATCTGTGATGTCTCAACTTTTTTTGATTGCGATCAAAAATTTTTTATTTGATAGGTGTGTACCTCATCAAGAACATGTAGGTAGTCTGTAACTGTCCCCTTCATTGTCATGGGGTTGAACTCTGTTGGTCATTTTTGTTCTGTCATTTCAAATGTAAAGCAGAAGCAAAATGAGAGTTAAGCAGCTTTGTTTTCTCTCTTTCTAGTTATCACAATATATCAACTACAAATGAGGGTTTTATCCCTTCTTTGATCCTTCTTTTCCCCGACTATAGCTAAAAATAAGACTCCTTTTTATTAGACTCTATTGTGAAGCTTTATTGTTAACTTCAGTCACCAGCCCTAGCTCATTCTAAGCATCAGAGTTCCTCACACTATTTTGCAATACTGGACCAAGCTCTTATATTCATCTTCTGTTACCTGCTCTTGCTTTCATTTTCTGTTTGGTGAGTTCTCTTCAGGAAATCCCTTTTCTTTTCTTCCTCCCTGGAATTGTTTCACTTTATATCTTTAGAATGTCATTACTGAGCATCTCTCCTGAAATGACTTTCTCTTAAGCATTTTAGTCAATGGTATCCTGCCTATCTTTCCTCTTGAAAATCTACTTTTCTGAAATTTAGGGTAGATGTCAGATGATCCCCAAGTTTCCTTTCCTCTATCCCAAGCTCTAGGAGAGTGTGGGCATTTCACCACAGGAATTCTACCATTTCCACCCCAAGCAACAGTTCCTCCCTGTTAGAATTAGATCAGGAGTAGAATTTCTTTTTTCTGTTTTCTCCACCTTTTGAAGGATAAAATTATCACTTAGGTAAGTAAAGAAGCTATTAGCTGATCTGCTTTTGGCACAGAAAAAACAAACAAACCAAACAAACCTTTAGCAGTTGTCTTGATGAGGTCTCCCATCACTACTATATCATGCTTCTGTACCAGGCTTGTGATTTCTTTCCTAAACTCCTTATCTATTTCCTCTTTCCGTTCAATAGTATAGTCCAATGACATCACTTCAGTTTCTTTCTTTTTTAACTTTCACCCAAATATTCTCTAGCATACTCTAGTTCTTGGATTTACTCATATAATGTCTTTATTTTTTCCAATTACATGTTAAAACAATTTTTAACTTTCTAAAAAAAGTTTTGAGTTTCAAATTTTATCCCTCCCTCCCTCACTATCCTCCCCCATCTCTGAGATGGTAAGCAATCAGATATAGGTTATACATGTACAATCATGTAAAACATTTCCATATTAGTCATTTTGTACAAGAAGAATCAAATAAAAGAAAATGAAAGAAAGGAAGTGAAAAATAGCACGCTGCAGTCTGTGTTCAATCAATATTAGTTCTTTCATTGGAGGCAGATAGTATGCTTCACTTTTGGGATTTTCTTAGATCATTGTATTGCTGAGAATTGCCAAGTCATTCACAGTTCTTCATCCAACCATATTGCTGTTACTATGTACAGTGTTCTGGTTCTGCTTACTTCATTTTGCATCAATTCATGTAAGTCTTTCCAGGTTTTTCTGAAATCATCCCACTTCCATTACAATCATATAACACAACTTGTTTAGCCATTGCTCAGTTGATGTGCATCCCTTTGATTTATAATTCTTAGCTACAGCAATAAAAAGAACTGCTATAAATATTTTTTGTACTAATAAGTCCTTTCCTCTTTTTTATGTCTCTGGGATATAAACCTAGCAGTGGTTGGTATTGCTGGATCAAAAGGTATGCATAGTTTTATAGCCTTTTGGGCATAGTTACAAATTGGTCTCCAGAATGTTTGGATCAGTTCACAGCTCTACTAACTGTGCATTAGTGTCCTAGTTTTCCCACACCCCTGCCAACATTTATCATTTTCCATTTTTGTCATATTAGCCAATCTGATAGGTGTGAGGTGGTACCTCAGAGTTGTTTTAATTTGCTTTTCTCCAATAATGATTTAGAGCATTTTTTTTCATATGGCTATAGATAGCTTTGATTTCTTTATTTGAAAATTACCTGTTCATATCCTTTGACCATTTATTAATTGGGGAATGGCTTGTATTTTTATAAATTTGACTTAGTTCTCTATATATTTGATAAGTGAAGCCTTTATCAGAGATACTTGTTGCAAATTCCACCCCCAAAATTTTCTGCTTTTTAAAAATTTTTGGTTGCATTGGTTTTGTTTTTGCAAAAACTTTAAAATTTTATATAATCAAAATCATCTACTTTATATTTTGTAATGCCCTTTATATTTAATTTAGTCCTAAATTCTTCCCTTATTCATAGATCTGAATTTCATAGATCCTAATTTCATTTAGCTCCTTAATATACAATACTATTTCTCTCTCCCCCTCCTCTCCCTTTTTCTTTTGAATAAAATATTATGAGGAGATGGTGGGTAAGCTACTGAGAAAAAACATAAGCACTCAAAGTATCATGAGTCAGCCAGTTTGTTACTCATAAGTATATGGTTCCTCAGTCTTATAGTCTCATGGGCAGACAAGTAAATGGTGGCTCAGGCATTGCCCACTTAAGAACCCATATTTCTGGGGCTCTGAACTTATATCTGATTGTTGTTCCTGGACAAATTAATAGGTTCTGAGTGGGTTGGGGACTTTAGGGAAGGCTAATAAGTATGTGCTCCTGCCTGTTCCTCTTCCCCCACTGTTATTGGCCACAAGGGCATTATGATTAGGAAAGTTTTCTCATATTGCATACATGGATTAGATGAAGTTTGCTAAGCTGATTATTGCATTCCTTGCTTAAATGAGGTTTATTAAACCAATATTAGGTACATAAGAATTTCCTAGTCCCTGGGCTGGTCAATCAGTGATCAAACATGAAGTGACTTCTGTGAGCTAGGGCCTAGCAATAGGCTAATCCTCACAGTGTACCCCTCCAGAGCATTAATCCAGCCATACATTCAATCAATCCATCATGTCTCAGCGATATCTATGAGGTCAAACTGACCACCTAAATTAGGACCTCTAGTTTTTTTTGGTTTTTTTTTGGTTGCCTACACTTTTACCAATTGTGTATAGATATGAAGCTGTGGATGTGTGTGTGTGTGTGTGTTTGTGTGTGTGTGTGTGTGAGGCAATTGGGGTTAAGTGACTTGCCCAGGGTCACACAGCTAGTGTTAAGTGTCTGAAGCTGGATTTGAACTCTGGTCCTCCTGACTCCAGGGCCAGCGCTCTATCCACTGCGCCACCTAGCTGCCCCTTTTGTTTGTTTTTTAAAAGAAATTCAGAGTTTTTTGTTTTCGTTTTTGTTTTTTGGTTGGGTTAGGGTTAGGGTTAAGTGACTTGTCCAAAGTCACACAGCTAGTAAGTGTCAAGTGTCTGAGGCCAGATTTGAACTCAGGTCCTTCTGGCTCCAGGGCTGGTGCTCTATCCACTGTGCCACCTAGCTGCCCCGAAGCTGTGGATTTTTACTACTGATTCCTTTCTTGGATTTTGTCTCTTGTGAATGTTTCAGTTGTTAGTCTTCCCCTTTTGGTGACTACCCTTTATAGTATCTAACTTTGGGAATATACATAGGCAATCTTCTTTCTCTTTCATCTTTTTTAGTTTAAAGCCCTTATGATTAGATTTTCAAAATACAGCTTGTCAGCTTTTGTTAGGTGTAATCCATTGCTGACCAGGAATCTATCAAGCCTATATTGTATATGGTAGGGATTGATAAATTAAGGCCTTAGGGCCAAATCTAGACTGCCACCTGGTTTTTCATTGCCTATGATTTAAGAATGGTTTTTACATTTTAAAATACAATAAAACTGTAAAAATGAAAAACCATTCTTATCTTGTGGATGTACAAGAACAAGTAGTGGGTCAAATTTGGCTCATTAGCCATAGTTTGCCAACCTCTAGTATGCTGGATTGATGCAAATAGTTAGAATCCTGAAAACCAATATGGAGAAGTCTGATATTACAATTAGAAAATGAGATAACTAATTAGAAATCAGGTACTTACCTTTAGAATAAAGTATATCTAAAACAACTTAATTTGCTTCTATTTGTTTTGTATTTCTTTAAATAGTGAGGTACCTCTATTTCAAGGTAATAGAGTAACATTATTTTTTTTTTGAGTAACATATTATTGCCTGGAAATAAGACAATTAACAACAATAGTCTTATAATTCCAACTGATGCTGGATTGCTTAAAATAACTAGAATATTGGAAACGTAGCTATGGTAACCTAGTGCTATCATTAGTTAGCTAGATAAATAATTGGAAAGTATATACATGCACAAGTATAATTCCTTTGATAAATGTAAAACCGACTTGCTTTAATCAGTTTGTATTTCCACGTGTAGAAAGATGCATTTCACATTGTCAGGCTGAAATACTATTATTAGCAAACAAGACACTTCAATAAAGTTATTGAATAGCATTGTATCAATTAGAGAGTCCCAGTTGATTTTGGATTGCTGAAAATAGTTGGGATGCTGGAAACCTAAAAGAAACAACATGTTATCACTAGAAACCTAGATCCTAATTATTATGTCTAGCTAAATGTCTAACTAACTTGCTTTCAATTTGTTTTGTAATCTAAATAGCTGGATAGTTCTAATTCAAGATAACAAATTGAAATATAAGTTGGAAACATGATACATAGGTTAAACAGTTTTGTTATTACATTGCATCTATTCTCATTAGAAAGTTCCAACTGATTTCAAATTGCTACAAAAAGCTGGAATGCTAGAAACCTAATAAAAGAAAATAAATATTAGCATTATAAAGCTTTATAGCTAACTAGAAATTATATATATAACTTTATTATTAATCATTTAAAATATTCAAATATTTTGTTCTAATTCATTTTGTGTTTCTCTAAATAATAGGTAGGTTTTTTTTAGAGTTAATATTGAATAATCAATTTAAAAATTATTACTAGGAAATAAGATAGCTCAGGACCATATACTTTAATGTCATTGTACCGAGACCAGTTTGAGAGCTCCAATTGATGTTGAATTGTTGAAAATAGCTAGAATACTAAATCAAATTTATAAGAATCCAAGTCATTCCCCAATTGAGAAATGGTCAAAGGATATGAACAGGCAGTTTTCTAATGAAGAAACCAAAGCTATCTATTCCCATATGAAAAAATGCTCAAAATCTCTAATGATTAGAGAGATGCAAATTAAAACAACTCTGAGATACCACCTGACACCTATCAGATTGGCTAAAATGACAAAAAAGGAAGATAATAAATGTTGGAGAGGCTGTGGGAAAACTGGAACACTAATTCATTGTTGGTGGAGCTGTGAACTGATCCAACCATTCTGGAGAGCAATTTGGAATTATGCCCAAAGAGCGATAAAGCTGTGCATACCCTTTGACCCAGCAATACCACTTTTAGGTCTTTTTCCGAAAGAAATCATGGAAAGGGGAAAGGGACCCACATGTACAAAAATATTTCTAGCTGCTCTTTTTGTGGTAGCAAGGAATTGGAAGTTGAGGGGGTGCCCATCAATTGGGGAATGGCTGGACAAGTTGTGGTATATGAATACAATGGAATACTATTGTGCTGTAAGAAATGATGAGCAGGAGGAGTTCAGAGAAACCTGGAGGGTCTTACGTGAGCTGATGATGAGTGAGATGAGCAGAACCAGAAGAACATTGTACACAGTATCATCAACATTGAGTGTTGATCTACTGTGATGGACTATATTCTTCTCACCAATGCAATGGTACAGAAGAGTTCCAGGGAACTCATGATAGAAGAGGATCTCCAAATCCAAGAAAAAAAAAAAAAGAACTGTGGAGTATAGATGCTGAATGAACCATACTATTTCTTTTGTTTTTGGTGCTGTTGTTTTTTTTTTCTATTTTGAGGTTTTTCATCATTGCTCTGATTTTTTTCTCTTATAAAAGGAACAATGCAGAAATAGGATTAATGTTATGTGTATATATATGTGTATGTGTTTATAGATATATCTATATCTATATCTACATGTATATGTATATAGATATATAGATATAACCTAGATCAGATTACCTGCTGTCTAGGGGAGGGGGAAGGGAGGGGAGGGAGGGAGAAAAATCTGAAATTGTAAAGCTTGTATAAACAAAAGTTGAGAACTATCTTTACATGTAATGGAAAAAATAAAATACCTTATTTGTAAAATAAAAAAAATAGCTAGAATAAAGAAAATAGCTGGAGAAATTCAATATTATTGAATTAGGAAGTTAGACCAAAAATCATGTACGGTTATCCTATCCATATCATGACTTTCCCCATTGCAATTTGATATATCACAGGTCAGCATAAGAAATTAAATCATGCACACACCTCAAATACAACAAATTAAAAAATATCCAACTATTTTGCCTCAATTTGTGTTGCTGTTATTGTTGTTTGTCCTTCCTGAAGAGGGCCATGACATCAAGGTGATGTCATGACTTGCAGTGAATTAGATTTAAGTGAGGGAAGGCCATGCAAGGTCACCAACATCACTCTCTCTTCCAGAGCCATACGGGTCCAGTGGCAAGATATATAACAGGATGACTAGAGATGACCCTGGATGTTTAAGGCAATTGGAGTTAAGTGACTTGCCCAGGGTCACGCAGCTAGTAAGTGTTAAGTGTCTGAGGCCAGATTTGAACTCAGGTACTCCTGACTCCAGGGTCAGTGCTCTATCCACTGTGCCACCAAGCTGGCCCCTCTATTTTAAATATAAGTCTAGAGGATTGTAGGAAGGTATATAGGACACAGAAGATTCCAAATTCTCCATAAACAAAGCTTAGAGATTCACCACTCTAATGAGAGATAGAAAGAATCATTTCCATATTCCCTAACTCAACTCAGAATAATGCAGATGGACCTCTAGATTCCTGCAAAGGTGAGAGACAAGCCTCCAGGATGAATAGAGGGAAAACGATCCCTGAACCTTCCCTGAAGTCTTTAGTTGCAGGAGAGCAGCTTTGCAGCTTTCTGTGTTGGTTCATTAAAACACTGAGTCAAACAGTATCCAAATACAGTACAATTCCTCCTGATGAGAGAGAGAATGAAAGGGGTGGGAGGGAGGGAGAGAAAGAGAAAGAGAGACAGAGAAAGAGAGAGAGAGTTCAGCTCAGTATTAATAGGCTGAAGTTATCTGTGAGAGAAAGGCCCTAGACAAAATCCAGCCAGAGCATTCCCTTAAGTCTAATGGCAGGAACCTAGCATGGGAGTAGATTCTAAGCCAGTAGCAGGGGCAAAGGACCCCAAGTAGAGCCTAAAGTAGAGGGAGATCTCAAGCAGAGTCCAGCATAGAAACACCTCCATAGTCCCTTCAAGGAAGGACCTAGTATGGCTTACTATATACACAAAACCAGGGACACTCTGCTACATTCAGTTTTAGACCTTGTCCCAGGCACAGTACCCCTACCTCCCACATAGATACTGAGATAGATGAGATGAACAAGCCAAGGGAAACTGAACGCTATGAAGAAATATTGAGTATAAACCACAAAGAGGATAGTGACCCCACAAGTAAAGGTATAGCCTCAGAGAAAAAATTGTCCCATAATTCTTATCTCTCCTGTATATATTTTCTAGATCAGTTGTTTTTCCAATGAGATCACATTTTCTTTTATTTTTCATTCTTTTGATTTTGTTTTATTGTTTCATCAAGTTATTAGCTTCCATTTACCCAGTTCTAATTTTTAAGGAATTATTTTCTTCAGTGAGTTTTTGTACCTCTTTTCCCACTTGACCAATTCTACTTTTTTTTTTTTTTTTGCGGGGCAATGGGGGTTAAGTGACTTGCCCAGGGTCACACAGCTAGTAAGTGTCAAGTGTCTGAGGCTGGATTTGAACTCAGGTACTCCTGAATCCAGGGCTGGTGCTTTATCCACTGCACCACCTAGCCGCCCCTGGACCAATTCTACTTTTTAAAGACTTCTTTAGTAAATTTTTGTACTTCCTTTTTCTTCATTTAGCCAATTCTGCTTTTTTTTTTTTTTTCAGGGCAATGAGGGTTAAGTGACTTGCTCAGGGGCACACAGCTAGTAAGTATAAGAGTCTGAGGCCGGATTTGAACTCAGGTCTTCCTGAATCCAGTACTGGTGCTTTATCCACTGCACCACCTAGCTGCCCACCAATTCTGCTTTTTAAAGAGTTCTTTTCTTCAGTAAATTTTTGTGCCTCTTTTACCATTACACCAATTCTGTTTTTTAAGATGTTTTCTTTGGTACTTTTGGTACCTCTTTTAGTAAGCTATTAATTATCTTTTCATAATATTCTTGCATCACTCTCATTTCTTTTCCCAATTTTTCTCTACTATTCATCTCTTTCTTCAACTCTTCTAGAAATTCCTGTTGGACTTGGATTCAATTCAAATTTTTCTTTGAGGTTTTGTTTGTAGCGATTTATCTTCTTTTGAGTTTATGTTTTGATCTTCCCAATCACCACACCAAATTTTTTTTTTTTTTTGATAAAGCAGTTGGGGTTAAGTGACTTGCCCAGGGTCACACAGCTAGTAAGTATAAAGTATCTGAGGCCAGATTTGAACTTAGTTCCTCCTGAATTCAGGGCCAGTGTTCTATCCACTGTGTCACCTAGCTGCCCCACACACCAACTTTTTATGGTAAAGTTCTTTGCTGTTGTTGTTGTTGTTGTTTGCTCATTTCCCTAGCCTATTTCTTGACTTCAAACATTATGTTGAAGGTGGGTTCTGCTTACCTGTGGGTGAAGAGGCACTGTCTCAAGCTTTAGACTTTTTTGTGCTGTTGTTGTCAGTGTTGGTTATGGGAGTCTGCAAGTTTTTGGTACCTCCAAGGTGGTTTGATCAGGGGAGAGGTGTATTTACTACTCTCCTGTCTGCATTCTGGTCTTTATCCTCCCCTACAGCCACAAGCATTCGAGATCCTCATCATTCTAGAACTGTGAGAGGCCCCTGCTTTTCTGTAGCCACAAGTGTTAATGCTCCTTTCTGCCTTGGAACTGAGATTAGGGATACTACTCTCTTGTGACTGGCCACAAGCTTTCCTCTCTTTCCTTGGACTGTGACCCAGAACAATATGCAAATATGAGCAATAGAGTTGTCAATCAGCACCAGCTTTACCTAGTGCTAGAAAAAGGTCCCTGGTTGTCCAACCTCCCTACCATCTCTGGACTGGAAGCTTATGAAACTCATACTGTTGTTACTCTCACAACCGCCTTCAAGGTCCAGGGATGGTGCTCCTACTCTACTCTGGGCTGACTCCCAACCCAGTGTTATAGATCTTTCTTGCCAACCTCCTAAGTTTTCTCAGGCTGGAAAAAAATGTCTCACTCTGACCTTTGGTTGGCTCTGACACTCAAAATTTGATTTGTAGAGTTATTTTAGAATTGTTTGGAGGGAGAGTTCAACTGGGTGGCTGTCTCTAATCCACCATCTTGGCTCTGCCCCCATTCCCCGAACCAATTGGGATAATTCTTTGGGGTTTTTTTTTGTTGTTGTTGGTTTTTTTTTTTTTTAGGCAATTGGGGTTAAGTGACTTGCCCAGGGTCACACAGCTAGTAAGTGTTAAGTGTCTGAGGCCAGATTTGAACTCGGGTACTCCTGACTCCAGGGCCAGTGCTCTATCCACTGCGCCATCTAGCTGCCCCCAATTGGGATAATTCTTGATATTAACCCTGGCTCTTGAATAGGTTTCATGTAACTGGATAATGGCCTCTTAGCTACCTTAGTATGGATGATCCTGACTTGTTTTAATGACCATGCTAAAAGTTCTCATTTGTACATCGGCTCTGATTCCTGGTGCTGTTCCTGTTCATTATCAACACTTTGTGTGTAGAGACCTCTTTGTAAAGGCAAAGAAGTGTATCACCTGACAAACGGACCAGATTGTTAAATTCCAGACTTGGTCCTCTTTTAGAGTGGAGGTGAAGATTGAGTTTCTTGCCTTTCTCCTATTTGTTCACTCCTTTGGGAGGGCAATACGTTGTTGTCTTTCTCTTTATTTTTTTCTTTTACTTGAACTAAACTCCTCCTCTAGTTCTACCTATTATGGTTTTTTTTGCATCTCTGAGGTCAGAGTGGTCCAGTAATGGCACTAATGCCATTTAAGTAATAGAAGGTCCTCTAGACCTTTAGGAACTTGCTACCATGAGCTAGTGTATCATTGCAGCAACAGCTGCACCACAAAGACTAGACTAGTTTTTCTTTGAAAGTTAATTTAATTGTCCTTCAGATTTAATTGGTCCAGAGAGCAATGGCTCAAGCTATTGAAATAGCTTTGTGGTTGCCCAAATAGAAAAGCCAGTACATAAGATGTCTTTGGGCAACTCAGACTTCACACAACAGAATAATTATGAGGATTTTCCCCATTAATCAATAGATCTATTCCAAAAGTGTCTTTTGGGGGACAGTGCTCTTGTTCAAACCGGAGGCCACTAGTCCTGTAATGAATTTGATCATTATCATTACTCCCTCAGTTATCTGTCCTCCATAAGCTCCCAACCTAACAAGGGGGTCCTGAGTGTACAGTAATGTGAGGAAGTAGCTTCTGACCTCAGGGAAGTTGGGACCAAAGACACTCCCATTCCTTCATAAGACAGAGGCCTAGTTCTCAATCTGGGTTATTAAGTTATTGATGATCATTGTACAAGTGAGGATTGTACAGCTAGCTAGCTGTCTGTCTGGGACTTTTCTGTATTCCCTCCTTTTCCCCTTGACTTCATGGAAGTCAAGTGTAAGAATTTATTGTGATTTGGGACCCCACCTTTAGCTAAAATTAAGATGACTGGCACCAGCCCCCCATTCCTCCCCTTCTGTTGCCTGTGCCTCCTAGCTCAGTTGTGGCCCCGAGGGCGGGCCCGGGTTCCCAGGGGGCAGGCAGCCCCTCCCCCGGTGCAACTGCTCTCCCGGAAACTGGGGCGGACTGTCCTCAGTGCGCCCCAACCACCTCGAGCCGCTGGGCTCGGGGACCGCTGCTCTCGAGAGGAGAAAGCCTTGGGCACGCCCCGTGTGGCTCCCTCTGCCCCTACCCCCTCCTCTGGGCACACAAGCCTTGGGTGAGCCATGCCCTGCTCAGTGGGGATATGCACAGAAAACCCAGGCACGCCCTGGGTCCCTCCACCCCAGCTGGGGGTATGCACGGAGGCCCGTAGCGCTGGCTTGCTCCGCCAAGCAAGGGTACGCAAGGAATCCCAGTGCCCCAGCCGGCCTTGGGGGCCACCCCTAGAGGTGCCAGTGAATTAGCTTGGGGCATGGGTGGTTGGCCCGAGGTTTCTGAGAGAGAAGCGTTTTTTAAGATGAGCAGGGTAGTGAAAGGGGGACAACTGAGAAAGGAGATGCAGGGAGAAATAGAGGAGAAGACAGAGAAGGAGAGGCAGACGGTAGACAAGATGGAGAAACCGGTAGAGAAGAGATGTGGGAGAGCTACAGAGAAGTTGCCGAGAAGGGGGACAGTAGATGGGAGAGAGAGGGTAGAGGAGAGCGACTGAGGGGAGGAGGAGGTGCGGAGAGCTACAGAGAAAGGAGGCGCAGGGAGATAGAGAAGGGGGAACGGAAGACAGAGAGGAGATGGCGGGAGGAAAGGAGATGAGAGGAAGCACAGGCAGCGGCTACAGGACAAGCAGCGAGCTAGTGAGAGGGGGGCAGTGTCGGCAGCAGCCGGCCACACACAGACAGAGGGAGCAACCGAGAGTTCACAGCGGCAGGTGAGAGACTCGCAAGGGGATAGAGAAAGTTAAGAGAAACAGCTGAGGTCGTATGTCCTATTTTTCTTTGTCCTCATTTCTACATTTATCTCTAAGTTTATTCTAATCAATAAACCCTGTTTTTTTGTTTTATTGAAAGGAGGCCTTTTAATCTCATTTCTTGTTAGTCTTCGAGAAGCAGTGGGGGAGGGGAAAGGCACTTACAGATTGGAAGCTCCAGCCAGGAGTTTACCGACTGGTGAGGCAGCTAATAGCTTACAGATGCCGAGCCAGATAGAATTTTACATAAGTCAGGTCAAGAATCATTTTTTTTTAATTTTTATTTATTTATTTTTTTAGTGAGGCAATTGGGGTTAAGTGACTTGCCCAGGGTCACACAGCTAGTAAGTGTTAAGTGTCTGAGGCCGGATTTGAACTCAGGTACTCCTGACTCCAGGGCCAGTGCTCTATCCACTGCACCACCTAGCTGCCCCAAGAATCATTTATTAAGCAACTTATTATGTGGTAGTCACTGCACTAAGTTCTGAGGATACACATATAAGCAAAAACAAAGACAACCCTAGCCTTCCAGGAACTCATATTCTAATGAGGGAAGATAAAACATAAAAGGAACTGAAAAGGGAATTGGGGAAGTACCCATTCAGAGGCATGGTGGTGAAGTCCAGAGAATAAAGGATAGTTCATCTGTGTCCTTACACAATATGGAGGTTCTGGGATGAACTAATGGGAGAAGGGTGAGAGGGAGAAAGAAGTTGAAGCATGGTGGCAAAATCCTGGCAGTGAAGTACAACTGATCTATACCTGTCATTAAAATGTATATTACAGGGGCAGCTAGGTGGTGCAGTGGATAGAGCACCGGCCCTGGAGTCAGGAGTACCTGAGTTCAAATCCGGCCTTAGACACTTAACACTTACTAGCTGTGTGACCCTGGGCAAGTCACTTAACCCCAATTGCCTCACTCAAAAAAAAAAATGTATATTACATGTACTGATGCTGACTGAGAGGAGCAGAACCAGGAGGACATTGTACACAGTAACAGTAACATTGTGCGATGAACAATGGCGATAGATTTGTCTCTTCTCAGCAGTGCAACAATCCAAGACAATTTCAAAGAACTCATGATAGTGTCCTCAACATCCAGAAAAAAGAACTGTGGATTATGAATGCAGATTGAACCATACTGTTTCTACTTTGGGGCTGTTTTTTTCCTTCTTTTTTGAGGTTTTTCGCTTGTGCTCTGATTCTTCTTTCACAAGATGACTAATGCAGAAATATGTTCCATGTGATTGCACATATATAACCTATATCAGATTGCTTTCTGTCTTGGGGAGGGGGAAGGAAAGGGAGGGTGGGAGAAAAATTTGGAACTAAACATCGTATGAAAACAAATGTTGAAAACTATCCTTATATGTAACTGGAAATTACTTATACTTAAAAAAGTATGTCTAGGAACATCTAGGTGGGACATTTATCTATTTTCTTTTGTCTTTAAAGGACTCATAGATATAATTTTGTTCGTCCCACATTTGTACTGCCATTGCATGGTCCTGCCCATATTAGCTTTGAGTATGTTAAGGGAGTCTGGGAATTGGGCATGTTCAACACCTATCCTCTCAAAATCATTTTAGATTTCTATATTCTATCCATTGATCAAGATTCTACAGCAAGGTAGTAATTTGATCTTATATCTGTATCTTTACCCTTGCCCAAGTGGGCCTTAGGCTACTAAAGAATGGTCTTCTGATTCCTTATTCTCAGAGGGAGTGTCTTTGAATTGACTGAGAAACTTTGGAGAGACTTCAGCTATAAGGGAGAGGTAGAGGAAGCAGAGAGAGGTGGGCTTGGAAAACAGACAAATCTAGGCTTTACATAGCTAAAATGAGCCCTTTGTAGCCTTGTGCAAATGGGAAAATACAGAACCCCCAACATATACCTTGATTCCCAGTGCCTGTTGAGTGGAGGTGAGGCCTTTGAAATTGAGTATTTTAGTCTATTATTAGTAACAGTCCTTTTATTAAAGGTTTGCAAGGGGACCCAAGTCACTAAAGACACTTGCCAAGACAAACCCAGGAACTAGATGATCATAATTACAAAATACTTTTTAGATAAATATATAGATCTAAACAATTAGAGAAATTTTTTTTTTTTTAGTGAGGCAATTGGGGTTAAGTGACTTGCCCAGGGTCACACAGCTAGTAAGTGTTAAGTGTCTGAGGCCGGATTTGAACCCAGGTACTCCTGACTCCAGGGCCGGTGCTCTATCCACTGCGCCACCTAGCTGCCCCCAATTAGAGAAATATTAATTGTAGATGGGTAGGCCAAGTCAACATTATAAAAATGACAATTCTAACCTTAATTGATTTACTTACGCAGTACCATACCAAACTACCAAATGATTATTTTGTAGAGCTATAAAAAATAATAACAAAATTCATATAGAAGAATACAAGGTTCAGAATATCCAGGAAATCAATTTTTAAAAATATGAAGGTAGCAAGGCCTAGCAATACCGGATTTCAAACTATATTACAAAGTGATAATTATCAAAACAATCTGGTACTGGCTAATATAGTGTTGGATCAGTGGAATAGATTAAGTACCCAATAGACATGATAAATAAGTGACCATGATAATCTAATGTTTGATAAACCCAAAGATCCAAGCTTTTAGATAAAGAGCTCACTTATTTGACAAAAACTTCTGGGAAAACCAGAAAGTAGTTTGGCAGAACCTAGGCATAGAGCCATATCTCAGAGTAAATACCAAGATAAGGTCAAAATGGGTACATGATTTAAACACAAAGGTGACATCATAAACAAATTAAGGGAGCATGGGTAATTTTATCTGTTATATCTATGAATAAGTGAAGAATTTATGACCAAACAAGAGATAGAGAGGATCACAGGAAATAAATTGGATACTTTTGATTACAAGAAATTAAAAAGGTTTTACATAAACAAAATGAATGCAGCCAAAATCTCTCAGGACCATAATTTCATATTGTTCTAAGTTTTTATTTCAAAATGAAAACCTTTCAGTAATGTGGAATTTTGCTGAATGATTGGCTGTGAACTATGACTCTTGCTTGGAATCAACCAGAGCTAAGGGAGTTTTATCCCGTTATGGCTTATGTCAAGTCAGTCTGTACCTTTGAAGGGACAGTCTTAATATTGTTATAACTATGTCCCTCTTTTTTCCCCTTTTTCACGGCAAATTTCTATAATTAGGGCAAGTGAACAATGGAAGTTTTGTTATTGCAATACTAAGTCTATCAATAGATTAATACTAAAACATCTCTGAGTCACTACAACAGGATGCAAGTATGAAATATCTTATTATTTTAAATCTGAATTTGTAGTCAATTCCATATCCTATGTAACTATTCATGTATAAGATTAGGTCCTTGAAGTATATTATTTTTTCAGGGTGATATGGAGTGATATGATATGATATGTTATCATCCTCAAAAGGGAGGAATAAGACAAAGATATAAAAGTTTTCTAAGAACTAAGATACACACAAACATATTCAGACAGTTCTTGTTTTAGGTAAATTCACATTACACAAATTTGACTCTGAAGTGATCAGGTGGACCTGGAGCAGAGCCACTGGGGGTGGGGTGGGGGTGGCATGTGAAGCCCCTCAGGGGGAAAGGAAGGTCTTCTAAATGGTTGGCTTACATTAAGTGGAGAACTGGCTGTATAAGATTAGTTTCCAATTGTTTCTAATTGGATATACAGGCTGTGAGTACATTTTAGTAATAAATTCTCAAAATTGGATTAAGGATTTTACATTGTTGTTTGTAACTTTGTTCTCGAAGAGGACCATAATATTGAGAGGTGATGTAACGACTTGCACTGAATTGGATTTAAGTGAGGGAGGGCTGTGGTAGGTCACCAACCTTACTTTCTCCTCCAGAGCCATCTGGGTCCAGTGGCAAGATACATATCAGGATGACTACAGATGACCCCTGATGTTTAAGGCAATTGGGGTTAAGTGACATGCCCAGGATCACACAGCTATTAAGTGTCTGAGGTTGGATTTGAACTTAGGTCCTCTTGACTTTAGGGCCAGTGTCTATCCACTCCCAAGGATTTTATATTTTAAATTGCATTGATAATTGTAAAGAAAGTGAAATTATTATTATTTTTTTATTTTTTTTTTTGCAGGCAATGGGGGTTAAGTGACTTGCCCAGGGTCACACAGCTAGTAAGTGTCAAGTGTCTCAGCCAGGATTTGAACTCAGGTACTCCTGAATCCAGGGCCGGTGCTTTAACCACTGCGCCATCTAGCTGCCCCCGTGAAATTATTTTTTAATTGTGAAGTCTCTGTCACTTGAGAAAGGAAGACTGGTACAGCAGCAAAAATTTTGGTGGGAGTACACACTTCTTCAAGCGGGGTCTGAGTAGGGAAGTTTTATACTTTAAAGATGGGTTGGAGGACCAGTTATGGGAATTAGTTCCAAAGCTATTCTGCTTGACTATATCCCTCTGAACTTCATTTTCTTCTGTACATTTAAAAATGCTTCTTGAGCATTTCTTTCTTCTTATTTTTGGGGGGTGCGTGGGTGGGAGGAAGGGACATCATTATCACTCCCCTATTCACTCTTACACCAGCCCTCCCTTGTAACAAACAGACAAGCAAAATAAATTCACACATTGGCCACAATTGTGTAAAAGTGGGATTCCAAGTATTATACCCCTTCCCTAAAAGTAATTACCTTTGTTAGGTAAGAACATTTCTTGGTTAAAGTAAGTCAAAATTAGGTGTAAATAGGGCCTGTAAACTCCTTTGAATCAGTCAAAGCCAGTGTGTGAAAGAAGGAATTTATAAAAAGTGGAAGAGCTGTTTCAGAACACAGAGATTGTGAGAAACATGTTTGAGCATTAGTTTTTTGGAGTTGGGATTGGTTATTGCATCTATCAGAATTCTTAAGCCTTTCAGAATTATTTTTCTTTACTCTGTTGTAGTCATTGTATAAATTATGCTCTTGGTTCTGCTCACTCCAGTCTGTATGAGTTTATACAAGTTTCCTAGGTTTCTCCAAATCCATCATACTTATTTCTTATGAAGCATTCACTATATTTACATGCCATAATTTGTTCAGCCATTACACAATTTACGGGCATCCCCTTAGTTTCCAGTTATTTCCTATAACAAAGTTACTTTGAATATTTTCATACATATGGATCTTCTTTCTTTGATCTCTCTGGGGAATGTTTGCTTAGCAGCATTGCCACCAGAAGATACACAATTTCATGACTTTTTGGGTAGAATTCCAAATTGCTTTCCTGAATAGTGGTACAAATTCACAGTTCAACCAACCTCATGCTAGTTTGCCTGTTGTCTCATATCCGTTCCTACAATTGACATTTTCCTTTTTTGTTATCTTTGCCAGTCCTCAGAATGAGTGAGATGGAATGTTAGAGTTGTTCTAATTTACATTTCTCTTACAGGGGAGCATTTTTCATACGCATGTTGATAGCTTGCATTTTTTTCTTTTGAGAACTGTCTGTTTATATCCTTTGACCATTTAATTGCTGGGGAATGATTCTTGTTTTTATATGTTTAGGTTTATTCCCTGTATGTATATTTCGGGATCAGACATTTAACACGTAAAATTGCTATAAAGATACCCCCCCCATTGGTTATCTTCTTTTTTTCTTTTTTCTTTTATTTAATTTTCCACCAATTACATGTTTTATTTTGTTTTGTTTTTTTGGTGAGGCAACTGGAGTTAAGTGACTTGCCCAGGGTCACACAGCTAGTAAGTGTCAAGGGTCTGGGGTCAAATTTGAACTCAGGTCCTCCTGAAGCCAGGGCTGGTGCTCTATCCACTGCGCCACCTGGCTGCCCCCCAATTACATGTGAAAACAACTTCTAACATTTATTTTTTTTAATTTTGAGTCCTAAATTCTTTCTTTCCCTTCCTCCCACCCCCGTTCCCTAAGACAGCAAGTGATTTTATTTAGGTTATACATATGCAGCCATGCAAAACATATTTCCATATTAGTCATGTTGTAAAAGAAAACACAGACTGCCCTCCCCCCTCAAAAAAATGAACAAAATAAAGAAAGGAAAAAACAGTATGCTTCCATCTGCTTTTAGACTTCATCAGTTCTTTCTCTGGAGGTGGATAGCATTTTTCATCATATCTCTTCTTATTTTAACTGTAACGATTTTGTTTCTACAAAAGGTTTTTCCCCTCCAATTTTAGATATTTTAAATGCAACTTATCTTTCCATCCTTCACAACCCATTTCTTTCCCCAGCTTTCCTATTTGGGATTTCACTACCCTTCTTGACACCCAATTTTGGGACCTTGGAGTTATGCTGAATTCCTTATTCCCCCTCACTATCCATGTAGTTGCTGTCTTGTTGATAGTAATTCAACAACATATCTCCTATCTATTTCTTTTTCACCACTCAAATACCTATGACTAGTTCAGGCCCTCATAACTTCTTGCCTGAATTATTGAAATAAACATCTAATTGTTCTCTCCTCTATCTATCTTTCACACAGTTGCCAAAGTGATATTCCTAAAGCACAGATCTGATCACTCCCCTGCTCAACAATCTCTAATGACTATTACCTGCAGCAACTCCTCTGAATGCCTGTTTGACATTTAAACCCTTCACAATTTTGATGTCAGCTACATTTCCAGGCTTATTACTCTGTTCATGGACTCTTTGATCCAGTCAAACTGGTCTTTTTACTGTTCCTCACACACAACATTCCATCTTTCATCTTTGTGCTTTTGTACAAACTGTCTCTCTTGCCTAGAATAAATTCCCTTCTCGCTTTCTTTTAGTTCCCCTGTCTCCTTTAAAGCTGAATTCAAACATTACTTTCTATAGGAAACTTTTCCAGATACTCTTCCATGATGCTGCTGCCTTGTTTGTGTATATTTGTTGTACATGTTATTTCCTCCAATACAATATGATGGTAGGGCCTATATCTTTTTTGCTTTTGTATACTCAGCACCTAGTACTTAGTAGAAGCTTAATAAATACTTTACTGATTATATTTATGCATCTTAAATACATATTGATGTGTTGACTCAAATATTTTATGAAATTATTTGTTATTTTGTTTTGTTTGTTTTTTAGTGAGGCAATAGGGGTTAAGTGACTTGCCCAGGGTCACACAGCTAGTAAATGTCAAGTGTCTGAGGCTGGATTTAATTTCAGGTCTTCCTGAATCCAGGACCGGTGCTCTATCCACTGCGCCCCCTAGCTGCCCCTAATTTGTTGTTATTTTGAATGGAATTGTTCTTGTTAGTTTTTTCTCTTAAAAAAAAAAATCATTCCTGTATAAAATTGTTGGGAATTTATTTTGTATCCTGTCACTTTACTAAAGCTAGGTGATTAACTTGTTCAGTCATGTCTGACTATTTGTGATCCCTTAGATCATGCCAATACTGTCCATGGGATTTTCTTGACAAAGATACTTGAATGGTTTGCCATTTCCTTCTCTAGTGGATTGAGGCAAATAGAAGTTAACCAGATTGCTCAGGGTCACATAGCTAGTAAGTGTCTGTGACTGGATTTGAACTCAGGCCTTCTTGACCCCAGTCCCAGTCCTCTATCCACTGAACCACATAGTTGCCTCTTAGGTAGCAGGGTTGATAAAGCAGCAGGCATGGGGTCAGGAAGACTTGAGTTTAAATACATTTATCACTTCTCTAAATCTTAGTCTCATTTGTAAAATGTAGATAGTAAAAGTACTTACCTTAAAAAGTTGTAAGGATCAAATGAGATAATGTATATAAAGGGCTTTGCAAACCTTAAGCTACCATATAAATGATAGCTATTTATTATTATATTTGTCAGGTTTTTTCTGGTAGATTTTGAGGTTTTTTAATTGCAGCATATTATCTGCAAATAAGGCTAATTCTGTCTCCTCTTTGCTGTTGTTTATACCTTTCATTTTGTTCTTTTGCATTATTGCTATTGCTAGTGACAGAACAATTGTTAATAGAATGACAGAAATTGTTAATACCAAATGTAATATTACATACCAAGTCCCTCAATCACCCTCGCAATGTCAAGAATTCCAGTAGTGTCCTTATATTCTCACCCCTAAGATAATGTCAATTAGGTTGAGTTGAACGACAAGCTAAGTCCCCACCCAGAGATTTTACCTTGTAGAGGCAGATAGCTTAAGCTGGATCTCAGATTCTAATGTTCTTGCTTTCTTCCATTGGGATTCATGGCTTGAAGGGCAAAACAGCCAGAATGAAGTGGTTTTCCTTGCCCAAATTGCCAAGAACAACTGAGGTCTCATGATGAGGACTTGCTACCTTATAATACTTCTTCCCCTTCCCCTCTAACAAATATAAAGAACGTTTCATGGATCACTTGATCGGGAAATCCATTGTCTTCTCATGGGACATCCCCAGCATAGCTGGTGTGCTACTCTGTTATCTCCATTAAAGATGCTTTCATCCTCAACTCATGGCTTTGACATATTTCAAGACTTAACAGTAGTCTTTCTAGAACTATGTAAAATGATAGGGTTTATCTTGGCAAAGTGTCCAGTATTTCTCCATTGAAAACATGTTAACTCTTGGTTTTAAGTATGTACTTTTGATCATATTATAGCAGAGCCCTTGCATGTCTCTATTATTTACATATTTTTTAAAAAAGAATGAATACTATACTTTATCAGACATATTATCTATCAAAATAAACATGCAATTTTTGTTATTTTGTATATGTAATTATACTTATTGTTTTCCTAGTCTTGGAACATCCTTGTGTCCCAATGTGATCATATCTAACTTGAACATGTAAGTTATTTTCTAGATATATTTCTGTGGGCAGTTAGGTGGTGCAATGCATAGAGTGCTGGACCTAGAGTCAGAAAGACCTGAGTTCAAATTCAACCTTAGACACTAACTGTGTGACCCTGTGTAAGCAATGAAATGAAGCAGGAATGTGTACTTGCTCCCATGCTTTAGCATGATGTTTTCAGCCATGTTGTCGGATGCTTTCAATGAAGATGAAAATGACATCAAGGTCAGATAATGTATGGACGTTAAATTATTTAACTTGAAAAGGCTACAAGCCAAGACTAAAGTGGAGGGAGAGTTGGTGCATGACTTTTTGTTCACAGATGATTGTGTACTCAATGTAGCCTCTGAGGCTGAGATGCAACAATTAACACCAAGAAAACAGAGGTTCTCCATCAGCCACCACACAATCCATATATGGAACCATCAGTTACAGCAAATGGAGATATTTTGAATGCTATGGACAAGTTCACTTATCTTGGCAGTATACCTTTCTAGGAATCTCTGCATAGATGATAACATTGATACATGCATTATCAGAGCTAGCTCAGTGTTTAGAAGGCTCTGAAGGAAAGTATGGGAGAAAAGAAGTATTAGACCAAACTGAAGATCTACAGAGCTGTTGCGATGACTTCTTTGTTGTATACCTATGAAACCTGGACAGTATACAAGTGCCATGCTGTGAAACTAAGTCACTTCATTTGAATTGAAAGATTCTGAAGATCACCTGGCAAGATGAGATACCTGACACTTAGGTCCTTTCTTTATCTGTCAAGCATTTGAATGTCAAGCTCTAATGCAGAGAGTGCAACTCCTTTAGGTTGACCACGTTCTTCAAATGCCAAATATACATTTGCCTAAAAGACAACTTTACAGAGAACTTACACAAGGCAAGTGCTCACATGGCATTCAGGAGAAGTGCTACAAGGACACTCTCATGGTCTCTCTGAAGAACTTTGAAATTGATTGTGAGACATGAGAGACACTGGCGTAGGAATGCCCTGAATGGCATGTCTGCATCAAAGAAGGTGCTGTGCTCTATGAGCAAAACAGAATTGCAGTAGCTCAAAGGAAATGTGTGTAAATTTGGATATCTCCACTCCAAATGTTCATATGCACTATATGTGCCTGTCCTGTGGTAGATCCTTCTGAACTCATATTGGACTGATCAGCCATAGTCAGACACATTGTACCTTGCCAAGGTAGTGATGTCATTTTGGTTCTCTTCCAGAACAAAGGACAGCAACCAACTGAATGACCCTGGGCAAGTCACTTCATCCTGTTTACCTCAATTTCCTCATCTGTAAAATGAGCTGGAGAAGGAAATGGCAAACCACTCCAGCCAGTATCATTGCCAAGAAAACTCCAAAAGAGGTCACAAAGAGTCAGACATGACCGAAATGATCAAACAACCAGAAGAAAAACATATATTTCTATAGTCTCTTTGGAAGAATGATTTTATTTCTATTATTGTATCATTATTCATTAACAAAACTATCTATGGTTCTTTATATTTTGTCTTTCCCTGGTTCGGATACAGTCATCTCATAAAAGAAAGTTTGTCGTTATTTATTAGGATGACTTATCTGGCCCAGGATTTAGGTCCTCTAACAATCACTAAGTTTGTTTTTATTTTACATCCGACCCATTAGCCAATCCTTGTGCTTAGTCAGTTCTTGTTCTTGTGCATAGATTGTAACCCTTGGAAAAGGGAGGGGCCATTTCACATTAGGGATGAGAGGAGATAAAAACCAGCCTTCGAGGCTCCATTTTTGGTCACCCACCAGCTGGACAAGGGGTGGCCCATTCTTGTGAGAATGACAATAAATGAGCCTTTGACACATCACCAACGCTGAGTTCCAGAAGTTATTGGAGGAGTGTTATTCCTCACCATCTGTAGGTGGGTAGAGGGGATGCCCAGTACAGTTCCTGCTTAGTATATGAGTCATAGAGAAAGGGAAAGGGTCATTATTCCAGTCTTCATTGAAGCACCTATATTGAAAGGGGCCATGGGTGACCCACGAGTCTTTAATTAGCATCATACCAGTATGCTGGCTCTGGCTCTGGTGGAACCGAATGAAAGAAAAGGTCAACCAGTAAGAAAACAGGGAACATTATTCAAAGTATTCCACAGTGGGGTCCCTATTACAGGGGTGGAAGCGAAACTACAGGCATGGGATATGGCCTTTAGGCATTGAGACCATGACCTAGGGGCCTAGAGTTCTCTCTATGGGTATCTCTTATATACCCAGCAGTCCAAAGGGCCTGCCTTAACTACTGCTTCTCCTCATTGAATCTGGGCATTTTCACTCCAGGTAGCAGATAGTACATAATTCAAAAGGAATGGCAGATCCCAGAAGATGGTGAGGGGAGTGGCCATAGGTGGCATGGTTCAGTCCCCGAGGCAGCAGGAACAAAAGGAACAAGAAAGGCCAAAAGTAAAAATAAGGAGGGTAGAAAGAAGAGAGAAGGAATCCTCATTTTAGGAGGTCTGCTGGTGGGGGAGAAACTTGAGATTCTCAGGAATATATGTCCTTCTTTTTCTCACTGTTTGACTCTGAGGGGACAAAGGGTTTAATTTGAGAAACATGAGCCCCTCAAGCTTTACACCTATGGGTGTCTATAGGATGACTCGATGGGGACCCTCCCATGGAGGCACTAGTTGGTTCTGTCCCTTTGTTTTCCAAGTTTCCAGAAACACTAGGTTCCTTGGCTGGACTGGTTCCTGCCAATCCTCCTGTAAAGGTTTAGAAAGGGTTTGATTGGTGTGGGAAAATATGGGCCCCCCATAAAAGCTGATTGAAGTTGTCTGGGGAACAATTAATGTCTGGGAAGTGAATTTCAGCTGGGAGAAGGGTGCTTGCTTACTAATGGCTCCTCTCCTCCCCCCTCCCCAGCAATCAGAATCACATGATGAGAGAGATCTAAGGCTGGTCATGTGGGGGAGGAGTTTAGAGGGCTGTTCCTGCCTTGCCTCTGAGAAAGAAGGGAGGAGTTTAGAGGGCTGCCCCTTTGACTATACTGCATTCCAATTGGTTAGCGTTTGGTGCCAGTGTCTTGGCAGGCAAATTGTAACTGAGGAAAAAGGAATGGGCCAGGCAGGTTGAGATAAAAGAGCTCCTGAGTCCCACGCTTGCCACCATTACCATTAGGGAGCTGGCCCATTCACTCGTGAATGTATAAAGACCTTTGATACTTCAACACTGAGTCCCAGAAATTTTTAAATGGAGTTTCTCACAATTGGCATAATCTCTGAGGGCTTGGAAAATGGGCCCAAGTTTAGAAAACTGAGTATTATTGGGTCTAGGAGAGACAGGTGAGTGCGATGGGGCGTGCACAGACCCAATCAATCTTTGCCTCCTCACAGGGTTTGGTAAGGGTCAATCTGAATAATCTGAGAGATGAAGGCAGGACCATCATCACTCTGGAGTGATTTGGGAAGGCTAAACCTAGGAATTGTTTCATTGAGAAGGGCTTTTGTTACATCCTGCACTTTTTTCCTGTTCGGCTGCTACCCATCCATTAAAAGTATTTACAAAGACTAAAAGGACCCTATGTCTTTTGCAAGGTGGTGGGTAAGTAAAATCCATCTGCTAATCTTCCCCTGGTAGTTCCCCATGTCTTTGGATTGGCTTGAGGAGAGAGGAGGGTTTGAGGGCCCCAGTGATATTAGTTTGAGTGCAGAGGGCACAGGAATTGCAGACATCCCAGATGGTCTTAAAGATGCCATTCTCATTAAAGAAAGACTTTACTAAAGTGGTTAGAACTTCCCTGCTCAGATGAGTGGAATTGTGGAGGCCCATTGCAAATTTCCACATCATATTTCTGGAAAGAAACAGAAAACCAGGAGAGTGACACCATCCTGTTTTCTCAAGAAAAAAAACCTTGAATTTTAGCCTGTTCAGTCTCCTCCTTGGTATAGGAAAAGGAAATACCTTGGGGCACAATAGGATGCAAGGGGGCTAGGGCAGACAGGTGAACAAACCTGGAAGCAGATTCAGCAGCAAGGTCTGCCCTGTGATTCCCTTGTGCTATGGAAGAGTTGATAGCTTGGTGCCCTCAGCAGTGTGTAACAGGACGTGACTGGGTGGGTTTATGGCCTCAAGTAGGCTCAGAATCTCTTTTCCATGCTTCACAGGAGAATTCTTTGAAGTCAATAATCCTCTTTCTTTCTAGTTGGCTCTGTGGGCATGTAAATCATGAAATTCATAACTCTCCATCAAAATATGTTTGCAATGGGGAGGAATTTCAGTTTCTTCTAAACCAAAAAAGAAGATACCCAATTAATTTAGCCATATAGCAGGCAGATGGCGAACCTGAGTATTGATATACCTAATTGTCTAGTATATGGAGTGACCATACATTTAGGCTGAAAACAGTAAGATACTTGCATTGTGTTCATATCTTCTACTACTTGCTCTGATTATAGAAATCTGCTACAAAAGAAAAGGTGGGGGGGGCGGGGAGTGGCTAGGTGGCGCAGTGGATAAAGCACTGGCCCTGGATTCAGGAGGACCTGAGTTCAAATCCAGCCTCAGACACTTGACACTTACTAGCTGTGTGACCCTGGGCAAGTCACTTAACCCCCATTGCCCAGTAAAAAAGAAAGAAAGAAAAGGCAGGGACATGATAATAATTACGATAAAGCATCTTTAGCTCTGTTTGATTTCAGGGAAGTGACAACCAGTCATGCGGTAAGAATTCCACCTCATAGGGGCAGCTAGGTGGCACAGTGGATAGAGCACCGGCCCTGGAGTCAGGAGTACCTGAGTTCAAATCTGGCCTCAGACACTTAACACTTACTAGCTGTGTGACCCAGGGCAAGTCACTTAACCCCAATTGCCTCACTAAAAAAAAAAAAAAGAATTCCACCTCATAGCCAGACTTCAGAAATAGCCAGGTGGGAAACATATCCTGTTCAGCAGGAACACAATGGGTAAATGGAGGCAGAAGGATCCTACCTTAGGCAAGACCAAGAGCATACTCTTGGATTTTTCCCAGATACCTTCACCTGTAGCAGCACATTCCCTCTGAGTAACTTGTGGTTTTCTCTTGAGTGGTGGATTACTGGCTTAATGATCCATCAGACAACTATACCTGAATTCAAAACTCAAAAATGATATCAATTACAGTCCCAAAATATTTTATCTTAGATAGCAAATTTTTACTCTCATGGAGTTGCAGTGAGAATTGCAATAAAAGTTTACCAGGAGACACAGACATGTAAGAGGTTTCACTTAGCATCTTTCACTTGGCTACTTTTCCCTTCTTCCCAAATTTAAATTTATTGTGGTCTGGAGCAGCTAGGTGGCACAGTGGATAAAACCTGGCCCTGGATTCAGGAGGACCTGAGTTCAAGTCCAGCCTCAGACACTTGACACTTACTAGCTGTGTGACCCTGGGCAAGTCACTTAACCCTCATTCCCCTGTGTCCCCCCCAAAAAAATTATCCTAGTGTAAAGATCAATCACTAGAAATTACTTCTATATAATAAGCAAACTTATAAATTCTCAGTAAGACCATTCCTTGTTTAGGAATTTCATAATTAACAGCCTATAACAAAAATGGATAGAGTCTCATATAATTTACAGTTGTTTCTAATTTTTGTGTGGGTATGAATCAATGAGGGTTAAGTGACTTGCCCAGGGTCACATAGCTAGTAACTGTCAAGTGTCTTAGGCCAGATTTGAACTCAGGTCCTTCTGAATCCAGGGCCAGTGCTTCCTTCACTGAGCCACCTAGCTGCCCCAGTTGTTTCTAATTTTCTCACACACACACACACACACACACACACACACACACACACATCAATGTAAAAGTTACTTTAAAATAGACCCGTACTTTAATTTAGTTTTCAAGACTTTGTAAATATTCAACTAGATGTTCCAATCAAACTGTCATTATAAGATTAGTTCAATTTATGTTGGGCCAAGTATCATAAGTCATTGCTATTAGAATTATTCTAGGTATATTGAGCATAGCTAAGTCATTCATAGTTCTTCATCATAAAAAACTGCTGTTACTTTGTACAGTGTTCTCCTGGTTCTGCTCACTTCACTTTGTATCAACTCATATAAGTCTTTCCAGATTTTTCTGAAGTCATCTTGCTTGTCATTTTTTTATAGCACAATGACATTTTATTACAATTACATACCATAGCTATTATTCTTTTTAATCTAAAGTCCTTTCCATTAGATTGATAAAACACTAAACAATTATATTCTCAATTGCCTTTGTTAGAGGAACTCCATTTCTGGTTAGGCATCTGTTATCCTTAAGTTTTAAGTCATAGTTCTGAAGTCCAAATCCCATTTCTCAGATATTACCTTTTTTTGCAGCTGTTCATTTCCAAAATTAATTTTTCTCTTCTACATCTCTTGCTTTCAATGGGCAACAGTGAGGAAAACATAACTTGTGCTCCTATGGTCTTAAGTTTCTTACCCAAGACTTCATAATTGTTGGCAGTACTTTTAAGGTCTCTTCTGGAAGTATCATTTGTGTCCACATGAATTACCACAAATGGGTAATTGTTCTCTACTTGATAAGTCTTGGAAAGTTCTCTTTAATGTCTTGGATATATGCTCCTGGAAGACAACAGACCCCTCTATTGTTATCAGCTTTCAAATCCATGAGCAGCGGCAGTATCAATTATTACTCTGCTTCTCTCCTTCCTCTGGATTATCTCTCAACTGTGATTCTACCCTCTCATTCTTTGGATGACAAGCAGATTCTTCCTTCTCAGAGCACCCAGCTCTCTGATATTCAGGAAGAGTCTGAAATCTGTTTATAAATTCTAATTACACAACTGTCCTTTTCCTTGCCTTTCTTTTCTTTATAATGCTTTCCCATCCACCAACATCCTGACAGGGTCAAATCTCTCTTCCCCTACCTCATATCCCATCTTTTCCTTTTGAAATATTTCATCCCCCAATGCTAGTATCTTCCCTCTCTATTTTGTATTTAACTACTTTTTATTTATTCTCTTTATATTTTTTCCATATGTACTTATGTAACAGGTAACTGGGATGAGCCAATGAGCCTGCCAGGCCTTATGAACATTTGCAGTGTACTCAGTTGATGCAATCACCTCATGAACTTTGGAACATGTACAAAGATTCTGAAACTGGATCCAGTCTTCTAATCACATGGTGAAGAGGAGCCTTTTTGAATGTCTGTGGGGATGGAACTGAGATGCATTCAGAAATCATTTGCCAATCAGAGGGCAATCTCTTGGATCTGGCTCTTTCTGGTTTGTCTGGCATTGGACAAGGAAGATGAATTGCTGTGTCCCTTTGAGTGAGGGAAGGACCCTATTCTTTCCTGATTTTAGGTGGAGATCTGTCATGGTTATGACTTTGTGAGGTTTGAAAGATCAGAAGAGTAAGCCACTAACACTTCTGGAATCCATGAAGGGATTTGTTGGAAGCCAAATAGTGAAGGATAAAGCCCTGAGGAGTGTGCCTAGCCCAGTCTAGCAGTAGCATAGATAGGGGCTCACACATCCATTGCCTATGTCATATTTGGAAGTAAAACTGATGGGGAAAATATGATGTAGAAACTTAGGTCTGAGCCCACTCCTCAAGGGGAATGAGGTATATTGGGGGAGAATATGCTTTCATGTTGGGGGGAAATGTTGGTAACTCCTGTTCTTTCTGTATATTCACAGTAAATATTTATTTGTAAAGACTAATTGATGTTAATTGGTTAAATGAAACTGGGGTGCTAATCACCAATGGTTAACAGTGGGAAGAACATACCGGAATGGAGGCTTGAGCAGATAATATTAGAGAAAAATAACCTCGTTCTTTTCAAGGTACTCTAAGACCCTGATAAGGGGCAAATGTAGTTGAACTCATCTAGATAAGAGTTTAGAGACTCTGAAACTCACAGACATACACTCATATGTGTACTTCCTGTGTCTCCCATATAAAGTGAGTAAATGACTGTTAATTCTTTGAATTTAATGTCCAGGATTTAGTACAGTGCTTAGTATAGAACAGCTACTTCGTAACTACTTTTTGGATTGTTTTTCCCTAGCAACCCAGAGTGTGGGGGAGGGACATTCTTTGAGTCTTATCGCCTTTTTCCACTGGAGGGAAATCAGTCTACACTTGGAAAACAGCTGGCAGTCAATCATCTGTGGGAGAAATGCAATCATTGCACATTTGATACAAGTTACTACACAATTTCCCATATTCTCCAGACTATCTGGGAGTTTCAGTTTAGAAAAACAAAAAACAAAAAACCTTATTTGAATTCCCCTTCATATTGCCCTAGCTTTAGTAGACAGAGATTGGAAAGGGGCCCCCTCTTCCTGAAAGTGTTGATACCCATCACTGAATTGATCATATAATCCTGACTAGGTTAGATGAGGTCACAGTGGTAAAAATTTTTAGATGCAGTGGTGACTATTGCACTCTTCAAGTTCAGGTATTTTACTGGCTTTGCTCCTGGGCCTTCTCAGGGTTCCTTCCATCAGCCTGAGATCCAGGTCACCCTTTTTTGGCCTCTGTGCTCCAGGGACTTCTAAGTTACTCTAGAGCAAAGCTTCTTAAACTGTGGGTAACTGAATGTGTGTGGGGGGGTGGTGGTAAAAAATTTGTCAACAGTAAAAGGTTATATATACCTATTATATATACTTATATACCTGGGGTTGCAAAAATTTCTTGGGTGCAAAGGGGTCACGAGTGGAAAAACTTTAAGAAACCCCTGTCTAGAGGCCATCCCCAGATCAGACCCCCACTGCTATCTCCTGTCTCTGGTCTCATGTATCCTGAAGCTTTAGAGGTCACACAACCTCATTGCCTGTCATGAGGACCTTGAACAGTATAATCACTTACTTCCTTTAAGGGACCTCTCTCCAGCCACTAATCCTCTGCTTAGATTCATTCTTCAATAGTTAGCATACTCCCACTCTCACAGGTTCCCATTCCCAGGGACTCTGAACTACAGGGCTTCTGAAATACAAACCCCATTCCCTTTCCTCTTACCCCTATCCCTTCCTTCCTATCTCCTTTATCTCTAACCCCCAAATGTCCATCTATACCTTTCATCTTGCTCTCTGGAATTCGTGTTGCATAATTAACAAATAAGTTTTCATCTTAAATATTTTATTTTCTCATTCTTTCCATCATCTAGCACTTACTGAGACCCAATTACCTCCTCATGAAACCGAATTTCTGGCTATCTTTTCCAGTACCAGTTGCACTTTTATTCATGCTGTGCCTCCTCCTTTTCCACTGGTTGTAATGGGGTTGTCAGAATACTCCTTGTTCCCCATTGCCACTTCCAGACTCTCTCTCTACCACCACCATGCAGCAAACTCTCCTTTGAGTTTTACTCTATTCAAATTTATTACTCACACCAGGTTCTGGTGGCAGATATTTATTGATCTCAAGGACATTCTCTTTTTTCAGTGCCTGACATGCTGTCTTTCCCTCCCACACAACTTCTGCCCTCATCTTAGGGGACTTCAACATACATATTGCTACTCCCTCAAACACTTTAACTGTACAGGTCCTTAATTTTCTTAATTACCATGACCTACTCCATTCCACTTCAGTTACACAGAGAGATGGTTATATCCTTGATCTTAGCATCACCCACAAGTGTTCCACTTCTATGTTCATGAGCTCTGAAACTTCTTTATTGGATCATAATCTTTTATTGTTCCATCTTTCCCTTACCATCCCTACTCCTGTTCTTCATCTTCACTGTGGTCTGCAATCTTTTCACCATTCAGTCATTTCTATAAATCATATCTTTTTTGATGTTGAAGCTTTGGTGGTGACCAAAGACTTTGGTGGCAAGAATTCTCTTTCTGGGTCTTCTGTAACTGGCTAGCTAGGAAACAGGGCTGCAGCATCCAAAAAAGCAGTTGCCAGTTTGAATAATAATAATAATAATAATAATAATAATAATAATATCTGACATTTAGGTAGTGTTTACTTACTATGGGCCAGTATAGTGGTTACTATACCATAGATTCCTGTACGAAACACTTTACAGTTATTATCTCATTTGGTCTTCCCAACAATCTTGGAGATAAACACTATTTTTAACACCACCACCACCCCTCTTGATACAAAGGAGGAAACTGAGGTCCAAGGTCACACAGCCAGTAAGTGTCTGAGGCCAGATTTCAACTCAGGTCTTCCTGACTCTAGGCCTGATGCTTTATCTACTGTGCCACCTTGCTGCTCCTACATCTCCATATGGGGTTATTTTCTAGGATGATGGCTATTAGAGCTGGGCCAGAAGTAGGATCAAGAAGTTGCAACTATGTGTGGGGGAGAGGTTTTTTCAAATAGAAAAAATTGTCCTAAGAAGCAAACTGACAATTTTTATTATGTTAAATTGAAAAAAATGTTTGCATCAATAACATGAATGCTGCTAGAAATTTTTTGTGTGTTTGTCCTTCATTCCCGAAGAGGATCATGGCATCAGGTTGATGTCATGACTTGCACTGAATTGGATTTAAGTGAGGGAGGGCTTTGCAAGGTCACCAACCTCACTCTCTTCTCCAGAGCCATCTGGGTCCAGTGGCAAGATACATATCAGGGCGACTGGAGATGGTCCCAGATGTTTTAAGACAATTGGGGTTAAGTGACTTGTCCAGGGCCACACAATTAGTAAGTTCTGAGGTAAGATTTGAACTCAGGTCCTCCTGACTTCAGGGCCAGTGCTCTACCCACTGTGCCACCTAGCTGCTCCTGCAGATAGAAATAAGAGGGAAACAACTGGAGGGAAAACTTTTGTGAGAAAATTATTAATAGTGAATATTTTGGAGGGACCCAGAGATCGGTTTCAATCCTTTCTCCCCTTGTTCCCTCCACTCCAGAAAGTCCAATTCTTGAGGAAGTTCAGCTCTTGTCTGGGACAAGGACAAGAGAGCAGGGGAAATGGAGATTGATCCTTTTGTTTAGCCAGGTGAAGAACCACACCTGAACACTGGAATTTGCCCTTTTACATACTCTCTAGACCACCCTCAAGTCATGTCAATCAATGGAATTGAATGATGCTATAACCAATTGGCTTGGATCAATGTGCAGTGACCTGCCTCTATCTAAGGAGGATAAAACCGTTGGCCTCACCAGGGTCAGCTCTTTTTTTGCCCTCTCTTGCCCCTTTCTTTGGTGCATGCTTTTCCTTTTAGGTTATATAGGTATGAAGGCCTGAGACTAATGGGAAAGTTAGGGAGATAGATGTTCACTTCTTTACTGGTATATATGATACTAATTAATAATAAATGATTACTGCCAGAATGGGTACAATAGTCATTAATGTGTAAATAGCAATTAATTTATAAAGTACAGTAGCCACAATAATTTTAAAAAACACACTGTGCAGCAAATTTCTCTAATGAAAACTTAATTTCCAAGGTATAGGTAATCTGTAAGAACAAGAACCATTTCCCAATAAGTGATCAAGTGATGTGAATAAACAGTTCCCCAAAAAAAGAAATGTGAGTTATCACAAAGAATGTTAGAAATCACTAACAAAGGAAAATATAAATTAAAACAATTGTGAGATTTTACCTTTTACCCATCAGATTGGTAAAGATAATAAAAAAGGAAGGTGACAGTTGTTAGAAGGGCTATGAGAAGATAGGCACATTAATGCACTATTGGTGGGACTGTGAATTGGTTCAACCATTCTGGCATGTGATTTGGAATTAGACTCTGAAAAGTGACTAAATTCTATATAGCTTTGACCCTATTAATGCCACTATTATAGGCACATACTCCAAAAGATCAAATACTGAGGGAAAGTACACATATGTATAAAAAATAATTTTATAATGATACTTTTTGTTGTAGTCGAGAATAGGAAACAAGCTATTAATTGGAAGGAAGCAGGGTAGTGCACTGCACTGGATAAAGTGTCAGGCCTAGAGTTAGGAAGACCCATTTTTCTGAGTTAAAATTTTACCTCAGACACTTCCTGTGTGACCATGGGTAAGTCACTTAACCTTATTTGCCTCAGTTTCTTTATCTGTAAAATGAGCTGGAGAAGGAAATGGCAAGCTACTCTAGTATCTTTGCCAAGAAAACCCCAAATGGGGTCAAAAAGCATCCAACATGCCTGAAATGACTGAACAACAACAAAGATCAATTGGGGAACGACTGAACAAATTATTGTATGAATCATCAAGTCAATAAATATTAAGCACCTACTATGTGCCAGGCACTGTGCTGAGTTCCGAGGATTCAAAGGAAGGCAAAAAAAAAATAGTCCCTTCTCTCAAGAATCTCATAATCTAATGAGGGAGACAACAGGCAAATGACTATATACAGACAAAATATATACAAGATCAACTGGATCTAATCTCAGAGGGAAGGC
Organism: Dromiciops gliroides; assembly: GCF_019393635.1. Classification (NCBI taxonomy): domain Eukaryota; kingdom Metazoa; phylum Chordata; class Mammalia; order Microbiotheria; family Microbiotheriidae; genus Dromiciops; species Dromiciops gliroides. The sequence continues at coordinate 273,018,933 of NC_057862.1, forward strand.
ACTGAGTTAAGGGAATATTGGGAAGTACCTCCTTGCAGAAGGTGACACCTTAGCTGAGATTTGAAAGAAGCCAGGAAGCCAGGAGATGGAGATGAGTAGAGAAAGAGTTTCGGGCATGGGTGATGACCAGTAAAAATGCTGTCAGAAGATGGAGTCTTTTGTGGGAAGAGTAGCAAGGAAGCCATCGTTACCTCCATCACAAAGTGTGTGGAGGGGTGTAGTAGTTAGGTATAAAAATATAGGAAAGGTAGGAAGGGGCTAGATTTTGAAGGGCTATAAAAGTCAAACAGATGATTTAACTTTTGATCCCAGATATAATAGGGAGCCATATCAGTTTACTGAATGAGGGCAGGCAGAGGTGACATGGTCAGACCTGTGCTTTAGGAAAATCAATTTAACATCTGAGTGGAGAATGCTTTGAAATGAGGAGAACTTAAGGCAGGGAAACCAATAGAAGACTATTTCAGTAATCTTGTCAGGAGGTGATGAAGGCTACATCCAGGGTTGTAGCAGTGTCAGATGAGAGAAGAAGGGGTAGTGGTATGTGAGAGATGTTATGAATGTGACGTTACATATGTATATAAAGGAATATTATTATTTTGAAATATGAAAAGAAAGATTCAGAGAAATCTGGAAAGATTTATATGTGAACTGATGAAGAGTAAAGTGAACAGATCTGGAAGAATAATTTATAAAATAACCACAATAATCTAAAGGAAAAGTATTTTATATAAGACTTAAGTCTGATTAATGTGAAAGAGTTGATATACTACAGGTATGGAATGATTCATACATTTTTAGGCAGGATCAGTTTGTGAATTTGTTTTGCTTTACTATTCTTATTTGTTACTATCATGGGAGGAACATAATATTGTGGGAGGAACTCTGACCTGTTTTGGAAGGGCTAACACCCAAAAAATTGGAGGCTCATAGCAACTCTTGTAAAATAGAGATTTATTATGGGAGAGGTATATGTGGTCGGGAGGCAGAGCTGAGATGGAAAATGCCTCCTGAAGTGAGAAGAGAGTTGATCTCAAATAAGTGTACAGATAGCTACACGCTGAGTAAGGAGATTGCAAACTGGGAAGAGGATTACAAAACAACTGGGGTGGAGATGCCTGGAGTTTGAATGATGGGCTATCAGTAAGACATGTAGCACTCATCCTCCTCATGTACTAGGGGCTAACATCTCAAATGTATGGAACTTGCATAGTGTCTTGATTCCTTTCAGACCTTGGTATGCTTATCAGTCTTTATACCATACTAGGGTCTTTGTGCTCTGACTACACCAAATTCCTGAGGTCGGAGGCAAAGCCACTTTTCATCTCTGGATTCATTGGCTTTATGTTCAAAGTTTGAGGATTCCTTAGGGGTTGGGTTCTCTAGGTTTCTTGGAGTCCCAAGTCCCACTACATTATGAAGGAGGACTTTACTTTTTTTTTTTTTAGGAGGGAGAAGTGGGGAGGATTAGAGGAATAGTATTGCAAAAGAAAAAAAAAGTGGGGGCAGCTAGGTGGTGCAATGGATAAAGCACCAGCCCTGGATTCAGGAGGACCTGAGTTTAAATCTGACCTCAGATACTTGACACTTACTAGCTGTGTAACCTTGTGCAAGTCACTTAACCCTCATTGCCCTGTTTTTTTTTAAAAAGGCAAAGAACATTAATGACGTTCAAAAATATACAGAAGAGATAAGAAAGAAGGAAATACAAACTGGGCAGTAGAGGTACTATCTTATTAAGTTTAATGGATACTTTTATAAAATTCCAAGTAGTATGCAATAGAGATAGATGGTTTCAAAAATCCCCCTTTTCCATTCTTCTTTGTATATGTAAACATTCATGTTCATTGTTTTTCAAGTTCATTATATAAAAATATACAAAATAAACAAATAAACCTTGTGTTTCTTTTAAAAATATTTGCTTAATGTGAACACAGCTTTTATTTTGGTGAAGATGAAAGAATGACCTTAAAATCAAGTGACTGCTATGCAGATTTCTTTAGATAAAGGGCTAGCCTTAACGAAGCCCTTGTTCTTTGTCCTGTACTTGGAAAAGTCTTTTCTAGTAGGATTACTGTCTGAAAGTCTCTGCAAGAACTAGGCAGTCTAACTATAGCCCAAATAGTATGAACAGTAATGAGGGGAAAAGAAGAGGATAATGCTGAAGAGGAAGGAGAAAAAGGATAGTGGCATTTCTACATATTTATCTGATTTCTCTTGGTCTCTTTGGGGAGGGGAAGTTTTGCTCCTCAGGAGGAGTGTAGTAGCAATGACTGAACTGATGACTGATCAATGAAAGCCTGCTGAATCATCAAAAGCATCTACAGTGAATTCACCTGGATTCAATCCCCTACTTGAAGTCTGCAATCCCCCACTCTGAAGGCTTCCAGAAACTCATTGATACTGTAGAATGGAGGGAACCAGTTCTCCACTTGTAATAGGTATCCTCTGGCTGTTTTAGGTCTACTTAGTGAATGGTGAAGTGGGACCTTCTGCATATCCTCCCAGTTTCATCTCATTAGCCAATTAAAAATCCTCCCCTACCCATAACCCTACCCTCCACCCCTCTTTTTTAAAAAAACATTTAGAATAAGCAGATCTGAAATAGCCACAGCACACTTAAGCAAGCTCTAAAGTGGAAAGATGGTTCTAGAATCTGCCTCTCCTAGCCTCCAAGTAGGTTACTTTAGGTAGTGTTCCTTATTACAGGTTAACATGCACAATGAACTTCAAATTCCTTTTGGATAAGAGGTTGTAACCTTCTACTTGGAATTAGCTTCTCACTTGTTTAACTCCTTCCCCTCTTGGGAGGTTAGGAGAGACAAAAACTGCTCTCTAAGCTGCTTTTGTTGTCTCATCAGCCATCACTCTCAGCCACCAATTTTCTTACCACCTCATCCTTACAATCTTACCTCTTATCATTTCAGCAGCAACAGCAGCCATCAGCCACTCAAAAATTCAAAAAAGCATGGGAGGGAATGGGCACCCAGAGACCACTTGTATTTCTCAACCCTGCCTTCCTGTGTGACTCCAGTATGGATAACCATCTTTCTTCCAGCTCCACTTTCCAAGAATTCTCCAAAAGTAAAGTTCCAGAAGTTGAATGTTAAACATCACCAACTGATCTGCTTGAATCTTTAATCTCCATAGCAATGCTCACAACACAAGTGCGACACTGATGGGAAGACTTCTTTTCAACTTTTAGAAAGTGAGGGTCAGTGCTAAGAATATTATTATTCATATCTTTCTAAATACAATATAATTGTTAAATGTGTATCTCATCCAGGAGGCAGCTAGGTGACTCAGTGGATAGAGTTTCAGGCCCAGAGTCAAGAAGACCTGTCTCCAAATCTGGTCTCAGACACTAGCTGTGTGACTGTGGGCAAGTTACTTAACCTCTGTTTGGATTAATTCACTAGAGAAGAAAATGACAAACCACTCCAGTATCTTTGCCAAGAAAACCCCTTATGGGGCTCCAAAGAGTCAGACATTGCTGAACAACACCAAAGTTTCATTAAAGTGAATTCACCTATAAGGGCTCACTCAGAATGATTTGTTCTCCTGGAAAATAGCTGCCTCCCCTGGCATCTTTCTTCTTTCCTTTTTCTCAGTACCTGTTGTGGAGCTGAGAGGAGCCAGTATGATAGGATGAAATGCCCAGTCTAGGTACTAATGAGTGAACCAGTGTCTTCTTTGTGGGGAGAGAGCCAACCTGATCCTTCTTTCCAGAGGGTAGGAATAAAAAGGGAAAGGAGGCTGCTATTTGTTTTGAAAGAAAGCATTGGAAAGAAGGCAGTTCCCACAGTTTAATCTCTTGCTCAGCATTTCCAGCTTTTTATAAGTGTTGCAGACACTATTCTTCCCCCTTTCCCAATCTCTGCCCCCTGTCCCTGGCCATTCCTAAAACAAGAAAGAACATTCTGAGGGACTGGAAATTCAGAGACCACAGAGGTTCAAACTAATATAATCTTAATTAATTAATCAAACATATAATTTTAATTCTGGAATTCTGAAAGAACATAGGGGAAATTAATTTTGGTTATAAAATTTCTGTATTATGAGACTGTGGCAATAATAGATCTTTTAATGGGGATTTTCTCTACAAGCCAAAATAATCCTCAATGGAATCTGCCACCATGGTCAGTGCTAAGGTTGCCAAAAAGGTTTAGGTTTTCCTAGAAATACAAAAGTTATTTTACAAGTTTCAACTCCAAAGAATGGCAAATACAATGCAAACAATGTAGATTGGGAACAAATAGTTTCATAATAACATCTACTATATTTCTTTTACATGTAGCATCTACATGTAGCATCTAGATTTCTTAAAATTTGTGTGGACCCCCAATATATGGCGATCCCTCTAGATAAGGGGGCACCAAGGTGAAAAATGGAGGGCAAGGATACAGGAGATTTGGGTTTTGTAGAAACTGTTGTAGGAACTTTCCTATGCAAAGAAAATTGTACTCTATAAAGGGATTTGATAGATAAATGAGGGTTGCCATTTCACACCCCCCTCCTCCTTGTAGAGTAGGGGCTATTTGCAGGCATAATCTCAGCAAATATTCTTCAGGTCAGAATCAGAGAGCTCAGGAAGAGCTTCAAGTGCAAACCACTTTGTATAGTCAAGCAATAAGGTGGATAGCTTGTAGCAGCAGTGGGGTTCTCCTACTGCTGATCACTGTGGCCAAAATGACTTGCAACAGACATAGAGCAGGAGCAAAAGCTGATATAAATGTTGCCTCTGGTCAGCAGATGGCAGTGTTGACAAACAATGCAAAGAACTCTAGGTTTCAACCTAGCTATAGCACTAACAGGAGGAACCAAGTGGCCCTCATCTTGTGTAGCGAGATTAGTTTATAGGTATCTGGGTACCAGTTTAGTGAAAAAGACAAATCCAAAAATAACCAAGTTTTGATAGAATTGTGATTTCATGGTGGTAATACTTGCTTCGTCTTGGGTTAGTCACATTTTCTCATTAATCCTCCATAGAGGATTTATTGAATGAATGAATCAACATGCACTTATTAAGCACCTGCTATGAACTGTGGTAGGCACTGAAGATACAAAGATAAAAGTGAAATAATGTCTACTCTCAATATGTTTACATCCTAGTAAGCAAGATGGCATAGAGACATAATAAATATATACATAAAATAAAAACAAGCCAATTTTTGTTTTTATTGACTGGGACTGGCATTAGGAGTAGAGGAAAGGCCTCATGTAGGAGGTATAATCTGAGCTGTTGGTTTTTTTTTTTTGGAGGGCCAGGGCAATGAGAGTTAAGTGACTTGCCCAGGGTCACACAGCTAGTAAGTGTCAAAGTGTCTGAGTTTTGATTTGAACTCAGGTCCTCCTAAATCCAAGGCTGGTGCTTTATCCACTGTGCCACCTAGCTGCCCCCTGAACTGAGCTTTTAAGGAAATTAGGAATTCTAATAGAAATGAAGAGGGAGTGTATTCTAGGAAAGAGGGACAACCTGTGGAAAAGCAATGGAGATGAAAATGAAAGAAGCATCTTATGGGAGGAGCAGCAAGAAGGCCAGTTTGACTGGACCACAGGCCTAAAATAAGTGAAATTGGAGATTGGATCCAAGTTGTAAAGGTCTTTAAACGTCAAACAGAATTTTTGTTTGATTGTCAGGGAATTCCAGGTAAGAAGTGAGGAGGGCCTGTATTTGTGTGGTAGCATTGTGGATCATGAGTAAGGGTTGTATTCTAGAGTTGTTGTGAAGATAGAAACATGTTGGAAGAGAAGGAGGGACACTGTATTTTTCCTTCTTGACATGAGTAATGCCATTTTAGAATAAGCCTTCATTTCAAGTATAAATGGGCAATCATATCTAACCCTATGTTTTGTCTTCTTTTATTCCAGTTCTTGTGTAAGGAAAACCAAAAGACAAGCAATATTCATAGCATCTGGGACTCCCAAGGTCACTGACAGACTAACCAATTAGAAAACCTCCTACCCAATTTCCCCATAACACATTTAATTGTTTACATTCTTAAGGGGGGATTGGGCAGAGTAGGAGGAAGAGAATTTGGAACACAAAGTTTTAAAAATGGGTGCTAAAATTGTTTTTACATGTAATTGGGGAAAAATAAAATTCTAAATAAAAAAAGAAAGAAAACACACTTTTTCTTTGTATCTCCACTGCTTAACATAGTGTCTGATATATAATAAGTGCTTCATAAATTGTTGATTGACTGATTGAATGAGGCTGTAGCAAGATTCTTTCTGCCAGAAATAGACATCTTATCTGTAGGTGATACTGAATCCATATTCTCTATATTAGAGATAAAAGCCTCACCTTTGGACAAGGTGAGGACTAGATTCCTTGAGTCATTCAGAGAAGTATCACCTGTGGGCAGAACCAAGATTAGATGTCTCATTGGAGACAGATACATCCTCCAAGGTGGAGTGTTCTCCGGATAAGACTTCATAGAAGTCTGGGCTGAATAACAGAACTACCATAGGGCTGGCAAGTATCTAAGAGGAACAAGATGAACTATGCTAGAAAATGTCAGAGGATATACTTTGATTTGTTTTTTGTGTTAGCAACCACTTATTTTCTCTCTCTTCCACCAGTGGGAAAAAATAATCCTTTTAATAAATATGCAGTCAGACAAAACAAATTCTCAAACTGGCCATGTCCCTATATAATACACACATATAATCTGAATCTACCACCTTTGTCTGGAGGTGGGTAGTATGCATTATCAGTCCCTTGGAATCCTGCATTCATTGAATTGATCAGATTTCTTAAGTCTTTCAAAAATGATTGAGGGACCCTCTATTGAATACCTTCAATCTCTAAGGAAAAGGAATCCTAGAATCAAATATCATAGATACTTTGTGAAAGTGTGAGTGATTCTACAATTTTGATCTATTCACTGAGATGGTGTTTGCTGAGTTTAACAAGATCATTAAGCACAAAGGAGAATTACCATTCAAAATCGTGACAAAACTGGATAGCTGCCGGTCAAATAACAGGAAAGGGAGCAGAACCTTCTGAAAGAGCAGTCATTACCAGATTGACCCATGTGCTTAAAGGACTCTTGGGTGGAATTGATTTGAGGGCATCTCTAAAGACTGCTATAGCATAGAAAAACATTCATTTACTTCTGACAAGTTAATTCATAAAGTGAAAATGTTCAAGCAGTTTGGAGAGGACATATCAAATAGCTCACCTTGAAAAAAACTCAAGTACTTTATACAATGATAACAACATTATATAGGAAAAACAACTTTGAAAAACTTCAGCACTTTAATTAACACGATGATAAACCCTGAGTCCAAAGAAGTGAAGATGAAATACGTCTTTTGCCTCTTGACAGAGAGATGTTAAACTTAAAATGCATTTTCAGACATACTCAATGTTGGGATTTGTTTTCCTGGACTATGTATTTTTCAGGTTTTTTAGAAAAAATTGCTCAGTGGAGGGGGAGAAGGTAGTAGGAGAGAAATGTTAATTTAAAAATATGAAAAAGATGATGGAATGATTCACTTAAGATTTTGTGATATGTACAAATAAACTAATTCAACAATACATACTGTAACAAAAAATTAGTGAAGCTCTGTTGCGTGAAGATGGTTGATGGTGAACAAAATAGATTAGTTGGGATATAAGAAACTATAAGCTGACATGGCTGACGTGAGGGCCTGAAATAAATCTGTGTTCCAATATAAACTAAAAATATTCCCCATTACTCTAATGGTGCAGATGATTAACATTGTGGAGAGGAGAGATAGAGGGAAAGAGGGAGGAAGGGAAGGAGAGAGAGAGAGAGAGAGAGAAACTGAACTCTAGCCATCTGAATGATATCTTCCTTTGCATGAACCATGAAAGCTAAGCAACAGAGCCACAGTGAAGATGTAGATTTAATGGCACAAAGTCATTAGAATATTGGGTGTAAGGTGAACCCATGGACAAAACCATTATTCTTAGAAAGATAAAGATACAAGGGAACAGAGACCAAGAAAGACTGATGAATGAACACTACCATCAAGAGGCAAACAGAGAGGCATTATGAAGATTGATAGAAGTGTTGGATCAGCTATGGGACATATAACCTTCTATTACAACTACAGAAAAGATATGTAGGTTAGATGCACTCATGAGTAGAATGCAACTTTTGTTGGTTCTGTAGAAGTGGAAGTCTAAAGGGTGAGCATTAGGAAATAGTAATTGGACCAGGGAAGCAAGTTGCCCATGCCCCTTGTAACAGAAAGAATGATCTTTATGATCCATCTCATCTAGACTAAAAAAAAAATATGTTCATAAATGATGATCAGTATTGAGAATGTGGAAAGAAACCCTGTCCTTGACCCTGCATCTCAAGTTATCATCCCATTCCAATTAGAGACATTTGAGGAAAATACTGAGAAAATTGAATTGATCCTTTATCGTTTTCTTATTGATCCTATTTAGAAGTAATTGATTTTGTCCTGTAGCCACTTAAGTCATGACTTTGTCTTTGAACTTGGTGAACCAGAGTTTCAGCTGGCCTGGAATGGGTTAAGTTTAGAAATCCAGATCTGCAAATCACTGATCTCTTCTTGCCTCAGGGTATGTAGATGACCTTGGGAGATGTGTGTGAACACAATGAAGTAGGGTCTAGTATCTTTACACCACCAAGCTATCCTTTAAGGATGTCTAGTTTGCTGTCCAAAAGGTCTGATCCATTATCTTTAAACTTTGCAGCTGTACTGAAACAATGAACACTTCTTAGTCTCATGAGAGAAGGGGGAGGTCATTGCTAGCCTCCATTACCAAACTTCTAACCAATCATGTTGCCCTCAACCCTATGATGTCATCTACCCTGTTCTGTTGTTTGTTCAGTACTCCCCAAAACCTATAAAAGGGAAATGGTCTTTTTGCTTGGGCTCTTTGGCTTACATGGAAGCAAGCCATTGACCCATTTATTGACAGGCAACATCCCCCTGCTAATAAATGGTATATTGCTCGGAGAATTGCCTCAGTTTGTCCTTTTGTTAAATTTCACTCTTGACAATACTTTTATAGCTTATGAAAGGACTGGACTAAGTGTCAAAGACTACTCATGTCTGGGATACATTACATTAAACTTGAAGTTTCCGAAAGAAATAGTTGATGTTGACGGGAAGATGGATGGACACTATGGTTTTTGCATCTGGACCTACCAATTCTTTATGAAACATCAACTCTGATTAGAAACAGCTCCAATATATTCAAAATATTGGTGGGATACTACAAACAAGGTACTCAATATCTGCATGTGTTGACTCTTCAAGTGGCATGTACCCAAGTCTATAGGAGAACAGAGGCAAGCAACCTCTGTGAACATCACGAGGGCACTAATGCTCACTGACCCCTGACTTCTGGAAACAAAATAGGCAGGATTATCTATCATAAATGAAAGACCTTAGAAATCATCTCAAAGAACTAATGGTCCATAATATCATCACAGAGTCTAACAGCCCCTATGCATTGTTTATGGTGGTGGTATAGAAAACTGTAAAGATACATGTGCATACAGACTTTGAAGAAAAGAATGAAAGTGGACCATGTCACATGTATGCCATGCCAATATTTCTAGCCCTGGATTATCTATTAAGCAGCCGGTGGTTCTAAAGTATTGGTTTACAAAGTGGATACTATCAGATTCCTATGGCAGAGGGAAGCAACAAAACTTTTCATCTTTTCAGATGGATATTGCAGATTTGAGCATGTACCCCAAGGCATTCCAGGGGCACCTGCTATGTTCCAGTGACTGATAGTGTGCCTTATTTAACCATCGCCTTTGGCTTGGAAGAACCTGAGGAGAGACTGATGAAAGTATTGGATCAGTAATAGAAAAATGGTCTGAAGTTGTCAATGGAAACATTCCAGTTTTGCAGAGCTCCTTTCAAGTATGCACATCACATATAGTTTCACAGAGATATGAGCACTGATCCAGAGAAGATAGATTTGCTCTGTAATTGGTCACATCTACATAATCTTTAAGATCTAAAGGCTTTTTAAGGTTTTGTTAGATATTTATCACACTTTCATTAAGAACCATGCTGCTTTAGCCAAGGGTTTGGTATTTCCACCAGCAGCATATGTGAACCTTGTTTCACTTAACAAACCTTTGGTGTCTCAGTTATCTGTGGAGGACTTTCAAAGAGAGCACATGATTATTGATGGACTGAGGGGAGGTGATACAAACTGAAAAAAAACACCACCAAGGCAGTGATTGCTAAAGGAGTCAGAGACCCTACTCAAGGAGCAGCTAGGTGGCACAGTGGATAGAGTACCAGGCCTGAAGTCAGGAAGACTCATCTTCTTGAATTCAAATCTGGCTTCAGACATTTACTAGCTGTGTGACCCTGGGCAAGTCATTTAACCCCGTTTGCCTCAATTCCTCATTTGTAAAATGAGCTGGAGAAGGAAATGGAAAACCACTCCAGTATCTTTGCCAAGAAAACCCCCAAATGGAGTTATAAAGAGTGGGTCATAACCAAAAATGATTGAACAACAACAACCACCATTCACAAGGATGCACTTTATTGTTGCAACAATGGTGGAAGTGAGAACTATATAATGGAATGTTCTAAGTAGTGTGACTCATCCCACTCAAAGTTCCAAGAAGCAGTTGGTAATGCCTAACACATAGTGCTTTTATTGTCATGAAGCTATTGCATGATGGTTTTGAACATAGGGATCAAGAAAGGACCTTGGAGCTAGTAAGATACTGATTTTAGTGGCCTAAGAATGTAGCAGATTTTACTAATAAGTGTAGTCTTTGTATTCATTCTATTCATATAAGGCACTACTGGCTCATTCTACATATTTGGAGAATATAAGTAAGCTCTAGTCAATTCTTGGAACTTACATTGATGTTTGATGTCTGGAAGGAGATAGAAAGAATATAAACAATATATTGTAATTGACCACTTTCCTAGGTCTGTGCAGGAACCAAAAAGTATGCATAGTTGTTAAAGGATTGTAGGAGAAATATTTCTAAGTACATATATTCCCTGCCAGGACCCATTCTTACCAAGTTAGAGACTTTGAGAGTAAGCTGGTCAAGGAAATACTAACTTTGAAAAGTTTCAGGAAGTCTAGAACCATATCTTGCCACCATCCTCAGGGAGACCTACAACCTAAATGTTTCAGTCCCATGTTGTTGAATCTGAGACCAGAACAAAAAATTTCAGTGCAGTCAACGTGTTTCATTTTTAGTACCGGCCCTGGATTCAGGAGGACCTGAGTTCAAATCCAGACTCAGACACTTAACACTTACTAGCTGTGTGACCCTGGGCAAGTCACTTAACCCCAATTGCCTCACTTAAAAAAAAAAAGATCCTCCTGGAGGAAATCTATATCTACTTAAAAGGGTTTGGCCTGAACATCCACACAGTTGAACAGGCAGATGAGGAATATACATTGCTTAGATTTTGATGTGCATCCATCCTCAAGGAGCTTACATTCTAACAGGAAGACAACACAGAAGGAGGAGTTGAGAAGCTGGGGAAGAAAGGAGGAAGGGAAGCCACATGGGGATAATAAAGTCAGGGAGAAGGATGAGGATTCTGGAGAAGATTACAGGTTTGAGTGAGATGAAGGGTGACTGGGTCCTTTCTGAATGATGGTCCTGAGGAGGGACCTGGAGGTCCTTCTTTAATCTGATGATTAATCTGAAGAGGTGGGACTCAGGTTGTAGGGTTCTCCAGGATATCAATGTGACAGGCCAGGAGAAGAATGAGGATTCTAGAGAGAGTGTCGAGGTGAGTGAGGTAAAGCAGAGTAGGGGTACTTTCTAAAATGGAGGGAGTCCCCAATCAAGAAAGAAGGATTACAGACATTCACAACCAGTAAAGTTCTTATTGGAGAGACTAAAAGAATTTTACCAACTAGTGGTAAACTAGTGCAGAAGAGCTCTAATGGAAACAAATGATGCTATGATGCCCAAATTTATTGCCAAGACCTTCCAAAAGTAGACTGAATTCTGCTGAAAAAAACACCTTGGAGCAGACTGATGAAAAGCAACTTTTGTTGGAATTGGAGCGAGTCTGGGCAACCTGACTGTTTCCAGAATAACACTGGAGACTGATGGCACCTTGTAAAGACAAACCATCACAACGACTTACTGACTCTCTGATGAGAAGGTAGAGACAGATGATGGATATTTACTTCAATGGACTCTAAATTTTTTTTAAAAAGACTACCCACAGAGCACAAAGACTCTGAACCAGATGCTGGTTCAGAAAGTGACATTTCCAGTGAAGAAGACACTGTTTACTATAATCCAACACCCTCATTTAGGCCCAGTTTTGAAAGGGGGAGTGGATTGAATCTAGAAGCAGGGCTGTTCCTGCTAATATCTTCAGGCATTGAGATACCTAGGGCACACAAACACTCTACAGGACCTAGCAATGATGATAGTCAGATTATACCCTCCATGAATTACAATAAGGTTAACTAATACCATCAACTTATTTGAGGCATAGGGGCAAAGAGATCATCATAAGGTCACAAGAGAGCTAGATCTGTCCACCCTGTGTTCCAGATTAACCTAAGATATTACAAATGGAACTAGGAAACACTGAAAGCCAGCTAATAATCCCAATATTTACTCATATAATGTTCTTCACATGTAATTGCATATGTTTAATGATATACACGTTGACTGATATATGCCCTGAGTTATGCTGCTGCTTTGCTGTTTATGTTTATTTGATTATGTATCAATATTGCTCAAATACTCTAGCCAAATTTTCTTGTTATACATTCCTGCCTTTTCTGTTTATATGCTAATGCTGAAAAATGACCATTATTCTGTCATTCTATTGATGGCATATTGTTGGTTTGCATTGTTTAATTGTTAGACTTATTGAATTTTTTCCTATGATATACATATTCGGGGTGTCTCAAATGTTTTAGTGCAGTTTTAAGCTTTAAAAGACTTTTGCAACACCCTGTGTTACTGTGATATGTGTGTGTAACTTGCCCTGCATGTAAGGTAGGCATGTAGGTATAGATTGCATATGCTGTTGATATATATTTTCTGTGACCATCATCCTGAAGCAATTGCCTGAGACACTGAGATGACTATCGGTGTTCTTTTGACTACTAATGTTTATTTTACTGCTTCTGCAGAATATGTGTAAATGTCAAGTAGACTATGGCTGGTTGTGTAAGGAACTTCAACATTTCTTGGCCCAAGGGAAGAACAAAATTTGCCTTTGGGACTGAGGGATCTGAGGAGGGAATAACCTCGACTTCCAACCTTGCCACACATTTCCTTTTGAAAAGTAGGAGTTGGGGGAGGAGGAAACATGTAAGATGGACAAGAAGGAAGAAGGAACTGGAGAACTAACCATGGAAGCAGACAGCATGTTAAGAGACAAGTCAATCAGAAAACCTATACTGATTCTGTGTTGGAGATAATGTGAGTGCCTGAGCTCTAGCTCAAAGACAGTAAGTGCCAGTCCCAGGGGATGGGACCAATTCAGAAACTTCTTTTACTTCTCTTCTGGTGTGCTAGATTGTGTGTTCTTTAAATATTCCTTTCAATTTAGATCTCATTTGCCTACTACCTTGTTAGCCCACAGAAATGTAAGCTCTGTATGTATGTACGCTATTTAGGGCTTTAGGATAAGAGAAAGAGAGGGAGAGACACACACACAGAGACACAGAGAGAGACAGAGACAGAGAGATATAGAGACAGAGACAGAGACTGAGAGACAAAGAGAGACAGAGGGACAAAGAGACAGACAGAGAGAGACAAAGAGACAGAAAGAGAAAGACAGAGAGAGACACAGAATTAAAGTAGTTTCTACGTACTTACTATATACAGAGCCCCATGCTAGGCTATGGAGGAGATATGAATTTGAGACAACATACTTATCTTTGTGCTCATGAAACTTAGTAGGAAGATCATGCTACATTGATGTGACTTTTGATTTGCTGAGAAAATGCTGATTTCCTCAGAATTAATTGTCTCCCCCAGGTGGTATAATGGATAGAATTCTGGGCCTGGAGTCAGGAAGACTCATCTCCCTGAGTTCAAATGAACCTCCAACACTTATTAGCGGTATGACCCTGGGCAACTCACTTAACCCTGTTTGCCTCAGTTGCTCATCTCTAAAACGAGAAGGAAATGGCAAACCACTCCAGTATATTTGCTGATAAAACTCCAGATGTAGTCACTAAGAGTCAGACATTACTGAAACTACTGAACAACAACAAAAGTCTGAGCTGAGATCTTAGCTCTCTCCCAGTCATTTGTATATTCTGGAGTATTTTCTGCTTTGTTTCCCTTGTTCTATTCTAATCTGTTTAACTTTTCAGACCTCTGTTACTTCTTACTTTGATATCAGAGATATAATAGCTATTTGTAATGGTCTTTTTGTGTACCCAGTATAATGGGAAGGGGCTAAGCTGGTGATAGTAAGTAACTTCTCCTTGAGAATGATCAGGGAAAATGGCTTTTATCCTGGGCCCCAAAGTATTGTTGAAAGAAAAACTCTTCATTTGGGCTTTCACCTTGATTAACAAGGCAAAACTCAGGACAGAGAATTAAAAGGATTTTATAAGTATGTCAGGATAGCAACACATTGATGGGCTGATCACTGAAGATCAGCAATGGCTTCAAGGTGAGGACAGCTTTTATAGGTCACTTTAAGATAATTCAAATAGATCTTCAGCAAAAGAGGTGGAGCCCTTGAATCTCAGTTCTTCCCCAAGGTAGCAAGAATGGGATAATTTGCAGGTAGATATAAGTGACAAAGAGCAGGTGATACAAAAACTGCAGACTTGGTGTCTCCTTCCCCTCCAGAGCCTCCCTCAACACTATTTGATAAGCAGGGCTGGGAACAATGGGTAACTGAGTAAGCATACTTTTCAACAGTATTGTAGCCCTAGAATCTCAGTATTTGAAATGTGATGTATATATGTAATTTTAATCCAATAACAATCTTGGGGATAGGTTAGGGAGGAAGCAAGCACCATAGCACTTCTTACTTGCTGCCAAAACAGAAACTGCAGTTTCCCTTGGAGAGGGGTAGGCCAGATCCTAGATCAGATGACACTTTGGAGCCAAACCATCTTTATATTATGTGGCTTAACCACATAGAAATGATTTACCTATGTATCTCTTCACCTCTCAGGTTGCCACAGAACAATGCTGAAGGGATTAAGGGTACTGTAAGTATCGATAGCAATCAAACAGGCATTTACTCAGTAGTCATAGAAACAGTGACATTTGAGCTAGAATTAAAAACTCTGGAAAGAAAAATGTCGTAGAAGAAAGAGATCGTTTAAGGACAGTGTAGTATACTTGATCCCCTATCCCTTTTCCTTTCCTCTGGGGTGATCACGGGAGATACCAGGAAGCAGAGGTTCTGGATGAGATTTAAGTACAACAAATAGGGCTCTGATTCCTCCCGTGCCTGTTAAAGAGAACCTAGCTCAGGGGCAACTAGATGGTGCAGTGGATAAAGCACCGGCCCTGGATTCAGGAGTACCTGAGTTCAAATTTGGCCTCAGACACTTGACACTTAATAGCTATGTGACTCTGGGCAAGTTACTTAACCCCCATTGCCAGGCAAAAAAAAAAAAAAAAGAGAGAGAGAGAGAGAGAACCTAGTTCATAACTCATATCCCCATTGAATTGATACTTGCTTTCTTCTAGTTCTTTCAGAAGAGGAGAGGAGACATGGAAGAAGCTTGAATTGAAGATGCTTTTCCCTTTTGCCTATTGTTTAGACAACTGTTTTTTTTCTCCAAACCATCTGCCCCCTGATTGTTCACTGTTCTTGTCTGCTAGTTATACATTTGTTCCCTGCTGATATATATGAAAATTTGATGGCCACCAGTCCTGACTTGGGGGTAAATGGTAGTGGTGGGAGAGATTAGGAGAAGGAAAGTTTCTTATATCTTTAAGGAAACAGAGACATTTTATTCTCACCTGTGAGAGCAGTGATCAAAGAGAGGGGGTAAGGGTTGGCTTGTCAGAGACTCCATTCCTTATTAATGTGGGCTGAGATGGGTGGGTGGGTAAGATGAGGAGAGGAGAAGGGAAAGAGACACTTTGATCCCTATAGGTAAGAGACATCAATAACATCAATATTTTCCCTTGAATTAGTAAGACATACAATTAAGCCCATAAATGTATTACTATCATGCCTAGGACACATATTATTATCATGGGTACATAGCTCAGCTCCTTAATCATCGGAACTCTAACAATAACAATAGGTACATGGTAATATAAAATGGTGCACAAATTAAATAATTTGCTACATGAAACTGATACAATTAAATAAACTATTTGTAAAAAAAATCTGGATCTGTGATTTCATCAGTGCAGAAAACTTCCAGTGTAGAAACTTCCTTTATCAATGTGAATTGATAACTATCTGTAACTTATAGTCTTTACCTAGGATACTAAGAAGTTATGTCATACATCCAGTACATGTCAGAGGCATGACTTGAGTCTAGGTCATTCTGACTTTAAAGCCTATTTTTCTACTATTTCTCCTGCCTCTCAAACTATCTTTGGGAATAAAATGTCAATAGGAAATTACTAAATTATTGGATGTTTTTGCTGTTGTAGGCATAAATTTGGTGTTAATTATTAATGTATTAATTGCATTTTTATTAGGAGTGAGAATAAAATTCATGCAGGCACAAGTACACCCATCATCTATCAATGGATTTAATTTGTTCAAAAAAGAAGGAATGAGGGGCAGCTAGATGGTGCAGTGGTTAAAGCGCTGGCCCTGGATTCAGGAGTACTTGAGTTCAAATCCAGCCTCAGACACTTGACACTTACTAGCTGTGTGACCCTGGGCAAGTGACTTAACCCCCATTGCCCTGCAAAAAAACCCCAACCCCCCCCCCAAAAGAAGGAATGATAATAAAGTTGTCAGTCATGTATGGAAGGCTGCCCCTAACTATGCAATATATAAGAACACCAGACCACTGAAGCCTGATGGTAGTAGCAGAGAAAGAAATATTTCTTTGGTCTTTTCCCAAGTTCTTTGACTAAATTCATGGAGAAACATTACTAGTTGCCCTTTAAATGCTTTATGATAGCTACTTTCTCCATATCAGAGACAATAATTTGCCTCTTTTAGGGATGAGGGTCAATCAATCAATCAACAAGTATTTAATAAAGACTTACTTTATTCCAGGCACTATGCTAAGCACTAGAGAATATAAAGAAAAAGAACAGTCTCTGCCTAAAAACAGCTTACATTCTTTAATTTTTGTGTGTGTGTGAGGCAATTGGGGTTAAGTGACTTACCCAGAGTCACACAGCTAGTAAGTGTCAAGTGTCTGAGGCCGGATTTGAACTCAGGTCCTCCTGAATCCAGGGCCGGTGCTCTATCCACTGCGCCACCTAGCTGCCCCAACAGCTTACATTCTAATGGGGGGAGACAACATATAACCAATCAGAAAATACAAGATAAATGCAGAGTATCTGGAAGGTAACCTTGGAGGAGAAATCCCTCAGCAATGAGGACCAGTAAAAGCCTCCTGGAAGAGGCAGGGGCTTGAGCTAAATTTTAAAGCCAGGAATTCTAAGAACTGGAGTTTTGAAGGGAGAAATTTTAGTTATGGAGAACAACTAGCACAAAGGCAGGAATATGGGAGATGGAATGTTGTATGTGATGGACAGCAGGTAGGCCAAAATGGCTAGATTGTAAAGATGGGTAAAAGGTGGTAGAATGTAAGAAAAGTGGAAAGGTATAGAAAAGGCCAACTCATGAAGATTTTCAAATGCTAGGCCAAGACCTTTATATTTGTCTTTAATAGTAACAGGGAGGCATGGTCAGCTCTCTGTTTTAGGAAAATTACTTCAGCTGTGTAGAGTAGGGAGAGACTTGAAGCAGTGACCACTGAGAAGGTATTGCGATAGTCCCAATGAGAGGTGAAGAAGGCCTGAACTAGGACAGTGGCTATGTGAGTAAAGAAAAGAGAATTATGCAAGTGATGCTGTAGAGAAAGGTAAGCTGGATGTAGTTAAATGGGAGATGGAAAGATTAAACATCAACATTTTGGCTGTCAGTGAGCTGAAATGGACAGGAATGGTTGAATTTAATTTAGGTGATCATTACTATACTACTCTGGGCAAAAATTCCTCAGAAGAAATGGAATAGCTCTCATAGTCTATAAAAGGGTGAGAAAAGCAGCACTGGGGTATAATTTCTTTTTTCTTTTTTTGGTGAGGCAATTGGGGTTAAGTGACTTGCCCAGGGTCACACAGCTAGTAAGTGTTAAGTGTCTGAGGCCAGATTTGAACCCAGGTCCTCCTGAATCCAGGGCCAGTGCTCTATCTACTGCATCATCTAGCTGCCCCGCTGGGGTATAATTTAAAAAATAACAATGGTATTTGTTTGAATCCAAGGCAAACCATTTAGCATCACAATAATACAAATCTAACTACTGATGCCAAAGAGATCAAAATTGCTTAGTTCTATGAAGACCTATAACATCTTCTAGAAACAACATCAAAAAAAAAAGATGTCACATCTATCATAGGGGATTGAAATGCTAAAAAAGAAATCAAAAGATAATTGTAATAACAGGCAAGTTTGGCTTAGAAATACAAAATAAAGCAGGGTAGAATTTTGTCAAGATAACCAGTTGATCATAGCAAACACTTTTTCAACAACCCAAAAGGAGACTCCACACAGAGACATCACCAGGTGGCCAATGCTGAAATCAGGATTGATTATATACTTTACAGTCAAATGTGGAGAAACTCTATACAGTCAGTTAAAACAAGACATGAAGCTGACTATGGCTTAGATCATGATCTTATTGTTACAAAATTCAGACTTAAATTGAAGAAAGTAAGGAAAACTATCAGATCATGTCATAAATAACATCCTTTATGAATATGAAATGGAGGTGATGAATAGATTTTAAAGGATTAGATCTAGTAGACAGAGTGCCTGAAGAACTATGGAAGAAGTTTGCAATATTTATAGAATGCAGCAACAAAAAAACATTCCAAGGAAAAAGAAGAGCAAGAAAGAAAAATGGCTGTCTGAAAAGGCTTTACAAATAGTTGCGGAAAAAAGGAAAGTGAAAGGTAATGGGGAAAGGAGAAGATATACCCAACTGAATGTAAAATTCCAGAGAATAACAAGGAGAAATAAGAAGAATCTCTTAAATGTATAATGCAAAGAAATAGAAGAAAATGATGGAATGGAAAAGACAAGAAATACCTTTAAGAAAATTAGAGATATCAATTGAATGTTTCATGAAAAAAAATCAGCATAATAAAAGACAAAAATTGTAGGGACTTACCAGAAGTGGAAGAGATTAAGAAGAGGTGGAGAGGGGCTAGGTGGCGCAGTGAATAGAGCACCGGCCCTGGAGTCAGGAGGACCTGAGTTCAAATCCGACCTCAGACACTTAACACTTACTAGCTGTGTGACCCTGGGCAAGTCACTTAACCCCAATTGCCTCACTATAAAAAAAAGAAGAAGAAGAAGAAGAAGAAGAGGTGGAGAAAATTCACAAAAGAACTATACAAGAAAGTTCTTAGCATCACCAATAACCACAATGGTGTAGTTACTGATTTAGAGCCAGACATCCTGGAGAATGAAGTCAAACAGACCTTAAACATTACTAACAATAAGACTAGGGAAGATGATAGAATTTCGGTTGAGCTATTTAAGATCCTAAAAGATGATGCTGTTAAAATGCTGCACTCAATATGTCAGAAAATTTGGAAAACTCAACAGTGGCCACTAGATTAAAAAAGATTAATTTACATCCCAATGCTAAAGAAGGGAAATACCAAACAACGTTCAAATTACCAAACAATTGCATTCACTCACATGATAGAAAGGTTATGCTTATGATTCTGTAAGCTAGGCTTCAGCAATATATAAACAGAGAATTATCAGAAGGGCAGGCTGGTTTTTGAAGAGGCAGGAAGCCAAATTGACAACATTCACTAGATTATGGAGAAAGCAAGGGAAGTTCAGAAAGAAAGAAAAAACCCCATCTATTTCTGCTTTACTGACTACAGTCTTTGGCTGTGTGGATCACAACAAAATGTGGCAAGTTCTCAAAGAGATGGGAGTACCATATTATCTTACTTGTCTCCTGAGGAACCCGTATGTGGGTCAAGAAGCAATAAATAGAACTGAACATAGAACAACTGAGAGGTTCAAGACTGGAAAAGGAGTACAACAAGACTGTATATTGTCACCTTATTTATTTAACTTATATGCAGAGTACATCATAAGACATACCATGCTGACTGGATCAAAAGCTGGAATTAAGGTTGCCAGGAAAAATATCAAGAATCTCAGATATAGAGACAATACACTCTAATTGGCAAAAAGTGAAGATGAGGGTGAAAGAGAATGTAAAAGCTGATTTGGAGTTTAACATTACAAAAACTAGGATCATGTATACTGGTTCTATCACTTCCTAGCAAATAGAGGGAGAAGAAATAGAAGTAGTGTCAGACTTTATATTCTTGGGCTCAAAGATCACTGCAGATAGTGACTGAGGTCATAAAATTAAAAGACATTTACTACTTTGAAGGAAAGCTGTGGCAAATCTGGACAGTATATTAAAAAAATAAAAAGCAGAGATATCACCTTCCAACAAAAGTTTGTATAGTCAAAGTTGTGGGTTTTCCAGTAGCAATGTATGGCTGTGACAACTGGACTATAAGGAAAGCTGAGCACCACAGAATCTATGCTTTAGAAAGATGGTGATGTAGAAGACTTTTGAGAGTTCCTTGGGCAGGAAGGGGATCAAATCAGTCAATACTTAAAGAAATGAATTCAGGCTACTTACTCACTGGAAGGTCAAATACTGAAGCTTAAGCTTAAATACTTTCACCATAAAATGAGAAGACAAGATTCCATTGGAAAAGACCCTGAAATTGGAAAAGATTGAAGGCAAAAGGAGAAGGGTTTGGCAGAGGATGAGATGAATAGATAGTGTCATGGAAACAATGAACATGAGCTTAGACAGACTTCAGGAGATAGGGGAGGATACAATATGCTTTCTCTATAATCTAGTGAATGTTGTCAATTTGGTTTCCTGCCTCTTCAAAAACCATGGGGTCATGAAGAGTCAAACATGACTGAATGATATAAATTATGATATAAACCAGGAGATTGATTCATCCTGTTGCAAAGGATTCAAGATTAATTATCACAATTAAATAATGAGCTCTTAGGAAGTTTAGACTAGGTTCATGACATTTTGTCATATACTAAACTTTTTAGGACTATATTGTGCAAAGAAATTAAGTTCATCTGCTCTTTTCTACTTGTAAGATATTTTATAAAATGTCAAAGAGGTATCAATATAGAAATGATTTATAGAGCCCCAAGTAATTGTAAGGAAATCATGCTACATATGTATAGGTAATTAAATTTATGACTTGTGTTTTCAGATTTAGGCACTAAGAGATTATGGAAAACAAATTTTTGAAAACTGTCAAATAGCAAAAGTTATAGCAGTGACCCTAATAGTCTCTTCTTTAGATACTAATATGTGGAAAATGCTAAAATGTTTAATGCAAGTCACAGAATGACCTTACATATAGCATGGACATAAAACTATTGGCCTGGTATATGTAAAGAGAAATTAGGATCCCAGGTTTTTTTCTGAATGAGGTGAGATATAAGTTCCACCAATTTAGGAATGTTTAATTGTAGAGTTATTTTCAAAGACAATCCTCAGTTCAGATCTTCTATTTGAAATTATTTGAGAAAGTGTAACATGTGATTGATATTGTAATGAGGGATGGATTTGGAGAGTTTTCAATGAAGGCTCTCTCCTGAGAGCATATATAGGGGGCTCTTCATATTGCTAATCCTCACGGGATGGGATGGAAGGGAAGGTGAGAAGAGTGGTGATGTGGCTACTTCTAGAAGTATGTGATGATGTGGAATGGAGAGGTCCCACCCTTCACTTCAGAGCAAGTATGAATTGTGGAACTATTTCCTCTTCACTAACTGCATGATGAAAAAAGGCCTTTCAATTGGCTGTTGGTCTGGAACTAAATATCTACATCCACATAAAAGCTGGTAACTTGCCAAATCTTGCTCTTTCCTGCTGTCTACAAGATGTAAGGACAATTTTCCGAGCTCTAGAGAATTGGCCAGTTGAGATGTGCCCTTCCCCTCAACTGGACCCTTGAATGCAAGTCCTCCAAAGCAAACCTGTATCTGCGATGAGACTACCTCTTTTTTGTTTTCTCTTTCCTTTGGTATATGGCTTTATCAGATCTCAAAATTTTGAGGGAGCCCCATAAGGTCAAATGATGAAACCCTGGAGCCAGAACAGCTCCAAAGGAGCTAACCTGTGGGATCCAGTCCAGGAGTGGGCCAACCTGGAAGCAAACAAGGGAGTGCACTCCCTTATATTAATCATACTTCACTCAGAAGTGAACTTGATGGTGCAAATGCCAGAAACTATTTTGAGTTTGAGTCCACTCATCCTAGAGATTGAGTTGTAGAGAGGAGAGTATGTCCCACTTTGGAAGGATGTTTTTATCCTTTTGATTCTTGCTATATCTTTTCAGTAAATATCCCTTTCTAAAATCTGATTAAAGTTAATTGCTTATCAATGCTATTATTTGGCATGGGTAGATGATACTGGGGTAGTAATCACCAGTGACTAATAGTGTGTGTTTGTGGGAACACATTGGAATGGGGCATTAGGTCAAAACATTGGAAAGAACACAGGGCCCATGAGAGGTACCCCTAGAACTCTGCCTGAGGTGGGAAGATGTATCCATACTTGCTCTGGGTACCTAAACAATTAATATGTATTTGGGTTAGGAGACTGAGTCTAGAATCTCACTCTTTTGGGCCATAAATCTTTTTTTTAATTGAATAAACAATTGTTATAATTTTACAATAATTCTTATACACATGCATTTTGAATATTACATAGAACTTTATCTCATAACAAGAATAATATCTAATTATATACTCTATATCCAAAGGACCAAAACAGAACACATGTGCCATTGTTTTTGTTATACTTGTATCAGGAGGTAGTATGGTCAAAGGAACAAGTTCAAATCTTTGGGAACTCAGTTTCCTCATCTGTAAAATGAGGGCTTGGACTAGGTTACCCATAAGGTCCCATCCAAATGTAGTATCTTTTTAATAACTGCAGAAACAAAAATGAATATGACAGGAAAAAGTTAATATGATTATGCCTAGTTTAAATTTTCTTTTATTCTTTTTTTTTTTGCTTAAACTCAAATCTACTTCATAGATTAGGGGTCAGCATTTGGAGATTCTACCAAAATATTACTAACATACTTAGAGTAGGTAAGGTTATTTTTTTTTTTTACCAATCTCAGTTTTTCCAGTTATGTAGTAGAGTACAAATATATTTGCTCCTGCTTTTTTTTTTCCCCAGGGGCTAAATGATTAAAGCAAATTTGGCTCTCTGCTTGTGTAAGGCAGACAGCCTTCCCTCTCAATTTTAGACCACAATGAAGCCTTCAAGAGAATGGTTTGACTTCTGCCAAAAAGTCAGGTAATCAGGATGATAAACTGTAACATATGGAACCATAAATTACTATGACTACCTATAATATGACCAATCAATCTATCTAACCTCTTAGTGACCATTTTGGTGAGTAAGGTAACTCACATCAATTAGAAATCAATATCATGTGGCTGACATTCCTTCTATGGCTTACATAATACAAAATTAGTTTTGATTTTCCAGGGAGTTGTTCCTTTGTATTTCCCTCCTATGTTTTCATTTAGGGTAAAAAAATAACTTAAAATTAACCAGAAAATTAAAAATGGAAACATTAGAAAGTCAGGGAACAAATTTCAGTCTTTAAGTCTTTAGTGTTCTTTGACTGAATCTTTCTAAATACCATCCCATCTGCACCAAAATACTTCAGGCTGTGCAGTATGTTATTGTGTCATAACAGCATGACTGAGTAATTGACAGCATAGGGTTCAACAACTGTTACTGCAAACAGCATATGCAACTGTTGTGTTTTACTTTTTAATTACAAGGTCTAGAATACTCAGTTAATTAAAAAATCTAAATTATTGAGCCTCCCTAATCACTTGGAAAAAACCTCTTAAAGTATTAATATCACAAACTCATTGTTGACTTAGCTGAATTTCTTGTTTTTGATACTGTTACTGGTCACCTAAGTGGGCCCTCCTAGAAAATGATTTTTTGCTCTGTGCTCACAAACTGAGTTTAATCTCAGGGGAGCCTATATTCTAAATAAGAAGAGTCAAGTTATTTTCTTCAATACTCTTTGGCTCGTTTCCCTGACCAAGAGTTCTGGGGAAAATCTCTTAAATATACCTTAGGTATGGCTCATATATACAATCTTTCCTAAAATGTAAGAGTCCTTTCCAGAAAAGGCCCTCGATTTACAAAGTAAATAGCAGGTATAGGATAGTTGTGCATTTTTTATACCACCAAAGCAATGCTTAAAACACAAAAGACTACATTAAGATGTTTTTATAAAACAATAAGCCATCACCATCATTGTTATCTCCCCAAAAGGTAAAGGAAACTTTGTGAGACTGATAAGCAGATGTTTTACTTTCACCTCTGACCTGTCCTGTCCACCTGTCACAGGGCTGAATGTCCTGGCCAGCCAGGGAATGACTCAGGTTTTGTTAGTCCTTTGAGTTACAACAGCTTCCCAGTGGTTTCTTCACCAAGAAGCAGTCATAGTTGCAGGATGAAGTGATGGAAGCTGAACACCTCCTGGGCAGTCAGCACTCACTCAGGAACCTAGGTACTCTCAAATTCACAAGGTAGCTACCAAGGCTGGAAACAGTCATCTCTCAAGACCATTACTGTGTCACCTTTGTGTAGACAAAGAAACACAAAGAAAAACAAGCAGACAGGGACTTGAGATCCAGTTTCAGATTTGCCTGTATGAAGATTGCCATTTTTTTGTGATGGGTGACAGGTTGCTATGGCCACTGAAATTTTCTTTGTAGCTACCAAATGCATTGTAAATGAAAAGTGCTCAAAAGAGAGAGAAAGACAGAAGTAAAGTTTTTTTCTTCAGTTCTTTGTAGTACTAAATAGAGGAGTGCTAAAAGATCCTTTGAGGACCAATTGAAGCAGTACATTGAAAATATATATATATGACAGAGGAAATAGAGTAAGATGAAAATATATTAATTCAAAAGTAAAACTACAATATTTGCTTGTAAATTTTTTGTATTTAAACTGCATTTCCACACATAGGAGAAAGAAAATATTCATTATCAAATATATTTCCTTGTAATCACTTATTTAGGAACCACAATTTACATAATTTTTGGTCATATATTTATTGTAACAGGCATTTTTTTTTTGCATTTAGGGTTTTGGGGGCAGAGATGCTGGAGTGGTTTGTCATTTCCTTCTTTAGCTCATTTTACAGATGAGAAAACTGAGGCAAACATGGATAAGTGACTTTCTTAGGGTCACACAACTAGTATGTGTCAGGTCAGATTTGAACTCATGAAGATAAGTCTTCCTGACTCCAGGCCTGGCACTTTATCTATGACGCCACCTAGCAGTTCAATATTTGCATTACAAACTTTTAAATATATTCTCCTGCTGTCAATGTCTAGCCATTATCTAGAACTTTTTAGAAAACATGCATAAGCCATCTCCTACTTCCTGCTTTCACTGAATAATGCCTTGCCATTTGGTCAAAAACATTTACTCCTACCATATTCTTGTAAAATAGGCTAGTATCTGGCTTTTGCTTAGTGTTATTCTCTTCTAGAATCTGAACATTTGGATGGTGGCTATTCATAACACTAATAAATGTGGATTTCTTTCACTGGTATGACATCAGGGTCACTGTAGCTTTCTATGTAGATTTCAAAACCCGAGTATCATACTGTAGCCTTTGTGTGTTGTTATTTCTGGACATTCTCTATGGTTCTGATGAATAGTCCTAACTATGCTGCACCTTTGCTTTGCAAGCATCAATGAAAAATATCAAGGGATGTAAAACAATTGTCACAGGTTGTATTGTAGCTTTTTTTGATTAATGGTTTCGTGAGCTTCAGCACTACATCTGTAGGTTCAGTGGTATGATTCCTTCTAGAATCATGTTTTATCAAGTAAGAGAATCTTTTGAACAAGGATTTGTTTTTAGTGTCTGCTGTCAACCAAAATTTCAGGCCAAATTTGCCTTGATTATTTGACAAATATTGAAGAAATTTATAGCATGCCTTGCAAGGCAGAAATTGTTTATTGATATACATATATGTATATGAATGTGTATGAGCATGCATATGTATAAGAGTATGCATATGTGTATATGTATATGCATATATGTAATAATTCTGTCTGATAATTTTCAGTTAAAACGATTCTACAGTGAGGATGCTAGACTAACTTTTCCTGAAATAAATTTTTCTTCCTTTCATTTTTCAGGTCAAAGCAAAGGTGCTTCATTATATCTAGGAATCAATTATGTGGTATAATTTTATTGAACAAAGGACACGCCTAAAAACTATTCCACATACTTTAAAAAAAAATTTTTTTTTTTTTGGTGAGGCAATTGGGGTTAAGTGACTTGCCTAGGATCACACAGCTAGTAAGTGGTAAATGTCTGAGGCCGGATTTGAACTCAGGTCCTTCTGACTCCAGGGCCGGTGCTCTATCCACTGCACCACCTAGCTGCCCCTTCCACATACTTTTAAAGGATAGGTTTCTCCTACCACTAACACCATAAGTGACAATTAAGACCAATGAACTTTTCCAATTAATCTAATTTATCAAAACAGCATTGCATTGCATGTTAGCACTTAGCATTTGTACATTTCTGAATGTTTCTAAGTGTTAGCTCACTAGGTTAAAAATGAAAAAGGTCTAAGACTTTTCTTCACAACATAGCTTATAGAATAAGCAGTAGGGTCAGATTGAAGTATGATAATATTTAGTCTTTGCAAGTGTTCTTACATTGCTTCAGAAGCAAACTTGACTGAGAAGAACATCATTGTTTTTGCTTGTTACTTTTTAGATTGTTAACTGTAGAAGAAACTTTATAGATTAATCATCACTGGAATCAGATTAGGCATATTCTTTTTCTGTTTTACACATTGCAGTTGTAGCATTTTCTTCATCACATTCACTATTGTAAAGTTCACCATTGGATGAGTCAGATAGGATATTTCTTATTAGTTTTTTAAAAATATATTTATTGTTATTTATTTATTTATATTATTATTGTTATTATTATTAGATTTGATCAGTATTTTATTATTTTCCAGTTACATATAAGGATAGTTTTCAACATTTGTTTTCATAGAATTTTTTTTTTTTGGTATGGTAATGAGAGTTAAGTGACTTGCCCAAGGCCACACAGCTAGTAAATGTCAAGTGTCTGAGGCCAGTTTTGAACTCAGGTCCTCCTGAATCCAGGACCGGTGCTTTATCCACTGCGCCACCTAGCTGCCCCCTCATAGGATTTTCAGTTCCAAATTTTTCTCCCACCCTCAGAAAGCAATCTAGTATAGGTTATATATGTGCAATCACATCAAAGTTATTTCTGCATTAGTCATATTGTGACAGAAAAGTCAGAGCACAAGGGAAAAACCTCAAAAAAAAAAAGAAAAAAACCAAAACAGCCCCAAAGTGGAAACAGTATGGTTCAATCTGCATTCCTAAACCACAGTTCTTTTTTCTGGATGTTGAGAACATTCTCTATCATGAAGTTCTTTGAAATTGTTTTGGACCATTGCATTGCTAAAAAGAGCCAAGTCTATCACCATTGTTCATCACACAATGTTGCTGTTACTGTATACAATGTTCTTCTGGTTCTGCTCCTCTCAGTCAGTATCAGTTCATGTAAGTCCTTCCAGGTTTCTCTGAAATCCTTTGGCTCATCATTACTTTTCACATTGATTTTTTAAAACTTTGTGTTCTAAATTTTCTTCTTCCCTCCCTCATCTCTTCCTATGAAATCTAGCAATTCAATATAAGTCATACACGTGCAATTATGCAAAATATCTTCTCATTAGTCAGGTTGTGAAAGAAAATAGACAAAATACCTTTAGAAAGAGGAGCTAACAAATAAAATTATACTTCAATCTGTATTCAGATACCATCAGTTCTATCTCTGTTG
Organism: Dromiciops gliroides; assembly: GCF_019393635.1. Lineage (NCBI taxonomy): Eukaryota > Metazoa > Chordata > Mammalia > Microbiotheria > Microbiotheriidae > Dromiciops > Dromiciops gliroides. The sequence continues at coordinate 273,047,027 of NC_057862.1, forward strand.
ATGGTTTGCATTTTTAATACATTCTCCTGATAGCATACTGCTCATCATTTCTTTCACAGTTACTATTGTTAACTGTATTTCCCTCCATCTTAATCCCTCCCCTTGCTTTACTCTATTATCTATCTTTTTTTTTTTTTTTAGTGAGGCAATTGGGGTTAAGTGACTTGCCCAGGGTCACACAGCTAGTAAGTGTTAAGTGTCTGAGGCCGGATTTGAACTCAGGTACTCCTGACTCCAGGGCCGGTGCTCTATCCACTGCGCCACCTAGCTGCCCCTATCTATCTTCTTTCACCCCATACCTCCTTGAAAGTGTTTTGCTTCTTATTGTCCCTTCCCCCAATCTGCTCTTCCTTCCATTGTCCCCCCATCCCTTTCCCCTCCCATTTTCCCACAGGGCAAGATATATTACTATCCCTTCTTGAGTGTGTATATTATTCCCTCTTTGAGCCAATTCTGATGAGAGTTAGGCTCACTCACTCCCCCCCCTCCTTCCCCATCTTCCCCTCTACTCCATAAGCTTTTATTTCTTTTATGTGAAGTACTTTCCCCCAATCCACCTCTCCCTTTCCCTTTCTTCCAATGCATTCCTCTTACCCCTTAACTTTATTTTGAAGATGTCATAATGGGTCAGTTAGGTGACACAGTGGACAAAGCACCAGTCCTGGACCCAGGAGGCCCTGAGCCCACATCCAGCCCCAGACATAAGCCATCCCACCCTGCGTGCTCCACAAAAAACAAGGATAAACAAAAATTAATGCTTTACAGGTATCATCCCTTCATATTCACTTCACACCTGTATCCTCTAAGTATATTCCTTTCAGCTGCCCTAATACCGAGAAAGATCTTATGAGTTAGGAGTATTATCATCTTCCCATGTAGGAATTAAAACAGTTTAATCTTTTAATATCCCTCATGATTTCTTTTTCCTGTTTACCTTTTTATGTTTCCCTAGGGTCTTGTATTTGAAAGTCAAATTTTTTATTCAGTTCAGGTATTTTCATCACAAATGCCTGAAAGTCCTCTTTTTCATTGAAGTTCCATTTTTCCCCCTGAAAGATTATATTCAGTTTTGCTGGGTACATGATTCTTGGCTGTAGTTCCAGTTCCTTTGCCCTCTGGAATATCATATTCCATGTCCTCTGGTCCTTTAATGTAGATGCTGCTAGATCTTGTTTTATCCTTATTATAGCTCCACAGTATTTGAATTCCTTTTTTCTAGCTGTTTGCAATGTTTTCTCCTTGACCTGGGAGCTCTGGAACTTGGCTATAATATTTCTGGAGGTTTTCCTTTTGGTATCTCTTTCAGGAGGTGATTGGTGGATTCTTTCAATTTCTAGTTTACCTTCTGCTTCTAGAATATCAGGGCAATTTTCCCTGACAATCTCTTGGAAGATAATATCTAAGCTCTTATTTTGGTCATGGTTTTCAGAGAGTCCAATACTTTTCAAATTATCTCTCCTGGCTCTATTTTCCAGGTCAGCTGTTTTTCCAAGGAGATATTTCATTTTGCCCTCTATCTTTTTATTCGGTTGGATTTGCTTTACTTGTGTCTTGGTTTCTCATAAAGTCACTAGCTTCCATTTGTTCAATCCTAATTCTTAGGTGATTATTTTTTGAGAGCACTTTTCTATCTCCTTTCCCATTTGGCTTTTCAAACTATTGACCTTTTTCTCATGACTTTCTTGCATTGCTCTCATTTCTCTTTCTATTCTTTCCTACATCTCTCTAAATATTCTTTCTATCTCTCCTACTTTCTCTTCAAAGTCCCTTTTGAGTGTTTCCATGGCCTGAGATCAATTCATATTTTTCTTGGAAGCTTTGGATGTTGGAGCTTTGACTTTGTTATTATTTTCTTCTGAGGGTGTATTCTGGTCTACCTTTCCCCCAAAGAAGTTTTCAATGGTCTGCTGCTTTCTCTGCCTGCTCATCTTGGCCGCCTATTTCTTGGCTTTTAACTCCTTCTTAAAGTGTAGCACTGCTTCCGGGACACACTGTTCAAAGCTATAGTGTGGCCCAGGGGGTGATTGGGCTTCTTCTCACCCTGCTTGGCCTGTGAGTAACCACAGCTGCTTTCTCTGACCCAGAAACAGAAATCTGATTGAACTCTGATTCTCTATGGTTGGAAGCTTGGCGTGCCTATGCCCCTCCCCCACTGGGCCACCACAACTTGATTCAGCCCACTGGTTCAGAACCAGTGTGCTTCGACCCAACTGCAGCAGAGACTGCAGCCACTTCACCCTGGCCTACTGCCAAACACCCTCACTGGTCCGTGAGCAGAGCTTCAGAAGAAGCCGCTGGTGCTGAAGACTCTGAGGCACATTGGAAGCATTGTCTGTTCCTGGTTGGGTCTGGACAGCCTGCTGAGCTGCTCAGCCTGCTCAGCAGGTGATCACAATTGTCCTCTTTTACTGAAAAATAGTCTCATGCTGTTCTTATGTGCATTAGACTACTCTGTTTTTTGGTTTTTTTTTATGGCATTATTTGGTAGTGAGTGGACAGGTTTATCTGGAGCTTGTGGGAGTCACAGCCTCTCCTCCACCATCTTGGCGCCACCCATATTTCTTATTAGTTTTAAAAGTAGTTTAAAAATACATCAGAAAATCCCTCAGACATTTTATCAGTAAGTATGCAAACAAAACTATATTATTATGGCAAACAAACTAGAAATTCTGAAAATCTGAAAAAGGAAAAATAGTAAAATGATGGAAACTACACACAAAGATAAACTCTTATTTTGTGCTACAAGTACATCATTCACAGTTTTATAAACATTTTATGAATTTTACTGATACTCCAAGAGGAATAGATTAATACAGGCCAAAAAAATGACTTAGGAGCATTTCCTCTTATTTACAACAAAAGTATAAAGTGTTTAAGCATATGCATCATTTGACACATCTAGTCCTTATAGATGTAACAATGTTTTATTTAGTTATCTGAAGTCTTCAGAATGCTAAGGAATAACAAAGACATAGAAAAAGATGTTAAGTATAAAGTATAAATACCTACGCCTTTTCAGGTTTTAAGTATATAAAATTTTTTAGTGTCATTGGACATATCTGGTACTTCTAATATTTTAAAGTCTACTAAAAGGTGAGGGCAATCCTCTAAGCTCAGTTGTCTAATTCTTTTTGATGTACAATAATTGTAGAGATGAAGGAATGAACCACAAACCATGGAACTCTCATGTTGTTTAACAAGAGCCCAAATCATATGGCCCACTAAAGAGGGACAGAGCACATACCCTTCTCCATGGGAAAAATTTAATCTAGAATATCAAGGGGTTCCTCTAATCAGCCTAGTTATAATTTATACTTTTCTAATATCAGAGAAAAAGTTAATATGGTAAAATATGCATTTCTGTCATCGGAGTTAATTTTTTTTAGAACCTGAAATGTTTCTTACTCTAAAATTACATCAGTGTGGGCACTCCCTCCAATGATACAGGTTACAACCTCTCTATGTCTTAGTAGGTTGCCCTCAAAGGTTACTGTGTCTTGAAAATGTACCTTCATGTGACCAATCTAGTGTTGAGCTTCATATTTAGCTAGCTTGGTCTTCAGTTGAGGGACACAGTCTAGCACAAGGACTATATTTAAAGTTTTTCCAACTTGGCAGGACCTGCTAAAGTTTGTGCTTTACTGCCATAGCCTTCAAGAATCCAGAATTACCTCTACCCTACAATAAAATGTCAGAGTTGGACTTTTAGCCATATGTAGCTATTGCAACAACCATTAAAAGGAGCATAATTTTTATAAGGCTGATGAATTTAAGCATTTTACAAGAATAATTCCATATACAGATCTTTGTAGAATGAGACAAATGTTATATCCTATTAGATTAAATTATGTTTGATTACTAGAATGTCTAAACCCTTCAAATTTGCACAAAAATATGTGTACCTTCTGTTTTTGTAACCTTTTCTCAATAACACTGTCATCATAGTCAATACTCTTCTCCTTGTCAGAGCTTTTATTTCATTTGCTTAATGCTCTAGTTGTAGCTTAAAGCCTATGATACAGTATTTTCTTTAGCTCTTTTTTTTGGTGGGGTAATGAGGGTTAAGTGACTTGCCCAGGGTCACACAGCTAGTAAGTGTCAAGTGTCTGAGGTCGAATTTGAACTCAGGTCCTCCTGAATCCAGGGCTGGTGTTTTATCCACTGTACCACCTAGCTGCCCCTGATACAGTATTTTCAAAACCAAACCAAACCAAAACAAAACCCCAAAACCTTTTTCCTAAAAAGCACAAGAGTGTTTTTAGTACCATCTGACAATGCTTATTAAGCACTTACCCTACTCTGTGAAGGTATTCAAAAGAGTTGGGAAGATACAGTTTTTGCCCTTTATGGAACTTAAGTCTAGTTGGGAAAAAAAGGGAAGATAAAACAAGTGTAGCCAGGTCGGGCATAGGAAGGTTACTGTGTATAGGATGTGTGATTATCTGAGTGAATACACCAATCACCACCTCTCATTGCTACTGACTCATTTCTGACTCATATCCTTTGAACTTTCCCTCTCTCTCTCTCTCTCTCTCTCCCCCCCGCCTTCCCTCCCTCCCAAAACAGCTTAGTGATTTTTTTATTTTTGGCAAAGATGGTAACATGAAAAGGGCACCAGATGACATAAAAATAGAAAGAAACTCAAGAGAAGGATCAGTAAGCTTCTCTATCCAAGTAAGGACTGCAAAAGAAACAGTTTGTAAAAAATAATTAATTATTAATAAGTATATCTAATCTGGAAAAATATCATGTTGGACTTATGAAAAATTATAAATATATAAAAATTATAAGTTTAGGAAAATTATAATTAGGCTGTAAGTCCCTTCGTGGTCACCATTCAAATGTAAAAATCTTTTGACTGACTAGCCTAATTTGGACTAATTTGACTGGGGTACTTAATCTGGGACTGTTGGTAATAAGACCTGTTATTGCCTTGGTTGTTCCCTCTTTGGGAAAAGTTTCTCTGATTATTTCTATTTCTCCTAAAAAATAACATTAAGGCTTTCACACATTACCTGTCTCAATTCATACTTTCTGGCTCTACACTCTCTCAACAAGTGTCCTTGCTTCTCACAATATTGACACACTTTAGGGGTTTTATACTGATTTTTAAATGTTTGACCTGAAAGTGCAGGTGCTAGGATGTTTCTGCTTTTAGGCTTTGCAGCATCCTGCATAGGAGGCTTCTGCTGACCTGATTTTAAAGACTGGTCTACATCTTTTTCTAACTTCAGGTCATTTTTAGTAGGGGGAGCTCTGGCATCCCTCTTAATACATGGCTCACTATGGGTACAATTCTTTTTCTCTCTACAGAGTTGTATAAGAAAATACCATGCTAGAATATTAGTAATGGAGAGAAAAAAATTACAATTGCTAGAGCTATTACTACATTAGCATAATAAGGGTCAAAATTAGTCAAAATGTCTCCAGTAATATTAACCATGGGATCAGTGGGGAAAATAGACTCATTCATCCCATCATTCCAAAATTTTTTTATAGTATGGATGAAGAGAAGTCCTGTAAGGCTATAAGAAAATACTGAGCTAGTCATGCTTTTAAAGTGAGACAATATATTGTCCCAGAATACCCCAATGAAAAAAGGCAACAGGCAAAACAAATATTCAATCATGGTTCAGTATAAATGCTAAGGCTTTTCTCTGCTAGCAAAACCCCCAAAACTATAAGATTTAAGAGGCTTTCCAAAAAAAAACTAAGTGAGGCAGTGGGTGGAAAAAAATTTTTTTCTTTAAATTTCCTAGTGGCCCTTTAATTAATTTTTTGTTGTTGTTTGTTTGTTTTTTTTTAGTGAAGCAATTTGGGGTTAAGTGACTTGCCCAGGGTCACACAGCTAGTAAGTGTTAAGTGTCTGAGGCCGGATTTGAACTCAGGTACTCCTGACTCCAGGGCCGGTGCTCTATCCACTGCACCACCTAGCTGCCCCCCTTTAATTAATTAAAAAAAAATTTATTTTAAGATTTACCAGGTTAGTAGGTTAGAAACTCCTACCTGGCTCGCCATTAAATATTGTAAAAAAATTAATTATTAATAAGTATATCTAATCTGGAAAAATTTATAATTTTGGACTTATGGAAAATTATAAGTATATTAAAAATGATACGTTTAGGAAAATTATAATTGGGCCATAAGTCCCTTCGTGGTCGCCATTCAAATGTAGAAATATTTTTAAATAACTGACCTAATTTGGGGACTAATCTATGGAGGACTAATCTGGGGACTTTTGACTAACTGACTATCTGACTGCTGTTAATTTAATGTGGGCTATTTATAAAATTCCACCACACTGCTCCACTCCCAAATTGATAAGCAAAATATTAAGAAGCCTCTTAACTAAATAATCAAAGCAGAGTTTATTTATGAGATACTATTTAAAATTAAGAATATAGGAAATAAAATGTACAACCTGACTGCATTCCATTCAGGTGCTTCCACCTGCTGCCCCTGGAACTTTTTTAATACAATAAGGGCCTTAGCTGCCACTTGCCTCAGGATATGTTCACTTGCTCAGCTACTTTCACTAACTCCACCTGCCTTAATCTTTGCTTTCTCCAACCTGTACCCTGTGCTGACCGCTTCTGTGCTCTCTGCTGCCTCCTGTTCTGTCTGTCTGTCTGCTCCGTCCTCTGCCGCCTTTGCCGCCCCTCTAATCTTGTCAGCTGGCCTCCAGTCCTCTTGTCCGCCCCTCTTCTCTCCTCTTTGATCCTAGTCCTTTAGCCTTCTCCTGCATCCTTGTAGCCCGCCCCCCCCCCCACACTTCCCCGTCTAACTCCCAGGTCTATATAACTTTTCTTCTCTCCACTCAAATATCGGGGCTTCCTGCACCCCCACAGACCAAGCTAATCCACCAGCCAGGGCTGTGGCTGATGGGGGGGGGTGCGCTCGAGTCTCACGTGCCTCAGCACAGGCTACGCCAGAGCCTGGCATCTCTGGGATAGCTGCGCTCAGCTGTCTGACCTGGCATCTTGTACAGCCACAGGGCTTTTTGGCTCAGCTGAAGCAGAGGGGGAGGGGCACCAGCATCTCCCACACAGAAGAGACCCTGAGGGCCTAAGGCTTTCTAATCTTAGCCTAAAGGTAGGGTCCCCAAATCAAAATAAATTTCCACAAGTTGAAAGCCTGAAGCCATTCTGGCAAAGGACCAACTAGGGGTGGGGAAGTCCAAGGCCAATATGATTGCTAGTAAGCAGGGTGTTAAGCCAATGGGATCTTGGCAATACGCTGTTTGTTGGAATTGTAGCAGGTGAAAAAGCCAGTTCCTGGGAGGTGAATGTCCAAAGAGATAGAGATAGAGCAGATAAAACTGAGCAGCATGCACTTTAGGGCCCTTAAGTCAAAACAATTGATCATTAATATCTAGTTGGGACCTATCTCATTCCAGAGGAATGCCAATTTTCATGAGGTACAAAGAGAAAGAAACAGAGATGGGCCAAGGCTAGCACCTGTGTTTGGCCATCGAGAGACTGAGGCAGATGCTAGGAACTGAAGCAGAAGAAAGGGGGGGCCTGGTCTGAACTCCAGTCCTACTTCACTCCTGGTCAGGGAGATAGAATCAAGATCCAGCCATCCCACTGAAAAAGCAGCTAGGTGGTACAGTAGATAGAGTGCTGGGCTTGGGGTCAGGATGACCTGAGTTCAAATCCAGCCTCAGACACTTACTAGCTGTGTGACCCTGGAAAAGTCACCCACTAAATCCTGTTTGCCTAAGTTTCCTTATTTGTAAAATGATCTGGAGAAGGAAATGGTAACCCACTCCAGTATCTTTACCAAGTAAACCTCAATGGGCTCACGAAGAGTCAGACATGACTGAAAAAATGACCAAACAACCAACAACAATGACAAGAGCACGGAGATTGAAGTAGGGAGAGGATCAGAGTCCATCCACCCCATCCAAGAAGGTTAAAAAGGGCAGATTCTGGCCTTAGCATAAAGTTCCAATCTAGGAATTGTGGCTAGAGAGATGAGTAAACAGAAGAGAACTCCTAATACAACAAGAAATAATACTATGGGTTGAGGTCTAAAGATAAACCAAGAAAAAGTCAATTCAAGATGACAAGCCAGTGTGCCAGTCATTGTGCTAAGTGCTGGTTATAGAAAGAAAGGCAAAAAATAGCCCTTGCTCTCAAGGAGTCTTAACAAGGAAGACAACATGTAAGTAACTACATACACACACACACACACACACATACACACACACACACACACATATATATATATATACTATATATTCATATATTTATATAGGAAACTGGATATTAAGGAGGACTGAGAAAGGCTTTTTGTAGAAGGTAGGACTTTAGCTGAGACTTGAAGGAAGCCAGCATGATATTTAAAATCTAATGTGGGTCCTTACCTGCTCCCCCTCCCCAGTTTTTTGGGGAAAACTAGCTAAGATTTACTGATAAATTCAGCAAGAGTTTAGGCTTTTAAGTATTTAGTAAAGTGTATTAGAAGTTAGTGAAGAGAGAGAGGGTGAGAACAGATCTCTTATAGAATGGAAAACCCTAGCTTAGATCTATGCAGGATAACCAGAGAGTAAACCTTGCCTTTACCTAACACGTGAAGTTCTGCCACCACAAGTCAATTCCCAAACGAAAAGGGCCAATCCAGTGAGCCACCCTCACCTTCCTACTTCCTGTCTCCCTCCCCAAAAGGGGAGGTCCTTCAAGCTGATTGGTTGAGGGTGGTCTCCTGTTGATATCATAGTCCACAGCCTCCAAGAACAACACCCCACTCAGGGCCAGCCAGGTGTGGCCTCAATTTAATCATTCTTAAGTAGGTTCTCAGTCCCTCTCTCAGTCTTACCCAATTCAATCAATTCCAAATCAATCTTCAGGTGGGGGCCCCAGGGCATCTTCCAAATCCTATTATTTTATCACACCAGGAGGCAGAGATGAGGAGAGGGCATTCTAGGCATAGGGGACAGTCAAAGAAAATGCCAAGTTAAGAGATGGAATGTCTTCTGTAAGGAACAGTAAAAAGACCACTGTGTCACTGGATCACAGAATACATGAAGGGGAGTAAAGTGTAAAAGGACTGGAAATACAGGAAGGGGCCAGGTTATGAAGGACTTTAAAAGCCAAACAGGATATTATATTTGATCCTGGAGGTAATAGGAATGCCATTGGAGTTTAATGAATCAAAGGGGGATTGACATGGTCAGACTTGCATTTTAGGAATATTATTTTGACAGCTAAGTGGATAATTGACTATAGTGGAGAGAGAACTGAGGCAGGGAGACCACCCAGAAGGCTATTGCAATAGTTTAGATGTTAGATGATGATGGCCTGCACTAGGGTGGTGGTAATGTCAGAGGAGAGAGCAGGGGGTATATATGAAAGATAAATGAAGATAGAAACAACAAGACTTGACAACTTATTGGTTATGGGGAGGTGTTGGGAGAGAGTGAGGAGTCAAGGATGACATCTAGGTTGTAAGCCTGGTTAATTGGGAGGCTAGTGGTGCTCTCACCAGTAGAAAGAGGGGATGGTATTTTGGGGAAAGGTAATGAGTTCAGTATTGGGCACATTATGTTTAAGATATCTCTAAAATATCCAGTTTGATCTCTCTAATTGGCAGTTGGCGATATGAGACTGGAGATCAGCAGAGAGGTTAGGGTTATAAGTAGATTTGAGAGTCATCAGCATAGAGATGATAACTGAATTCATAGGAGCTAATGAGATCACCAAGTAAAATAGTATACAAGGAGAAGAAGATGCAGGTTAGAGCACTGAGGGACACCCAAGGTTAGTTGGTGTAACCTGGATGAAGATCTAACAAAGGAGACTGAGGAAAAGTCACATGGATGGAACTAGATAGTGGTATCACAAAAATTTAATGAGAAAACAGTATCAGGGTTGATCAAAAGGGTCAAAGAGGTCAAGAAGATGGAGAAAAGGCAGCTTTAATTTAGCAGTTTAAAGATCACTGGTAACTTTGGATAGAGAAGTGTCAGTTGAATATTAAGGCCAGAAGTCAGACTACAGAAAAGTAAGAAGAGAGTTGAAAGGAAAGGAAGTAGAAGCATCAATTATAGATAGCCTTCTCAAGGAGTCAAGCCACAAAAGAGAGGAGAGATATGGGATGATAGCTGGTGGGGATGGATGGATCAAGTGAGGGTTTTTTTGAGGATGAGGGAGACATAGGTAAATATAAGTAGCCCTCAGGAAAAAAAAAATAATAAGTTGGCCACAAGTTCTCAAGGGCTCAAGGAAGAAATGAGCAAGAAAGAAAATGATGAAATTTAAGCTCCTGAGACAAAGTTGGAAGGAAAAGGAATAACTTACAATAAAAAGTAGAAAACATTATCTAAGTAGTGGACAGACTGAAAAATAAAATGGAGCAAAGGGAACTAAATTTAATAAGACAAGAAATGTTAGAACAAAGTCAAAAGACTGTAAACTTAGAAAAAACATATGAGGTATCCTAAAAAAATAACTCCCCTGGAAAACAGGATGAGGAGAGATAATTTAAGAATCAATGTACTTCAGGGGCAGCTAGGTGGCGCAGTGGATAGAGCACTGGCCCTGAAGTCAGGAGGACCTGAGTTCAAATCCAGCCTCAGACACTTGACACTTACTAGCTGTGTGACCCTAGGCAAGTCACTTAACCCCAATTGCCTCACCAAAAAAAAAAAAAAAAAAAGAATCAATGTCCTTCTCCCAAAACATGATCAAACAAAAATACAGTATTCTATATTTTACGAAATCATAGAAACTTTGACCATTATTACTAGAACCACATGCCAAAGTTAAAGTAGAAAGAATCCACTAGTAGATGCCTGAAAGAAACCTCCAATTGAAAACATCAAGAAATGTCATAGCAGCCAGAAAGGATGAGTTCCAATAAGAAGGATTATAGCAGCTACCAAAGTGATTTTCTGAAAGTGCAGGTCTGAACACTTCTCTTGTTCAATAAACTCCAAAGGATCCTTATCAGTGTATATCTTGCTTTGCATAATTGTATATTGTCTTCCCCATTAGATTGTGAGTTCCTTGAGGGCAAGGACTGTGGGGTTTTTTGTTGTTGCTTTTTGGGGGGTTTTGTGTGCTTTTCTTCATATCGGCAGCACTTAGCTCACTGTCTGACATATAGAAAGTCCTTAATATATGCTCGTTGGCTGACTGAACTCTAAGGGAAAGGAAACTTTGGAATAAAAAATATCCAAAAATAAAAGATAAAAACCAAGATTAACATCCTGAAAAACTGCTAAAACTAAGTTATTGTTGGAAAACTATTTCTTGGTATTCATCTTCCCAGTCAGAATTAATTTTAATCAAGGCACTGATTTAGAAAACAAATTAATCATGAAATGTTTATCTTGGTGAGAATCAAGAAATCTGGAACCACACCCTGTCACCCTCAGGGAGACCCGCAACCTGAGTATCTCAACCACACCTTGTTAAATATGCTAGCAACTTCAAAACTTAAACAGAAATCACAAAGGAGTCAGCACATGGCATTTCTTATGTATGAATAGAATTCTATCTAAAAATGTACCACAACCTTTATCCCATATTTGTTCAATATATGGAAAAGAACCTTGCTTACTTATTGACATAATTTGGAATTGAAGAAAAGGAAAAGAGGGAATGACTAGCAGTGAGTATGTGTTTCAATTGAGGGTCACTGGTATCTGACTCATGCAGAGACCCCTAAACAGCTTGCTTGGCTGATCCAAACTCTTCACATGGAGAGGATGGGAAACTGCTTCTATGATAGTCATGATGATGAGTAGATGAAGGGCCTTGCAGGGATTGCAGATTCTGTCACTGGTTCTAGTTGGCTGACCACACATAAAAGAAGAGCTTCTTTGATCTGCAGTGGAGGCATTTAAAAAGGCCTCTTAGCTTCAAATGCTAAATCTTTTTTCTTCAATTCCTCTTGGAGAATTTTAGTGATTCTATTGCTGATAGTATCTGGTGAGAGACAAGGTGGGAAGGGGGAAGTTTTTCAAGGTTGCTACATGTCAGTTAGACATTTGCTTCCTTGTGTTCTCTACAAATGTATACATTTACTGATCGTCATGAATGAATAAAATTTTAATTTGTATTGATCCAGCATTAAATGCCATGTACAGTATTTGAGCTGATTATTTGTTTATATGCTATTTGTGTGTACTTTGCCATCCTAACTTCTCCTAAATTATTTGTACGAACTGCAGATATTTATTTCAGTGAGGGAAGGAAGAAAGGGAGTGTGGATAATTTTGCTCATGGAAAGGGCAGAAATAAGAACAGTTGAGAGATACTGGAAAAGCAGATCAAGAGAAGAGGCATTTAGAGTAAAGATGACCTAAATGGCCTATTTCCTAGCATCTAATTTACATGTGACTGATAAGATTCTGTAGTTAATAGCTGAGAAAAACTAGTGGTTTGGCATGAGTGTATATTGCTTAGTTATGGTATAGCTAGCAGAAATGAGAAAGGCTTGGCTTTTGCCACTTCATGCTGAATGGAGGAAGAAAGGATGCTGCCTGATAGAGCTGATTGGAGAAGTAAAGCTTTATCTTTTGTAATGGTGGGAAATGGGGTACGGGGTTGGGGTTCTTAGGATTTACTCTTTAAAGAATTACACCCTCTTGCACATAAAACGTAGTTAGAATAAGGTGATAGTTTATTTAGGAGCAAGGGAAGGGAAGGGTGGGGGGAGGGAAACCATGAAAGAAATCCTTGGACTTTTCATGGGGAGATTTGGCATAAAGCACATGGCTCAGAGGTACCAAATCTCCTCGAACAGGAGACTGGAAAGTACTTTTATAGAGGCCTGATGGGGTGGACCATCTGCCTGTGGAAAGTTCCTTTAGTGAGGGTGGACCATCCCCCACTGGTGGTAGCTGGGGGAATTGGGTGAGGAGTGGAGGACCATCCCCCACTGGTAGTAACTAAAGGAATTGGGTGAGGGGTGGCTACAGATCCCTCTTCAGAACGCAAAGGCCGCAGCCACACCCAAACTTATCTCCCCAGGGTAAGGGAGACCAGAATGAAGGGTAGAAATTCCAAACTAGCTCAGTCCTATTTGGTTCAGCTTATCTCTCTAGGCGTTATCTGTCCTCTGGTTAGTTTCTCAAGGAGAAGTTTCCTTGATGTGCCCCAGAGAACTTCTGGGGTGCTCTGCACCCCGTGACACTTTCTCTGCACTGAAATTTATTTGCCTGAGAGGCAGGAACCCCCTAGAACACAGAGAAAGGAACAGACCTAAAAAAGCTCCGAAGATCCCAGGCTTAGGGTTACTGCTTTTGCTGAAAAAAACATAGCAATTCTTTGGCAGCTCAGAATTAAAGTTTAATTTATGGAGCTGTCAATGAAGCTCTCCAGTGACCCTTGCAATGCAGAGGGAACTCTATTTCTCCAATAAATCCCAGAAAATTCTGGGGAATTCCAAATGGAGCTCCTAATTCATTTGATGATAAAACAGGCAAGTAAGCACAGAAAGACATCAAACAGGATTAAGTCCTTAGGGTTGATTAGAATCAATCCCTTGAATGTCCAAGGAGGCATTGGTATCCAGTGGTCCCCATGATGTAGAGCTATTTTTTGAATGAGAAATTAGGACCCTGAATTGTATTTGTGGGCTAAGGGACTTTCCACTCCATAAAGACTAAGAGCAACCTCAGCAGATTCTAATATCAGGCAAACAAATATCATTGATAATAAGCTTCAGCTGTTTCAGGGCCAAGGTGCCTTCAGGCAAAATAATACCAGCCCTCTACCCAGATCTCTTGTGTCTTTTTACTTCTTATTAGTCTATCTATATTTCCGAGTTTAAAAAAATGTCTAGGGTTAGGAACTGAACATACATGCTATTTATCCTGTATATAGCTTGCTTTGTAAATTATTTGTTTGCCTGTTATCTCCCTCAATGTAAACTCCCTGGGGGCAGGGACTATCTTTTGCCTCTTTATGTATTCCCAGCATTTAGCAAAGAACCTGGCACATAGTAGGCCCTTAATATATATACTTTTTTTTTTGGTGAGGCAATTGGGGTTAAGTGACTTGCCCAGGGTCACACAGCTAGTAAGTGTTAAGTGTCTGAGGCCAGGTTTGAACTCAGATCCTCCTGACTCCAGGGCTGGTGCTCTATATACTGTGCCACCTAGCTGCCCCCCTTAATAAATATTGATTGATTGATATGCACTATAGAAAATCTTTTTTTGTTTTGTTTTTGTTTTTGCGGGGCAATGGGGGTTAAGTGACTTGCCCAGGGTCACACAGTTAGTAAGTGTCAAGTGTCTGAGGCTGGATTTGAACTCAGGTACTCCTGAATCCAGGGCCGATGCTTTATCCACTGTGCCACCTAGCTGCCCCCCAAATAATTTATTTTTAATAAATACTCTCTCTAATTGGCTTTGTCCCCAACTCAACTTGAGCTGAGGGAAATATTTCTTTCCCTTTTTAGGGTAAAAAATTTGTTTTTTCCAATCCAGAATTGCACAATCATGGCAAACAAACTCATGGTAAATGACCATCTAAGTTTTAATAACAACATGAAATAGTATAGAAACAAAGATAAACAACTAAAGAAATACAGTTTTCAAAAGGTTGGCTGCTTGGGTGTCATCTAAGGAGACAAATGGCTTTCTTCTATTCACATCTCTCCTCCCAACAAATTAGAGGGGAAAACAGATAGCTAAGTGGTAGAAAGGTAAATAAAAATGCTTCCTCACTCCAGGAAACCAGAGCCTCTAGAACTCATGAAGTTGACTCCAAGTCTAAACACATCCTCTTCAAGAATGTGGATAAAACACCAGCCCTGGATTTAGGAGGACCTGAATTCAAATCCAGCCTCAGACACTTTACACTTACTAGCTTTGTGACACTGGGCAAGTCACTTAACCCTCATTGCCCTGTTTAAAAAAAAAAAAAAGAATGTTCAATTAATGGAATACTAATGCATTGTTGGTAGAGTTGTGAACTGATCCAACTATTCTGGAGAACAATTTGGAACCATGCCCAAAGGGCAATCAAACTGGGCATACCCTTTGATCCAATAATACCATTGCTAGGTCTGTATCCCAAAGACATCATAAAAATGGGAAAAGGACCTACATGTACACAAATATTTATAGCAGGCCTTTTCATGGTGGCAAAATATTGGAAATTGAGGGGATGCCCATCAATTGGGGAATGGCTGAACAAGTTGTGGTATATGAATGTAATGGAATACTATTGTGCAAAAAGAAATGATGAGCAGGTAGATTTCAGAAAAATCTGATACAAAGTGAAGTTAGCAGAACCAGGAGAACATTGTACACAGTAACAGAACATTATGTGATTATCAACTATGAATGACTTAGCTCTTCTCAGCAATACAAGAATCCAAGATAATTCAAAAGATTCATGAAGGAAAATGCTATCCACATCCAGAGAAAGAAATGATGGACTCTGAATGCAGATTGAAGCATGCTATTTTCACTTTAAAAAAATTTTTCTTTCTTCTTTCATATGACTAATATGGAAATATGTTTACATGATTGTATATATATATCCTATATCGAATTGCTTAGCATCTTAGGTAGGATAGAGGGGAGAAAGGGAAAAATCTGGAACTCAAAATTTTATTTTAAAAAATGGATGTTAAAAATTGTCCTTACATACAATTGGAAAAATAAAATACAATTTTAAAAAAAGAATGGTTAATTACTTAGCCAAGGGAAAAAAAACACAAAATTAAAAAGGCACTTGGGGAACCAGGCACAAGCTTTCCTAGTAGGAGTCACTTTACCCTTAATTACTATGTGCTCATAGTTGCTACAATGCTGGGGTGAAGGGCCCTCCTTTCCTAGCTCCTCACTGGAAGTCTTGGAGTTTCAAGACTCAAGGGTCAAAGGAAGAGAGCAAACCAGAAGCTATTTTTACTTTTATCTGATGAAGCAGGATTATCCCTCTTGCTGTCATGGGATGGGAAGAGGGCTAAAGAATCATTCATGGTTTGCCACATCATACCAAAATAACCTTTTAGGTTTCAGTGACTACATGACTAGAAGTAGCCAGGGAGTTTGTTGTTTCTGATGCACCCAAATGCTGTCAGATTTTCTTTTTTCCTCTTTTAAATTTTTTTTTTTAAATCACTCATTTATTCATTCATTCATTCATTTATTTATTTGTTTATTCAGTCACTTATCTGTTCATTTACTTATGTTTGCTCATTTAGTCACTCACTCACTCATTTATTTATTTGCTTAATTATTTATTTGTGCATTTATTTATTTGTTTGTTTATTTTTGCTGCCAAATTTTCAATGGAGAACCTAAAAGTTTCTAGGGGAGCTCTTGGCACATATTCCCTGGGATGGACCTAACAAGCCAATTCAATTTCTACAACATAGATAAACAGAAAAACAATAGCTAACAGACAGAAGTAGCTTAGTATATAAATGACAACACATAAACAAATAAACATAAAGTACAAAGTAATAAAATAGAAACCATAACTTAGAAGCCACAAGCACATATAATTAACATATGCAATTACATGCAAGGCATATATTACATGGGTAAATATTACAATCATCTGGCTACATGTGTAACTGTTTTTTATGTTAGTTGGTCCAAAGGGAAAGTAGATCTAGCTCTCTTGCAATCTGTTGACATTTTTGCCTCATACTTGAGCTGGCTAATGGTATGGGCTGACCATCATCATAATGAGTTTATAGATCTAGATTCCTAAACCTGAACTTTCAAGGCCCCAGGCTGTCAGGACTTCCTTTGGGTAAAGTGTTAGGAAAGCTACTGCCCCAGTTTCAGTCTGAACTGGGGTTTTCCTCAGTTAGAGACAAGGTTGTTGGATTACCCTAACACAGTGTTTTCATCACTCTCTAAACTATTGTCTAGTAAATGTCATTTACTCACTTTGTTAATTATGACTTCTTTCTTCATGTTGATCAGAGAATCTAACTCTCCTGTGGGCAACAGGTGGGTGTGATTAATTATCTTTACAGGGTTCTCACCACTTTTTGGGAGTATTCTGTAAATAGGTAATTCATCAAGTCTCTCAGCAACTTGCCATGGACTAGTTTTCTGTGTATTCACTAACTTGTGTGTCCCTTAGTATCAAGCTTTCTAAACACAATTCTTTCTCTTGGCTGAATGTTTAGGTCAGTGGTTCAGCAAAACCAATGCAAGCAAGATTAAAAGAAAAGCAGAAAGCTGGGAAACAATTTTTACAGTGTTTCTGATAAAGACCTAATTTCTTAAATACATAGAAAACTGAGTTCAATTTATAAGAATACAAGCCATTGCTCAATTAATAAATGGTCAAAGGATACAAACAGGCAGCTTTCAGATGAAGCTATCTATAGTCATATGAAGAAGTGCTCTAAATAATTTTTGATTAGAGAAATGCAAATTAAAAAACTTGGAGGTACTACCTCATATCTACCAAATTGGCTAATATGACAAAAAAAGAAAAATGATAAATGTTGGAGAGGATGTGGGAAAATTGGGGTACTAATGCATTGTTGGTGGAGTTGTGAACTGATCCAAACATTCTGGAGAACAACTTGAAACTATGGCCAAAGGGCAATCAAACTGGGCATACCCTTTGATCCAATAAGACCACTACTAGGTCTGTATCCCAAAGACATAATAAAAAAGGGAAAAGGACTTACATGTACACAAATATTTATAGCAGGCCTTTTCAGGGGGGCAAAATATTAGAAATTGAGGGGATGCCCATCAATTGAGGAATGGCTGAACAGGTTGTGGTATATGAATGTGATGGAATACTATAGTGCAAAAAGAAATGATAAGCAGCCAGATTTCAGAAAAACCTGGAAAGACTTGCAAGAAGTGATACAAAGTGAAGTGAGCAGAACCAGGAAAACATTGTACACAGTATCAGCAACATTATATGATGATCAACTATGAATGACTTAGTTCCTCTCAGCAACACAGTGATCCAAGACAAGTACAAAGGATCCTTGACAGAAAATGCTATCTACATCCAAAGAACTGATGAACTCTGAATGCAGATTGAAGTATACTTTTTTCACTTATTTTTTCATGTTTTTTTCTTTTGATTTGTTTCTTTTTTCACAACTATGACTAACAGGGAAATATGTTTTACATAATTATGCATATATATATATAACCTCTATCAAATTGCCTACCATTTTAGGAAGAGGGAAGGGGAGAGAGAGGAAAAATCTGGAACTCAAAATCTTGTAAAAATGAATGCTGGGGCAGCTAGGTGGTACAGTGGATAGAGCACTGGTCCTGGAATCAGGAGGACCTGAGTTCAAATCTGGCCTCAGACACTTAATATTTACTAGTTGTGTGACCCTGGGCAAGTCACTTAACTCCAATTGCTTCACCAAAAAAAAAAAAAGAATACTAAAAATTGTCTTGACATACAATTGTAAAAAATAAAAATACTATTAAAATTTTTTTTATACAGAATGCTAAAAAACAAAAAACAAAACCAAAGCGTGGTTCTGGAATTCCTAACAGATCCCAGAGGGGATCCTCCCAGAAATCCTTGAGATTTTTTCAGGGAGTGCATGAGGTGAAAACTATTTTTATAATGATATAATAGTTTATTTTTGTGAGAGTTAGAATGATACCCCTGCTGACATCAGTAGTATACATCACTCAGGGCCGGCCAGGTGTGGCCTCCAATCATTCCCAAGTAGGTACTTAGTTTCTCATTCTCACCCAATTCAAACAATACTAAATCAATCAGGTGGGACCCCTGGGCATCTGCCAAATTCCATTATTTTATCACATTCCCCGCTTTGTTTCTTCAAGAAACACGGGGTGTTTACTTGATGAAACAGTAAAAAATAACAGGATATCATAACCTATGCTAACAAACAATATGCTAATAACAATATAGGAAAGGGAGAAAGGGAAAATTTTGTCCAGGGGGCAGTCCCTCACGGACTTGTGCTTTGACAATGTCTACAGAGGGAGGGCCTCTGCAGAAAATACATATTACAGATGGTGTATATAGTAACAGAAGGAAAAACCAAAAATGTTCATTTAAAGTCCTTGAAATCTTGTCTTCTTTGAGGGTTAAGATATCATCAGGGAGTCTGGGTTCTGGTCTGGATCCTGGATTCTTGTTGTCTCTGAATACTTTTACTTCTTTAGCTGTTTAACTGCTGGATTTCCACTAATCTTTAGTATAGCATTGTCAATGATCAAATTAAACAGTGATAGTTCTTCAAAATATAACCCATGTTGCACAAATTTAAACTTGATACATACAGCATATTATGTTTTTTAATTGGCTGTCTGGCTGTCTCTGGATGCTTTTACCTCTTTAGCCGTTTAACTGCTGGATTTCCACTAATCTTTAGTATAGCATTGTCAATGATCAAATTAAACAGTGATAGTTCTTCAAAATATAACTCATGTCGCACAAATTTAAACTTGATACATACAGCATATTACATTTTTTTAAATTGGCTGGTAGCTCTGATTGACAAGTATAACAGACGGCTCTATAGAAACAAGTTCTTGGGTGTTGGCTGGCCAGCTTCTGGATGCTAAAGTCACATGTCTCCCCTCAGGCCAGAGCTCGCAATGTTCCTCCCAGCAGGGGCGTAAAAAAAAAAGTTATTATTTGGAATTGTTGCATATTGTATATCATATTCTGAGTCAAAACAAATTCACATTTTTTGTGATCATTATTATCCTCAATTTAAAAATCCATATGAGACTTGGATTATGGGAATTTACCATTTAAGACATTAATTGCCTTCATCCATGAGAGGAACACATACAAGAGCAGGCATTGAACTCTCACAGAAGGGGAGACACGGATAAAGTCCAGGTACTGCACTGACTTGGGAAAGGCCAAGAGAATGGCTATTGGCAAGAGCTAAGGTTGGCTTCTTTTGGCTCCATTTCCCCACAATATTGTATAGATGGCTGGAAGTTTTCATCCCACCCATCTCATTCTATGCCTGGCTTCTATTCCCTCTCCTATATGCCTGATGCCATGGACATCTCAATCCCATGCATCTGATTAACCCTGACTCAGTTTCCTCCAATGTGTTCAGGGGCATGGACATATATCCCATCCACCTATTTTAAGCCTGGCATACTGCATGGGCTGTATATATTGCTCAAGTGTGGGAATGCTCATCCCCCATCACTTCTCTATTCTTTTATGGTAACCCCATAATTATCTCAGATGTCATGATGGACACAATGTTGGATTTGGCCTTGACATCTGCTACCAATTATATTAGATTCTTTAATTTCTCATAATGGCATGAGGATAATTAGACAGTTGATGCAAAAAGTGATGAAACAAAGATAAAAATTATTTTCTAAATTAATATCACAATTGTCTTCTCAATTTATCCTTCGCGGGGGGGAGGGGTACAGTAATATTAAGTTTCAGAGGAGTGTAGTAATATTACGTTTTAGAGAATGTTTCAATTTTTGTTTTTATTATATGTTTCATGTGTAATAACTAAGATTCTGAATTTCCTTAGACATTTTTTTTGAGAACTCTCATTGTTTGATTTGATTATTGGCAAAGCTATTTAAAGTTGTGTTAAGCTCAATTTTGTAGGAAATTTTCCTGGCTGATTACCAGCATCTGAAACACCTGAAAAGACTTCCATTCCATGACTACACCCAGAGGACATCCCAAGAACCATCTGAGAAAAGACTTCCAAAGACTTAAATGGACATTTTCCTGTTTTCCTCTTCCACATTGTATACACTGTTTATAAAGGGAGTGTCCCCTTTAGCCTTTGTCAATGCATCGCTCAATTTCTTTTTCTCTCTTTTCATTCCCTTTACTTAGTTAGTCATAAGCATCTGTAATGTCATTGCTTCTTGTGAGGAAACCATGTTTCTTCACTTGAAGCACAGGGGGGACTGTGAGAGTTGGAATGATGCCCCTGCTGGGAGGAACATCGGATAGAGCACTGGCCCTGAAGTTGGGAGGTCCTGAGTTAAAATCTCACCTCAGACACTTACTAGTTGTGAGATCCTGGGCAAGTCACTTAATCCCAATTGACTTAAACATTTGAAGATATCTCCAGTCACCCTGATATATACCTTGCTACTGGACCCAGATGGCTCTGGAGGAGAGAGTGAGGCTGGTGACTTTGCACAGCCCTGCCTCACTTAAATCCAATTCACTGCATGCAAGGCATGACATCAGAGTGACTTTGCACACCTGTCTCACTTAAACCCATGTCATGGACCTCTTTAAGAAGGAAGTACAAATAACTACAATCTTCTGACACTGAAATGCACAGGTCAACAGGTAGGTGTGGTTCCTGCCCTAACATCAGAAAATTATAGCGTAAACCTGTAGTATCATTTCTGATGGAGTTGTAGGCATATACTAAGAATGCTCAATGTTGATTCCACTGAGATTTTTTTTAGGTCTCAGTGTTCCTTACACTTTCATCATTTTGTAATTGAAATGTGGGTCTACTTGGAACTAGAGTTCTTTAGCATTTCTTTGAATAGTTTGTTCTGAAAGTTGCTGTCTTGATCAAAGGTTCCTGATTGGAGGAGAGTCCATACCCCGTTAAATACTTTTGCAACTCTTAAGTTTTCTTGTTCCTGGTTAGGGATACTTATGTACCTGGTGAAATGATTAGTTACTATCTCCACTAAGACATAACTTATGTTATTACTATCTTGTTCTAGAGATTTTTTTAAAAAGTCAATAAAAGTTCTAAAGCTTTACTAGTGCTTCTATTCTCCAAATATGCAGCATGAAAAAAATAACACTTTTCTTTGTATTCACTGAGCATAACTCTTACATTTCTTAGTGATATGTGCTGTAATACTGGGCCAGAAAGATCATTTTTAAATAGCTCTAAGTTTCTACCTTGCCCAATTAGCCAAAGTCATCACATAGCCATAGAGCATTAGGGCCCAAGCAGAACCAATTATTTCCAGGGATGATGAATGGGATCAGTTATAGTTCAGTACATCACTCTGCTGAATGGTCCAATGTCTGCAATCATCTCAACAGTAATGTGTCCTATAGGGAATGGAACTTAAGGTCTTTAGCCTTACTTCTTTGCCTCTTGCCTTGTATTATTTCCCAGAGTCTTCCATCTGCTCTCTGCTCTCATTGTGAGTCATCTACTATGAAACAAAGTTCACATATGCTGCTGGCATTGCTGGTGGAAGTTTCAAATTCTCAGCTATACCTGATTGTGACCTGGCTTTCTGAAAATTTCCTTAGCTTCTTCCCTAGGTATCTCCATAGCATTGTTTCTTTCTTTTTTTACAATTATGTAAAACATTACCATATTAGTCATTTTGTACAAGAAAACTTGAAGAAAGAAAATGAAAGTAAGTAAAAATAGCATGCTTCCATCAATATCAGTTCTTTCTTTCTTTTTTTTTTTTTTTTTTTTTTTAGGCAATGGGGGTTAAGTGACTTGCCCATGGTCACACAGCTAGTAAGTGTCAAGTGTCTAAGGCCGGATTTGAACTCAGGTACTCCTGAATCCAGGGCCAGTGCTTTAACCACTGCGCCATCTAGCTGCCCCTTTCTTTCTTTTTTTTAGGCAATTGGGGTTAAGTGACTTTCCCAGAGTCACACAGCTAGTAAGTGTTGAGTGCCTGAGGTCAGATTTGAACTCAGGTCCTCCTGAATCCAGGGCTGGTGCTCTATCCACTGCACCACCTAGCTGCCCCAATAATCAGTTCTTTCTTTGGACTTGGATAGTATGTTTCATCAATAGTCCTTTGGGATTGTCTTGAATCATTGTATTTATGAGAATAGTTGTCATTCACAGTTCTTAATTAAGCAACATTGCTGTCTCTGTGCATGTTTTCTTGGTTCTGCTCACTTCACTATACTTCAATCCATACAAGTCTTTCCAGGCCTTTTCTCAAATCATACTGCTTGTCATTTCTTATAGCACAATAATATTCCATCACCATAATAAATCACAGCTTGTTCAGCCATTCCCCAATTGATGGGCATTGCTTTGATTTCCAATTCCAATTGTACAAATGGGTATTTTTCTCTTTTAGGGGATATCTTTGGGATATAAACCTAATAGTGGTATTGCTGGATCAAAGGGTATGTATAGTTCTATAGCCCTTTGGGCATAGTTCCAAATTGTTCTCCAGAATGGTTGGATCTTTTCACAACTGCACCAACAGTGGATTAGCATCCCAGCATAGCATTGTTTCTTAATCAACCAAGAGTTATGGAGGAATTTAGGTATTGAGGGGATAGAGACAGACTTATAGCCAGGAAGATCTGAGTTCAGATCCTGCCACAGACATTAACTGTGTAACCCTAGGCAAGTCACTTAATATCTTTTAACCTATTTCTTCATTTATGAAATGAATATAACAATAGAACATACCTCATAGGATGGTTATGAGGATCGGATGAAATGACATATGTAAAGTAACTTGTAAACCTTAAAAGCACTAAATGAAGGCTAATATTATTATTATTATTATTAAGATTAATTATCCAGGGGGCAGCTATATGGCGCAGTGGATAAAACACCAGCCCTGGATTCAGGAGGGCCTGAGTTCAAATCTGACCTCAGATACTTGACACTTACTAGCTGTGTGACCCTGGGCAAGTCACTTAACCCTCATTGTCCTGAAAAAAAAAGAGTAATTATACTATATATACATATATATATAAATTTCAACTTACTTATTATTTACCTTCTATTTGTAACATCTGTTTAACTAGATACTCTGTAAAAGAATACATGCCATAAAATTTTTGTTTGTTTGGGGTTTTTTTGGGTGGGGCAATGAGGGTTAAGTGACTTGCCCAGGGTCACACAGCTAGTAAGTGTTAAGTGTCTGAGGCCAAATTTGAACTCAGGTCCTCCTGAATTCAGGGCTGGTGCTTTATCCACTGTACCACCTAGCTATGCCCCCCCCCCATGCTATAAAATTGTAGAAATGACAATTCATTTGACAAAAAATGTATTGAGTACTTTCTATATGTTGAACTCTCTTCTAGACACAATGGAATATACAAAGAAGCATAAGACCTGGTCTTATTTTTGAGGAAAAGACATACAACACATACATGAAACAGTTAAATAACAACAAAGAAATTACATAATTATACCAAAAAAGAAGAAAGTTATGTGGACTGAAGTATAAAAACCCCCCTGTTCTTCTCAGCTTGCTTTTTATTGTTGTCATGTATTGTAGATATTATGGTGGTACATTTTCACAGAGATTCTGTCTCAGAGCAAACTAGGACATTTATGAATGATTTTGAATTCAAAGCAGAGATCAACTTCTGCATAGCTATATCATACACTGTCATTGCAGTATTAAGTACATGAATAAATATGAACTTTATGATGAAAAGTTGAAATACCAAGTTGCAATTCCAACAACTTATTATCATAATATTATTCTTAAGAATGAAAACAGTGCCTATTAGGAAAACACCACTTTAAAGCCTTGATTCCAATAAGGTATCTTTCTATATTAATATAAAAATTCTTCAAGATTCCTTGAAAGATATCAAAACAGAAATAATCTTGTTCAATGTCTCTCTGATCATAAACATCAAATGAGACCCAAAACCAGGAGAAATATGCTCCAACAGAGATGTTTGCCACTGTGATGGAGGAAACCCAGCTTAGAGCACAAATTAAAGAGGGATTCCCCGTGCATGGCAAGATCCACCAGAAGATTCTATTCATGAATGACATCGTGCTGGTGGCATCAAGCTCTGGAACATTTC
The DNA here is from genome assembly GCF_019393635.1 of Dromiciops gliroides. Taxonomy (NCBI): domain Eukaryota; kingdom Metazoa; phylum Chordata; class Mammalia; order Microbiotheria; family Microbiotheriidae; genus Dromiciops; species Dromiciops gliroides. The sequence goes on from NC_057862.1 coordinate 273,071,716, forward strand.
TTTGGGAAGATAATTGTAAAAACTTAAGAGGGTTTGGTTTGACCATCTACACAGGAATGACTAAGTACATGAAGAATGTCTTTTCTTCAGATTATGATAAACAGCTGTAGGGACAATTCTTACAGCTTGTCCGTTAGTATTCATATCTGGAACAGACAGTACAAATGGATAACAAGTTGGCCTGGGAAATTAAACAGGAAGAAGATAGGGGGTTGATTGACTTCAGGAAATAGCAAAATTCCTTTAATGCAGTTAAGTTTTTCCTGGATACAAATGTTGCTGAGGTTGTGTCCCATGAAGCGTGAGTAGAAATCAGAGCAATCCTAGGGAGCATGTGCCAGACCTCTCCTGGAAATTTACTTCAAGTGACATATGTGACTCATTGTTGAAATGCCTTGTCCTTTTTGGCCACCGAGCAGAAAGAGTTACTAATTCAATGTCTTCAAAAGGGGATGATCTGCCTTTCCCTCTCTCTCCTTTCCTTCTATCTATCCATCCTGTTGGGACTATTGGAATCTCTTCCTGGAGGAATAGGAGAGAGGGCTCGTACCTTTCCCTGACCTTGGCTGCATGATGGCTTATGAATACATGTCCTTCCTGGACATATATGAACCTGGATCTTAGAGCCTATTCTGTATTGTTTCCTTTTCTTGATCAGAGGTGACCAAGTCAGGCACTTCCAGTCTTGGAGGCCACTTTATGAATCTGAGAGATCTGGAGATCCTGGCTCCTCAGTGAGGTACTCACTCTACACATACTAAATTGCTTCTTGGAGGAAAGAATAACCACTCGCTGGGTAAATAAGGCCCAACTTCTCAGAAAACAGAGACCTGGTAGGTATTGCTTAGATAATGAAGAGTTCAGTGAAATGCAAAATGTTTATTCAGCAGTCTCATAAACTGCTTCATATCCTAATGTTTGAGTCTCAACCTCTCAAGGAGATGGTTACATTATTATGTCCTGTTTTAAGTCTTTATGTTTTTCTTCCTTCCTTTCTTTTTGCCTTCCTTAATTCCTTCCCTCTTCCCTCCCTCCCTCTCTCTCTTTCTCTTTTTTTGTTTGTTTTTATTCTTTCTACTTTATTGTGTATGTATTCCTAGTTGTTTACTTCACCATCAGTTCATATAAATTATCGTATTTCAGAATTCTAAATGTTCATTATTTCTCTTTTTTTAGTTTGCAACATTTGTTTTTATAAGATTTCTAGTTTCAATTTTTTATTTCTCCCTCCCCTTCCTCTCCCCTCCCCAAGACAGCTAGCAATCCGATATAGGTTATATATGTACAATCACATTAAACATATTTCTGCATTAGTCATGCTGTGCAAGAAGAATCAGAGCAAAAAGGACAAACCTCAAAAAAGAAAAACAACAAAAAAAAATAGAGATAGTATGGTTCAATATGCGTCTAGATTCCATAGTGGTTTTTTTTCTGGATTTGGAAAGCATTTTCCACCATGAGTCCTTTGGAACTATCTTGGACCACTGTATTGCTGAGAAGAGTCAAGTCCACCACAGTTGATCAACACACAATGTTGTTGATACTGTGTACAATGTTCTCCTGGTTCTGCTCACTTCACTCAGCATCAGTTCCTATAAGTCCTTCCAGGTTTCTCTGAAATCTACCTGCTCATCATTTCTAACAGCACAATAGTATTCCATTACATTCATATACCACAACTTGTCCAGCCATTCCCCAGTTGATGGGCATCCCCTCAATTCCCAATTCCTTGCCACCACAAAAATAGCAGCTATAAATATTTTTGTACATGTGGGTCCTTTTCCATTTTTTATGCTCTCTTTGGGGAAAAGACCCAAAGCTGGGTCAAAGAGTATGCACAGCTTTATAGCCCTTTGGGCATAGTTCCAAATTGCTTTCCAGAATGGTTGGATCAGTTCACAGCTCCACCAACAATGCATTAGTGTTCAAATTTTTCCACAGCTTCTCCAACATTTATCATTTTCCTTTTTTTGTCATATAGCCAATCTGACAGGTGTCAGGTGGTATCTCAGAGTTGTTTTAATTTGCATCTTTCTAATCAATAGTGATTTAGAGCATTTTTTCATATGGCAGTAGATAGCTTTGATTTCTTCATCAGAAAATTGCCTGTTCATATCCTTTGACCATTTCTCAATTGGGGAATCTCTCTTTCTCTTTTAAGAATTTCTTTAATAAGTAGCCATCCTATATATGATCAATAGTATACACTAAATACTTTTCTATTCCCCTTTGGGGAGACCAGAGACCTGAGCCCAAATCTAAATGTTAATCTCTGGGATTCTGAGGCAGTAGTGTAAAGAGCCAGAGAGTTTGAGAAATAATTTAACCCCTTCCTTTAGAAGTCAGATCTCCCATGACTGAACCCAGTTCACATGCATGCATGGGCTCAGAGCTGAGATGGGTCTCTAAGAAAAAGAGAGGGTGGTCCAATCCTCTGTCCTTGGCCAAGCAGCAACACTTATTATTGTCACACGGCCCACCTTTTAAATACCAACATTCTACTGGTGGTATTGTCTGGTTGTGAGACATGGAGCAGTTTCTGAAAAAGTGAAAAAAAAAATCACACAGATGGCCATGGAAAAGCTCATGGGATGTAGATGTGGGGTATAAAGGCTACAACCTATGAGGAACTTTGAAGAACAGGAATAAAACATGTTGCCAAAGAAATGTATGGTAGGAAAAAAAGATGGCCTGGCCAGATGGTGAAGGCTAGTAACAGTAGTAGACAACGTGAGTGTTCCACTTTTATTCTTGTGATGTTAAGAAAACCTGTGGAAGGATTCCAGAACATTGGATAAACACTATGTAGCAAATTTGTGGGAGATAACTGTGTAATTTAAGATTCTAAATGTGGATTCTAATCTGTTCCCCCAGTTTTTGGGGAAACTGACTAAAATCACTGATAAAACGAGTTTAGGTTTTTAAGGGTTTATTGGAAAATAGAAAAAGATTGAGAAATAGAATTCCAACAGCCTTGGCATTCCTATCTTTCCTCAAATTTCCTGTGAAGTCCTCTGCCACCACCACCACCAAGTCAGGAACCCAAAAGCCCAAGCACTCTCCGCGCAGGCTCCCTTTCCTCCTTCCTGTCTCCTCCCAGAAAATAGGAGGCTCCTCAAGTTGATTGGCTGGTAGCCTTGATAGACAGCACCCATGAGCAAATGTCATTTCCTGACGCCAAGGAAAAGCCACAATGTCTCTGAGGCATTTTCCTCATGGTGGAGCTTTCCCACAGCAAGTCTCCAGTAGGTGGCATCATTCCAATCATTACATAACGAACAAGAATTTCATTGTAGGCATGAAGAGATTGCAATCTGCATCATTGGAAAGAACATCCATATCAATAAGGTAACATCCAAGTGACTATTTGAGTATATGCTACATAGATAGGAAAAAATAATTTAAGTAAATTAAACAATAAGTTTAATTTTGGGAGAATATTGCATAGAATTCCTACAAAAGTCCTATTCAATGCCTTATTTTGGCATGAAGGTGACTTTGGATTCTCAAAAGTTATCCCAATGGAATACAAGATCTGTCAGGACTAGAGAAACTTCTACTGGTTCTGGCTTATTACCAGTAAGTTGTCCACTAAGTGATGAAATCTTTGATCATGGCAATGAGGGAAATTACAAAATGGCCATTAGCTTCTCAGTGACATTGGTAATATGGTGGAAAGGTGGGGCAGGGATGTGCTGGTAAACATTTCATAGGGAACTCTGAAAGAAAATTTATGCATAATACACTTTTTTTTTTTAGTGAGGCAATTGGGGTTAAGTGACTTGCCCAGGGTCATACAGCTAGTAAGTGTCAAGTGTCTGAGGCCGGATTTGAACTCAGGTCCTCCTGAATCCAGAGCCAGTGCTTTATCCATTGTGCCACCTAGCTGCCCTCAACAGAATTCTTTAAAATTAAAATGGAACAAATAGAAATTAATGTCTTCAAAACAAGAACAATTAAAATAAAGTCAAAAGATCAAAAAATTGGAAAAAAGTGTAAAATATCTCACATAAGAAACACATAACCTGAAAAATAGATCTTTTGGAGTGAGAATCTAAGAATCATATTTTAAGAAATCATAAAGGGGAACAGCTCAGATTTCTAGAACCAGAGGGCAAAGTGAAAATAGAATCTACCAGGTTACCTCCTGAAAGAAACCTCAAAACAAAAACTCCTAGGAATATAATAGGCCAAACCTAGAGGTTCCAGTCAAAGAAGAAAAAATATTGAAAGATTTCAGGGACCTGGAAGCCACAGCTAAGATCACTCAAGGTTTATCAGCCACCACGATTACAGGAGTAAGGAACTTGGAATACAATATTCCAGAAGGCAAAAAATACAGTTTTATAACCAAGAAAAACTTACTTAGCAAAACTGAATATAACCCTGGGGGGTGAGAATTATATTTTTAATGAAATATAGACTTCTAAGTGGGAACTTTGAAATACAAACATAGAAAAATAATATAAAAAGGTAGATGTAAGTGAGAAAAGGAACTAAATAAGGATGAACTATTTTCATTCTAATATGGGAAGCCAATACATGTCCCTTCAGAATCCTATCATTATCAGGGCTCATAGACAGAATGCCCTGGTAGTGTAGCTTTTTATGTTTTGATGTTCTTTAATGAAGAAAAAGAGGGGGAGAAAGAGATATAGTAAGGGAAAAAATGGAGAGAAAGGGTGGAGGAAATTATCCTACATAATTTGGGTGTGCAAGTACAATATAAACAAGGAGTAAGGGGGGAGGGAGCAAGATACTTAAACCCGACTTTCATCTGAACAGGTCAAAGGAGAGAAGAATATATACACCCAGAGTTGGGTACAGAAATACATTTCAAACAACAAAGAAAGAGGAGGGAAATGAGAAAAGGGAGAATGTAGAATAATATGGAGGGCACATTAAGGGGGAATTCACCTAAGCAGAACAAACTCTAACCATGGAGGGTGGATCTTAAGAAAGTATGTGGGGGGGCAGCTAGGTGGCGCAGTGGATAAAGCACTAGCTCTGGATTCAGGAGGACCCGAGTTCAAAGACAGCCTCAGACACTTGACACTTACTAGCTGTGTGACCCTGGGCAAGTCACTTAACCCTCATTGCCCCGCAAAAAACAAAAAAACAGAAACAAAAACAAAAAAGAAAGTATGTGATTAGACTCCGGATGGGCACTAGATAGAGTGCTGGGACTGGAGTAAGGAAGTCCAGCCTCAGACACTTACTAGCTGTATGACCCTGTGCAAGTCACTTAACCCTGTTTGCCTCAGTTTCTTCATTTGTAAAATGCACTGGAAAAGGAAATGGCATTCCAGTATCTTTGCCAAGAAAATCCCAAAAGGGGTCACTAAGGGTCAGACATGAATGACAATGACTAAACAACAATGAAGCAAAAAGAGAAGAGGAGCACAGGAGCATAAATAGACCGCACCAAACCTAGAGCACTGGTGCTGAGCATATTCCCTCTCTTTGGCCATCTTCTTCTTCTTCTTTATAAAGTGGGGGAACTCTGATTGGCATAATGACCAACCACAATTACAGAGAACTCATATATGATACGTATCTTTCAACAAAGAAATGATGGACTCAGGGTGCAGATTAAGACATAAGTATTTTGAGGCATGGCTAATGTGAGAACTTATTTTGCTTGGCCATGCAAATTTGTTACAATTGTTTTGTTTTTCTATCTTTTTCATGGAAGGAAGGAGGTGGGAGGGAGAGAAGGTGTATTTTAATTGAAAAAATTAAGTTAGAAAATGAGGGTATAAGTTGAATGTAGCTGGGGAAAAAATCTTGGCAGCAAGTTTCTCTGACAAAGATTTCAAAATATTAAGGAATTGATTTAAATTTATAAGACTGAGAGCCATTCTCCAATTTATAAATTATCAAAGGATATGAAATGAAAATTTTCAAAGGAAGAAATTCAAGCTATCAATAGCCACACGAAAAATGCTCCAAATCGCTAATAATTAGAGAAATGCAAATTAAAGTAGCTCTGAGGTTCCATTGAACACTCATCATCTTAGCAAAATTGATTGGGAAAAAAAAGAAATTGACAAATGTTGGGGAGGCTTCAGGAGAAACAGGAATGTCAAAATTTTCCTAATGGAGCTGTGAATTGATCCAACCATTCTGGAAAGCAAATTGGAACTATGCCTAAAAGGTTATTAAGCTTTGCATAAACTTTGACCCAGTGGTACAACAACTAGGCCAGTATCTCAAAGAGATCAAAGAAAGAGGAAAAGGACTCTGTGGGAACCGGGGGCCCCACCCCCTGATGAGAAAGCATTTGACCTTTCTGAGGTTTCTAGGGTCCAATTGGCAGCCAGAAGTTGCCTCTATTCATAGACCACCTTTAAGTTATGTCAATGAATGGACTTGAATTCGACCAGCCAATTAGCTTGGAGCTGTGTGTGGGGACCACCCCTCTTCTGGTTCTGGTGGAATTGACAGGGATGAAGTCTCTTTGGAAGTGTGAGAGGCTAGGTGAAGGAGCACTTTCTCTCTCTCTCTCTCTCTCAAGCATTGGTCTGAGCTAGGGTTTTTTCCCATTCTTTCGTTCTCCCTCTCTCTTTACTAACTTCTAATATACTTTTTTTTTTTTGGTGAGGCAATTGGGGTTAAGTGACTTGCCCAGGGTCACACAGCTAGTAATTGTTAAGTATCTGAGGCCAGATTTGAACTCAGGTCCTCCTGAATCCAGGGCCGGTGCTCTATCCACTACACCACCTAGCTGCCCCACTTCTAATATACTTTAATAAATGCTTAAAAGCCGAAACTGTTGCTGAATTTATAAGTAAATCCTAACTAGTTTCCCCCTACACGGGAGGGGGGGGGGAGGGGCAGGTAAGGACACACACATTAGATTTTAATCATCACAACTCATATGTACAAAAAGTATTTATAGTAGCTTTTTGTAGTGGCAAAGGATTGGAAACAAAGTGGGTAGCAAATTATTGTATGTGAATGTAATGAAACATTACTGTTATAAGAAATGAAGAAAGAGAAACCTGGGAGGACTTGTATGAACTGATAGAGAAGGAAGTGAATAGAACCAGGAGAAAAATTTATTTAATAATGACATTGTAAAGACAACTTTGAAAGATTTAAGAATTCTGATCAATGCCATGATCAACCACAATTCCAAAAGACTGATAATGAAGAATGCTACCTACTTCCTGACAGAGAGGTGATAGCCTCAGAATGCAGAATGAGATATACGTTTTTATGTGGCCAATATGGGAATTACATTTGCTTGATTATACATATTTCCTTCAAGGTTTTTTTTTTTCCTTTTCTTCTAGTATAGGAGTTGGGGAGAGAAAATGCTTGTTAGTGGAAAAAAAACTTAATTATAATTTATTAGAAAAGTCTCAACTCATTTTGATGACATCTTTGATGAAAAAATGAGAAGGAAACAAATAAACAATATTCTATGGAAGACTACCTTTTTATGATCAATTAATCAAAAGACCCTTAAACACCTAATATTTACCAGACACTGTGCTGGAAGCTGGGGATACAAAATTTAAAAAATGAAACAGGGGCAGCTAGGTGGCGCAGTGGATAAAGCATTGGCCCTGGATTCAGGAGGACCTGAGTTCAAATCTGGCCTCAGACACTTAACACTTACTAGCTGTGTGACCCTGGGCAAGTCACTTAACCCCAATTGCCTCACTAAAAAAAAAAATGATACAGTACCTACCCTCAAGTAGTTTAGCATCTACTGGAGAAATAATGTGCACATATAGTATATACAAAATAATAAAAAGTAATTTCAAGAGGAAGTGTGAGAAAATAATGGGATTTAGCAGATATTCAAAGGCCCCACCTGAAGATTAATCTAAACTAATTGAATTAAGTGGGAGTGATTGACTTTGCTGATTAGCCTACTTCAAGTTAATTAGTTACAACCACACCTGGCCAGCCTTTAAGAAGCTATTGTTCTCAGAAGCTAAGGACTTTGAACTCAACTGGAGACCACCTTCAAGTCCAGTGAACCAATGGATTTGGAAGATGCTAACCAATCAGCTTGAAGTAGCACCTATGCTCCGGATCTATAAAAATCTTCCACACTCAGTTTGCTGGAACAGTTCATAGTTGAAGCAGGCTCATGGTGGAGGACTTGAGGAAGAACCAGACCAGACTGGAACTCTAGGCTAGATATGCCTTTTCTTAACTTTCTGAACTCCACATGTTCTCTTTTTACTAATACCTAGTTTGGTTTAATAAATGCTTAATGCCCAAAGACTGGTGCTAAAGCTTCTAATTTAAGGCGACCACACATTTAGATTTTAAACATCACAGAAGAGACACTGGCAGCTGGGAGGATCAGGAAAACATATGATTTAGAAGATGGTGTTTTTTTGAAAACCTTTGAAGGAAACTAGAAATTCTAAGATCCTAAGAAGCAGAGGTAAAATGGGGTACATTCAAGGCATGAAGGCAAGGGCAAAGGTACAGAACTGCAAGATGGAATGTTGTGTGTGAAGGAATAAGAAGACCAGGTTGGTTGGAGTGTAGCAAGCCTGTAAGGAAAATAATGTATAACAAGCCTAGAAAAGTAGGTCACATAATCGATTGAAAGATACAGACATACTCTGTATTGTACTTGTCTGCTGATTTTTAAAAAAATAGCTCTTTATCATGCCATCTTAAAGCCTCTCCTTCAACAAGAAGTCTTCCATACATGTTAGAATCATATACAATTTCTTGAAAGATATAAGGAGATAACTTCATTCAATGACCCTCTGATTATTATCAAGGATAGGGTCTGGACACCTAAGACGATGAAATTTCTTCTGCCAATGTAAGTTTGCCCCTTTTCTGTAACATACTCTTAGAAAGTTACCTAGAGTAATAAAGATCTTAAGTGATTTGCACAGGGTCACAGTCAGTATGTCCAGTGATGACATTTGAACCCAGGTCTTCCTGGCTCTGAGGCTAGCCCTCTTTCTACTATGCCAGTTCAGTTCTTCAGGTGTATCCAACTCTTTGTGACTCCTTGGACCACACAGCACACCAGGCCCTTCTGTCCTTCATGCTGTCCATTGGTTTTGGGTTTTTTTTAAGAAACTACTGTTTCTCCAATGGATTGCCTTTTTTCAGAACTCTCCATTATGACCCTGTACTACATCACTCATAGTTTCAGCCCTTCTGCCATGAAGAGGCAGTGATCCAGGAGGGCACCACTATGCCATTTGGCCTATTTTGTGTGTGTGTGTGTGTGGGGGCAATGAGGGTTAAGTGACTTGCCCAGGGTCACACAGCTAGTAAGTGTCAAGTGTCTGAGGCCAGATTTGAACTCAGGTCCTCCTGAATCCAGGGCCAATGCTTTATCCACTGCACCACTTAGCTGCCCCCTGGTCTCACTATTAATATCAAATGAACCTTGAAACAGAGATATGTTAGTCATAGGTGCTGGCACTATCATGAAAGATTTCCAGAACTAAGCCTAGGTGATGTTCCTTTCAGATAATAATAGCTAGCATTTATATAGCACTTTAAAGCTTACATAATACTTTCTATATGTGCTCTCACAACTCTGTGAGGGAGATAATATTTTCTCAGTTTTTAGATGAAGAAACTGAGGATGAGAGAAGTTGTAACTTGCTAAGTGTGTATATGTATATATATGTATATGTATATGTATGTGTATGTGTGTATGTATACACATATACACACACACATACATATATAAAGTTCCAGAGGCAGGATTCAAACTCATGTCTTCCTTACTCCAAGTCAACATTCTATGCACTTTGGGCCACCTTGTAGATGACATTGTGCTGCTTGTACTAAAACCTGGAACACTATTTCTATCTACTATATAAATAGGATCTATAATTACTCAAAAGAGTTTGGGCTACTTATCAATATAGAAAAAAAGATGAAGAATGCCTATTTTCTAAGTGAATTAGTGAGATGTTGTATCAGTATATCTATATCTATATCTATATCTATATCTATATCTATATCTTGGACAAACAATGCAGACAACAGGATAGAGTGGAGGGAGGAGCTGTAGAATTGAACAGGAATAAGAGCAAGGTAAGGAGATTGTTGTTTTTAATGACCCCTAACTTCTCCATAATACAAACCCCAATAGGATAAGGCTGTGATCATGGAATATCATATTTTTCAAAGAATCAAAATTATTTGTCATATATCACCAAAAAAGAATTATATAAAAAAAGCACTGCAAAAGATCAAAAGTGATTGTTTATACTTCATTATACATCAAAGTGATATATAATAATTAGCTGGCTAGTACCAGTTTAGGATTTGCAAAATGAAGTGCTTCTCATTTGATCCTCAACTCTGTGAGACAGGTGCTATAAAAATACCAATTTACAGATCCCAAGTCACACAACTCTGAGGCAGGATTTGAATTCATGTCTTCCTGACTCCCAAATTCAGTATTCTACCAGCTATATCACCTAGCTGCCTCATGAGACATAAGTATCGAAATCGAAGGATAAACAAACATGGCAAACAGAAGGACAAGACTGTGTCCCACACTATTATATGTTGAGACTTAAAGGGGGGGTCCTAGCACATTGGGTGGCTGCTTACAAGGAGGCATGGGCAAAAATTGTATTGAGAAAGTGTAGTTGTGATTTGTACTGTAGAGGAAGAAGTCATATGGCTGAAACCACAAATCCTGTGAATCACTGAATTAGTGGCTTAAGTATTTTGTTCTATTTCATAATCAGAGCGATTTATTTTATATTTTTAATTTTGTACCTTCATGTGAAGAGCAACCTTCACTTCTTCACTCACACTACTAGTTCCTAACTTTTCTTCTTCTGCCATGGTAAGTTACCATTCCAAAATTTCATCTTATTGTCATGGGGAGAATGGGGTAGGGGGTTTGGGTCCTTAGGAATTCCTCTTTAAAGAATTACACCCTCCTGCACACAAAAGCAGTTAGAATAAGATAGTAGTTTATTTAGGGGCTAGGGAAGGGAGGGGAAGGGAAGGGAAACCAAGAGAAATCCCTGGACTTCTCATGGGGAGAGAGGCATGGCACAAAGTATGTGGCTCTGAGATACCAATCTCCTCGAGCAGGAGACTGGTGGGTACTTTTATTGAGGACTGATGGGGGTGACCATCTGACTGTGGAAAGTTCCTTTACTGAGGGAGGACCATCCCCCACTGGTGGTGGCTGGAGGAATTGGGTGAGGGGTGGCTGCAGATCTCTGAAACCATCTCTTCAGGACACAAAGGAAGCAGCCACACCTAATCTCATCGCCCAGGGTTGAGGGAGACTAGAATGAAGGGTGGGGGTTGAGGAGCTAGCTTAGTCTGCTCTGGTTCCACTCATCTCTCTAGGGGGGGTCTGTCCTCTGGTTTAGTTTCTCAAGGAGAAGGTTCTTTGATGCACCCCAGAGAACTTCTGGGGTACTCTGGGCCCATAACATTATTTTAGTTTATACCAGTATCACTAACATTCACGTACAAATTTTAACTCATTTGATCCTTAAAACCATTTGAGGTGGGGTTTTTACTTTCTCCACAATGATGAAACTGAAGCTTTTCTCTGAGTGAAGTAAACGCAGATCTTTTTCCTCCAGTCAGTGCTTTTTCTACTATTTAGTATTTTGATATTTGATTTTTAAATTTACCATTTGCTATTAAAAGGTTTCCTGAATTCGTTGGCATTTAATAAAAACTGACTTAGAATAAAATGCTGGCTAAGACTTGGAGGGGAAAAAATCCCTTAATAGAATCATGGGATTTTCAGTTGGAAGGTACTTTTGAGGTCGCTTAGTCCAACCCCATTCTACAGACCAGGAAACAAGGTCCAAGGTCACATGGCCAGGACTGGAGGCCAAGTCCAGATCCCCGGCCAGACGTCAGTTTCACTCACGTGGAAGGTATTGCTCATGGCCTGGTTGGGTTGGGTCAACACTAAGTTTTAAATTTCAAACTATCTTATGCCTTGCACGGGTGGCGAGAGTTTCCACTCGGGGACATCCAAAAAAATCAGCGGCCTGGAGTGGAAACACACGCAGACACACCCCGCGGGCAGTCTGAAAACTGCAGAGAGAAATGAGTTTGGCGGACTCCACCATAGAAAAAGTTTCGGCAATAGAGGAAGCTGAAAGGGCACACCCAACGCCGGCTTAGTCCAACGAGGGGCGGGTGACAAGCTCTGTAACATCCGCGTGGGTTCCTTCCGTATGTCTTCCTCTAGCGGCGCAGGGCGGGCGCTGAGGACCGCGGGGGCGTTTGGCTCGGAGCGGCGCGAAGCAGGGAGCGGAGGGAACAGGGTCAGGCCAGGGGGAAGACCGAGACAGAAAGGAGGGGGCTTTTTAGTAAGGGGGGGCAGACTGGTCCCGCACGCTGGCAGATTTTCCCGAGGATTCCCAACCCCTGAGCCAGTGAAGCAGCTAAAACGAAAGAAATGGAAGCCTCGAGGAAGAGGAAGCAAAGAGGGTGGGAGAGCGGGAGGCGGGCGGGTAAAGCGCCAGACACCTCCCAGCCTTACTCTTTACTGCCCCGCCCCTCGCCGTCACCCACGGGAGCCTTTCGGGCCACCGTAGCCCGCGCCTCTCCTCTTCCCCGCGTGGCGCCGATGACGCCAGGCGCTAGGAGCACTCTTCTTACAGAGGTCCCTTTCTTCCGAACAGTCGGTTGCCCGCCGCTGCGCCTGCGTGGCTGAGAGGGGAAGTGAGGCGGTTTCCTCGGCGCCTTTTCCGGCTGTGGCTGGGGCTGAGCTGGGAGGAGGAAGAGGAGGAGGCGGCGGCGGCAGCGGCAGCAGCAGCAGCGTCGGCCGGGGGACCCTGCATACAGGGCGGTGGCCGGAGGTAACTGCTTGGGCTGGGTGGGGAAGGCGGGTGCTCAGGTCCTCCATTTCTTTCTCCGGAGCCCCGGCGGTAATCCCCTACTCTCCTCTCCTCTCTGTCTCCTTCCAGGAAGCTCACCGAGTCCCTCCGGGGATCAATGACCTGACGAGGAGCCGGAGCCGCCGCTGTCGCTCGGGTGGCGAGGGTCGGTGGTTCGGCGGGCGGGCGGGCCGGGGTCTCCAGCGGCGGCGGGGCCCGGAGAGACGGCAGGCAGTCGGAAGAGCGGGCCGAGCGGGAGCGGCGGCGGCGGCGGCGCTCGGTGCCTGGGGGGGAAGGGCAGTTCCGGGCTGGGCCTCACCAGGGCGGCGGCTCCCCGCGGCGCAGCTTCTGGCCGGCGGTGGCCACTGGAGGAAGCCCGGCTTGGGGCCGGTGATGTTTGACTGAGCGGGGGCCCGGGACTCGGCCCCTAGGCGGCAGCGGCGGCTCCCCCATTGCAGGCCGCAGGGCGTCCTCGCGGCTGGGCGGGATCGCTTCGGTTTCCTGGAGGCTGCGGCGGCGGCGGTGGCTAAGGGGACGCGGGACACCTGAATGCCCCCAGCCCCGGCTCCTCCGACGCGATGGGGAAGGTGCTGTCTAAGATCTTCGGGAACAAGGAAATGCGGATCCTGATGCTGGGGCTGGACGCCGCCGGCAAGACCACTATCTTGTACAAGTTGAAGCTGGGCCAGTCGGTGACGACCATCCCCACTGTGGGCTTCAACGTGGAGACGGTGACTTACAAAAACGTCAAGTTCAACGTGTGGGACGTGGGCGGCCAGGACAAGATCCGGCCGCTCTGGCGGCATTACTACACCGGGACCCAGGGGCTGATCTTCGTAGTGGACTGCGCCGACCGAGACCGCATCGACGAGGCCCGCCAGGAGCTTCACCGCATCATCAACGACAGGGAGATGCGGGACGCCATCATCCTCATCTTCGCCAACAAGCAGGACCTGCCCGATGCCATGAAACCCCATGAGATCCAGGAAAAACTGGGCCTGACCCGGATTCGGGACAGGAACTGGTATGTGCAGCCTTCCTGCGCCACCTCAGGGGATGGACTCTATGAGGGCCTCACATGGTTAACCTCTAACTACAAATCCTAATGAGCATTCACCGCCCATCACACCCCCCTCCCCAACTCCCCTCAGGAGAGAAATTTAAAAAAAAACAAACATTCATAGGATTATCACCACCATCACCTCCAAATGCCACTTTCTCTTCTTTTGAATATGGACTCTGGAGTTACTGTTTTACGGTTTGGGGGGTTTGGGTTGGGGGGGGTTCCTCTTGTGTTTTTTTCCCCCCTTTTGTTTCGTTTCGTTTGTTTTTTTTGCTTTGCGTTAGGATGCTCTAGTCTGACATTTGACATGAACACAAAGTACTAGGTGCTCTTGTTGACTTCCAGCAAATGGGGTGGGGGGAAATATAGCAACTCTTGATATGGTCCTTTATAATAATGGTTTGATTTTTTTATTTTGAGGGAATCTTTTTTTTTTTTAATGTATGTCTCCCCCCTTTTACCCAGTTACCTTATCACTTGCTGTAGATGGCTTATTTTGCATTCATGCAGACGATGTTGCAAGTCTGTTTTCATCTAGTAAACTGAAAATTATTGCTTAATCAAACTGCAGTCTGTCTTTTATATTTAAGGACTCTTTTTTTTAAAGAGTTCTAACTTTAGTAATTTCAGGTGTGTCCTTTCATATCTAAAACTAGAATGGTAAAACCTTGCCTGCAGTGGCGAACAAGTGATACCATTGTAATAACTTGCAAGTGCAAATCAGTAATGTTAAGCAGGTAATGTAAGAAGTGCTTTGAAGTGTTAGCTATTAAGTTCTGAAACATACATCATGCATGAGTAGGGATAAAACTAAATTCTCCATATCACATAGCTAGCTGTTCCTGAATGAAAATGTGAAAGTTTCAACAGGCCATAGATCTTATATTGAAAAGTTAGCAATTTAGTTGAATCTTCTCTCATTGCTTTTTTGTTCACTTCTGATTGTAGTTTAAAAATGATTCAGGCAATAGAGCAATAATGGTACACACCACTTTGATAGCTGAAACATTTTGTTACATTTTGACAAAACAAATACTTTTTTTAGTTGGCTGATAAAATAGTGAAAAACAACCGTGAGTTTTGATAATTACTAGTCTGTCTACTGTAGTGAGTTTTGAAAAATTTTTTAAAATTCAAATTATATCAATCTTTTTTCCTGACTGCAAAAGTAAACATTCCAATTTCCATATCACAGGAGTTGATTAAGTTGAAGAAATAAGTAATTTTTTTAGTTTACAAATTACCTATATCTTAGTTAATTATCAGTGAAAAAGATGGATTATTTTTTAAAAGTTTGATTTAATTTTGTGAGAATGTAGATTTAATTCATGCAGGTGGTAATCAGATTTTTTATTAGTTCACATTTATTTAAACTTAAAAAAAAGGAAAATTGATGGATGACTAGTTAAATTCCACTGATAAGAAATGCCAATAGTGGAAAATATGTAGGTAATGATCCTACATATGACGATGAATGTAAATTTATAAGTCTTGTGAAAGATAACCAGTTTGTCCGTTTGTCAGCTACAGTCAGTATAACTAGACTACATTGTTAACTGAATAGTTGAAAGTACTTTGAATCAAATGTTAATACTTGGTACAGAATTGTGCAGCAGCAGCTGGTTCTTAGGCTCAAATAATAATTTTTAGAGATCATCAAAAAGTTAAAAACTTGGAATTTAAAGAATGTATATTATAAAACCAGAAATGAGGGGTGTGTGTGTGTCTGTATGTTTGTGTGTGCACGTGGGGTTTCTGAAAAATCCACAAAAGTCTGAATGAGACACCATGCGACAGTTGTGCAGTATTAATCCTGCATGTTTTTTGACCATAAAATGTATGATGGTGCTTTTTACCAAAGATATGAGGGGCTTAAGGTTATAGAAAATTTTCTTCTTAACATTAAACAACTTGACAGATATTTTACTTAATAGACAATAGATAACAAACTTCTCTTTCTATAGAATTCGTATGGAATAGGAATGAAAATTCCTGCTGTAACTAACAGTTTAACTTCAGTGGCAAGGCCCCTGAAAATATGAGGTTGACTAAATAAAACAGTTTGGATACCCTTTAAAAAAAGATTTCTAAGGCTCCATCATAAATTTAATTCGTAGTCTTTTGAATGATTATAATTTTTAAGGTACATAAAATATGTTTGTAAAATGATATTCAAAAATTTGAGTGTACTAGTAAACACCTGAAATAAGACAAGCACAGAGAAATTCCCAAACTGGAGGAAAATTGAAGCCCTCATGCTAATAGTTCTTAAAATTCTTTTTAACTTGTCTTTTTTTGGAAACAAGCATTTGGATTGGTTAGCTATCAATTTTTAATATTAAAACTGTTTAAAAGATTTTTATATGCTTAAGTGGTTTCTTTTGAATAGGTGAAAAGGTAATGAAAATTCAGGTTCTTTGAAATGTCTGAAAAGGGAAAATGAACATTTGAAATGCCGTAGAACTTTGAATACCTTTTAGTAAGCAATTGTAAATTTCACTTCAGATTTTCCTTAATGAATGAAAAATAGTTTATAATTTTTCTAGTTAAATTCAACCATAACCATTAATAATTATGGGGCTGGTAATTACAACCTACAGGAAAAAAATCATATCTTAAGAACTCCAGTTATTTTAAAGTAACAATTTGACATTTAAAGTGCATCAACTTCTGTGTTCATGTTTTATAAGATGCATTAAGTTTTGAATGAGGTTACTCTTGTCTGAAAAAAGTAAATGAGTCTCTAGACTATCTCCCTAACAGTACAGTACTTGGAATTGTGTTTTTAATGACTGTAGTGTTGATAAAGAACTAATATGCAGAAAATAAAGAAATTACACAGCAGTTTCTCATGGTATATTACTTGTTTGAAACAGCCAAGCATATGGTATATTGGGTTCCTGCATACAAAAAGAGTTTAAAGTGCTTTTGCTATTTGCTAGTTTGTCTTTAGTTTTAGGAAGTGCATATTTTTGGTTTCATAAGGTGCGTTTGGGCCTTTACATTTTTTTTTTTTGCAGAAAAAGTAAATTTGAACAGTCATAATTCCTTGATTTTAAAATAGAACATAGACCAGAAATATAATTGAGAGCTACTTAAAAACTTTGGTACAGCAGCTTGTTATGTGACTGTTCACATAGAGTATGAATTTTTGGAATACAGTTACATTCACAAAGAGTGTGGCCTACTTCTTACATTTTAGAAGTCCTACAGGGGAGGCTTGTTTGATAAAGATAGAATAGCAGTTGCTTATAAAATGGCTTAGTAAATGAAGGATACTTTGGATACTTTATTTGTAAAGAATTCTTGTTTGTTTTAGAACATTAAGACCTTTGTATTGTTTTTTAAAAAAAAAATACCTCATTCCCCTAGTGAAAATCTATATAATTATATACTGAGCCCTCTTTTGTTACTTAGTTTCATTCTAATGACAGTAATTGAAAAGAATTTCTAAAATGTCAAGCATTTTGTGATAATACAGTATAATAGAAAGAACACTGGATTTGGAGTCAGAAGTCATGGCTTTGATTCCAGGCTCTGCTACCTGTGTGACCTTGGGAAAGTTGCTTAACTCAGTTTTCTTATCTGCAGAATGAAGAGATTGGACTAGATGATCCCAAAGGTCCCTTCCAGCACAAAATCTTATGATCTTTTGTTACATTATTAGCCTTAACTTGTATTTATGTTTGCTTATAAAACAGTTAAAATCCAAACCGGGACAGGTTCACTAAATTTCCAGTTACTGTTTATATCCTGATGCTGTGAGATCACTGTCTTAAATGTATGTTAAAGCAAGCTCTGAAAAGGGGATATAAAACTGTAGCAATTATAAATGATGACTTTCAGTGACTAAATAGTCACACACAAAAGCTTAATGTCAGCTTTACACGGGATCTAGTTACATTTAGTATTTACATATAGATTATATATTTTTAAAGGTTAAAAAAGAAAGGTCACAGGATTAGGTAGATCCCAAAATGGCAGGTCAGCAGGTTGAAGACAGCCTTAAGATCATAGAATCAGATTTGAAATTAGAAGGGATCTTATAGGTTATCTGTTTTAACCTCCTCATTTGACAGATGAGATAATGAGGGTGGAGAGGGATGAAGTGACTTAGTAGAGATCACACTTGCAATGAATGACAGCTAGGATTTGAACCCAGGTCTTCTAAACTCCAAATTTAGTACATGATATTGCACTGTGCTGCTTTGTTGATACAAGTAAGTTTTTGCCCTGCTCTACTAAATTTGCAAATAGCAGTTGTTAAGTTGTATGTGTATTTTGAAGTGAACAAAAAATATAGATATGAAAGTGATCCTCTTAAATGTATATCACTGTTAAGGCAAGTGCTACCTCTATTGTTTAAAAAAAGACTAGCAATTTTAAGTTATGACTTAAAGGAAAGGAAGTAGAAGTTTTCTGTGGAATATTCTGAAAACGTTAGTTTTAAAAAATAATTTGGGATTTAGAAATGTTTGGTCCATGGCTTTAACTTCCCTGCACCTCCAATGGGGAGGGTGAGATTTCCTTTAAAGTCCCTGTCAGCTTTAAGAGTTTATAATATATAGATCAATAAAACATTTCAACTATAGTATATTAACCTTCTTAAAGGTATTTATAACAAGAATCTTACAAATTAAGTTTCTGTATTTTCCCTCAGAAAAGGAAATAAATGACCTCTTATATTTTAAAATGAAGTAGCTCCCTTACTGTAATTATTTTGCTTTTAAAAACCATTTTAATGCAGTGATTTACAATAGTGTAAAGACATCAACAATTGTGTTGAACTACTAGGGATACAAATACAAAATGGTCCTTCTTCAAAGTGCTTACATTCTACTAGGAGAAAACAACGTGTATGCAGTTAAGCATATTCAAAAGAATTTTTGTATGTGTGTGTGTGTGCAGCTGGCCACTGAGGACAAGATGAAAAGCCAATGTAGGCTTTGTAGCACTGAGCAGTATTTGAGATGAAAGTGTAAAGGGAGGGTATTTTGGGCATGGGGGACAGCCTGGACAAAGCACAGAATCAGGAGATTGGGTGCCGTGTATAGGCAACAACAAACAGTATGGCTGGAGAATTTGTGTAGTCAGACAGGGAAGACAGGTTGAAGTCAGATTATGAAAGTTAATAATGCCAGACAGTTTATTTTTTTCCTAGAAGCAATCTAGAATCAATGCAGTTTCCGGAGCAAGGAAATAACATTCGTGCCTAAGATTTAGGAGTAACTAGCTGGCAGCTGCATGGAGGATGGATTGTAAAGGGAAAAGATTTGAGTAGACCCCATTAGGAGGCCACTGAAAGAGTCCAGCTAAGAGGTTCATCAGAGCCTGAAATGGAGTGGTGGGGGCTGTGCACATGGGGAGAAAAGAACATCTATATAGTCACTTGTATTTTTATTCCTAATGTTTTAGAACAACATGCTCAGGTGTTCCCCAATGTTGTCTATAAAGCTTCTTAAATGGATTGTGGGGGTTGTGAAAAATATGGCAACAGTAAAAGGTTATGTTTACCTATTTGATATATCTATATATTCGGGGTTGTGTAAAAATTTCTTAGGCAAAAAGGGGTCGTGAGTGGAAAAAGTTTAAGAAGCCCTGGTCTATTGTACTTATAGAGCCAGTTTATCAGGCATATTATTAAGCACGTTGCTAAAGTACTGGAGATACAAAGCAAGGTAAGAGTACCTGTCCTCAAGTAACTTCTTAATGGGAGACAATATGTAAATCAGTACAGGAAAGTAACCTTTGAAGTTAGAAGTTACAGATGAGGTTGAAATCTTAGAGGGGAAATACCTAGAAATGAGCTTTTTTTCGACAAATGCAGGTATGGCAGAAGAGGTAGAAGTAAGGAAGGAGAGCTTTGCAGGTATGGAGGACATCCAGCTCTAAGGCCTAGAGACAGGAGATGAACTGTCAATGTGAGGATAGCTCAGTATGGCTAGATCAGAGAGTGAAAGACAACAGAACGTAAGAAATTAGGAAGGGGATACTGAAGAGCTTTAAATTCTAAACACAATTTTACATTTAATTTTAGGGGAAATAGTGAGCCACTGGTTTTTATTGAGCAGTGGCATGGTTGTGTTTTGGGGAAATCACCTTAGCAGCTGAGTAAAGGATAGATAGGAGCAGGGAGCATTTTGAAGCAAGGAGACCAACTGGAAGACTATTGCAAATAGACCAAGTAAGAGACCTTATATATGAGTGTTAACTATGTGGAGAGAGATTTAAGTGAGATATTGTAAAGGCAGAAATGACAAAATTTGGCAGTGTTTTGGATATGTGAAGTAACTGCAAGTGATGGAGTTGAGGAGGAAACAGGTTATGAATTTGGATAAGTTCTATTTTGGACATGAGTTTGAGATGCCTATGGGACATCTGTTCGAAATATCCAGTGGGCAGTTAGTTATGTTGGACTAAAGTGCACGAGAGATCTGGGAAACATCTGCATATGGGTGATAATTAAGTTCCTGGGAGCTGAAAAGATCACCAAGTGAGAGAGTAGGGAGGAAAAGGAAGGCCCAGGAGAGAGCCTTCGTGGGTGGAGGTGTCACTCACAGCGGGTTGTGTCACGGGTGAAGCCTGAGAAGGAGCAGTTAGCTAAGTAGGAGAACTGGGAGAGACCAGTGGAGGGAAAATCCAGAAAGGATCATGCTGCAGAGAGGTCCAAAAGGATGATGGAGAAAAGACCATTAGATTTGGCAATAAAAGACATAATTGATAACTATGGAAAGAGCAATTTCAGTTGAATTGATTGGAAGCCAGATATCAGATTGTTTAGAAGAGAGGGAAGAGGAAGTGGAGGCACTGAGCATGGATTGTCTTTTTCATGTTTAACTGAGGAAAGATAGGAGACAATAGCAAGGATGACAGAATCAAGTGAGAGTTTTTTAAGGATGGGGAGGTGTGCATATGCATGTGTGTGGGGTTGTGTGCATTTGTGACAGACACAAGGAGATGGAGATAAGGGAAACATATTGAGGAATTGGGCATGGCAAAGTCAGGGTTGTGAATTGTGATGAGAAAACTTGTTTGTGGTGAAGAGCCTTGGAAATCCGAGGTCCTCAGCTGAAAGGGTGGGAAAGGGATGCAGGATGAGATTTGAGAGTCAAGAAAGCTTAGAACAGACAAATTATAAGAAAAAAAAAGGAATAGAACTGTTTTGCTGAAGTGAGGACCAATGTGAGGTTAGGTAATATAAACTGTAGTGGACTCAATCAGCATAATTCTGTGACTTTCTCAAGCTCCCTTTGGTAGCATGTGAATAGGACTGAAGGAGATGGTTGGCAGGAGCAGTCTGGGTTTGTGTTTTTGTCAAGGTGTGCTTGGCAGTATAGGACAAGGGGGTAAGGGATTTGAGAGAAGGTAATAGTATAGAGTTCAGCTGGTTCACCTTGGGGTCAAGATAGGGAAGGGAGGAGAGTGTCAACAGTGCAGGTGTAATGGCCTAAAGAACTGAGTGGAAGGGTTCCTCTAGATGAGGAATAAGAATAGGGATAGGGGTCATAAGACGTAAAGAAAGATGGAATGATGAGATAAAGGAATTTGGAGTTTATGAGTGTGGAAGTAGACATCTGTGGGTGATTGAAAGATGGAGAAGTAGGTCATGGGAACTGAGTAGAATGAGGAAGTGGTCAGTTAAGGTATGTGAAGGAATATCCATCTATATATTCATCTATCATTTATCCATCTATCCACATCTATCTGTGTGTAGATAGATAAAGAAAGAAAGAGCAAGCCACATACTGAACTGATGAGAAAAGAGAGATTACGACTTAGAAGTCAGGTAACTGCTAAAAGATCTGGATTGGGCAATACATTTGCATAACAAATTTAGAGGAGAGGTTGTTGAGTAATGATGGAAAAGGGAGAGTTTGAAGTAGGAATGGAGAGCAAGTAATATTCTGTGTGGTCAGTGAGTCTTGTGGGGTGTGAAAGAAAGAGTAGTTGGAAAGGATGGCCAGGGAAGCAGGAGGCTGTTTACTCCCTGAAACATATTCTTCCATTCAGTGACACTGGTGTTTAGTGAACAAGACATTCCATCTCTCACCTCTAGGCATCTTTTTGGTTGTCACTCTCTCTCTCAACTCTACCTACTGACTTCCTGTTTCCTTTAAGTATCAAATAAAATCCCTTTTTACACGAAATCTTTCCCAACTTCTCTTAATTCTAGTGCCTTCCTCCTGTTAATTATTTCCTATTTATCCTGTATATAAATGTATGTAAATGTTTGTATGCTGTTTTCTCGAGGGCAGGAGCTGTCTTTTGCCTCCTTTCATATCTCCAGTGTTTAGCATAGTGTCTGGCAAATAGTAGTTAATAAATGTTTTTCTGATTGATTTTCATGTGTCAAGCAGAGGCAACATACCATAGTGCCTAGAGATCTGACCTTGGTGACCTGGGTTCCAGGCCTCTCTCTGACACGGAGTTGCTGTGTCACCCTAAGTTATTTAACATCGCAGTGCCATATATAACTCTTAAGTTTTAAATTGCAGAGAAGGTGCCAACCTGTTTTGACAAAAGAAGTTACTCTCCTGGAGCTCCCTACATCAATACAATAATCACAGGTCCAGGACCTATTCCAATTCCCTCTTCTTCATACAAAGTCACTGTTCTAAGCCCTGGCATTACAGAGACAAAACGAAAACTAGTCTTTGCCCTTCAAGAGAGTCCATCTTTCTGGGGGGGTACACTGTGTAAACAGATAAAAATATCCATATGCATTTTTATATAAGTATTGATATGGTCTAGGATTATATGGACTTTCACTTTAAATGTGCAGACTTAGAAATTTCACAGGACAATTCTAATTATTACTAATTTTGTCAGTCTTTTAAGATGATTAAAAACCAATCTTTTAAAGTTTCACATGTGATAGTTTAATCTTACTCTTTCAATTCAAGTTTATGTCTCATTCCATTTACGCATCTGTGTGAGAACACTTTCCTTTAGATGAGCCATGTTTAGAAATGGCTCAGTCAACTATGCCATCATTGAAATGTGGTTTTGAGTTGGTGGTAGTTACTGTAATTGAATCCTGAGCCCAGTATTTCATATTTTGAAACCCTTCATGAGGAAGTTTTCTTACTGACTTAAAAGTTAGGAACAAAAGAGTGTGGTTGATAACTAGTTTCTTCTATTCCTCATGAAACCAAAATTAAACTACCAAATGGTGTGGGTTTGCTCATTATTTTTTCCACACTAAAAATTTTATTTTTTACAGAGCTCTCCCTGTGTTGTCTGTATTATATTTAGTTTCTATAAGTGTTGACATTTAGACTTTGAACTAATAAACATGGGCAATATCTAAGACCTATATTAGCATAATTGTGTAAGTATTCACGAATCTACCAATTTTTTAGAATTTAGTAAGATAACGATCAATTTAGTTTTATGATTATTATTGCTGCTTTAAGGACCATATAGGGATAAACATTTAAGTGCCTATTATGTGCAGGGCAATGGGGGTACAAATATAAGAAAGCCTGTCACCTCAAGGAGCTTATGTTCCACTGGGGGTTAAAATATATGAGTAAGGGGTGGAGAGGAAGAGGGGGAGGGAGGGAGAGAGGGGGAGAGAGAGAGAGAGAGAGAGAGAGAGAGAGAGAGAGAGAGAGAGAGAGAGAGAGAGAATGAACGAGAAAGAGAAACTAATGACTGGAGGAAATCATCAAGAAAGCTTTCGTGTAGTTGTTGGTACCTAAGCTGAGTCTTGAGAGAAGCTAGGGGTTCTAAGACTGAAGTGAGAAGGGAGTTCCTTCCAGGCAACATGTCTGGTCCAGGGAACAGTTAGTAGTCAACTCTGCTTGAAACTTGAGAGTACATGCAGAAGAGGAATATGAAACAGTTTGGAAAGGTAGATGAGAGCCAAATTTTGGAAGGTTTTAATTGTTAGGCTGAGAAATATGTATTTTATCCTGGAGGCAAGAGAAAGACATTGAAGGCTTTTGAGCAGGGGAGTGACTTGTTCAAACCTGTTATTTAAGAACATCCAACTTGGCAGCTCTGTGGAGGACAGATTGGAGAGAGGAGAGACTTGAGGCAGGGAAACCCATTAGGAGGCTGTTTCACTCAGTAGTACAGGTGAGAAGTGCTGGTTCCATAAGTCGAGAGAAGGGGGTATTTGAGTGATGTTGCAAAGGCATAATTGAAAAGATCTGGCAACAGGTTAGATATGATGAGAGGTGAGGGAAGAATGGAGGATGACTGGCTGTGAACCTAGATGATGGGAAAGATGGGGTACCCTCAGCAGACGTAAGAAAGCTTGAAGGAAGAGCGGGTTTAGGAGAGCCTAGAATGAATTTCATTTTGGACATACCAAGTTTGAAATACTAATGGGATACCTAGGCTGAGCTATTCATCCAGCAATTGGCAATACGGGACTGGAGTTTAGGTGAAAAATTATTAATGTTAGATATATAGATATAGAGTTCATAGTTGAACCCCAAGGGTTGCATATGAGATCACTGAGAAGATGAAAAAGGGGGTGGGACAGCTAAGTAGCACAGTGGATAAAGCACCAGCCCTGGATTCAAGAGGACCTGAGTTTAGGGGCAGCTAGGTGGCGCAGTGGATAGAGCACCGTCCCTGGAGTCAGGAGGACCTGAGTTCAAATCCGGCCTCAGACACTTGACACTTACTAGCTGTGTGACCCTGGGCAAGTCACTTGGCCCCAATTGCCTCACTAAAAAAAAAAAAAGAAAAAAAAAGTATAAAAAAAAAGAGGACCTGAGTTTAAATCCAGCCTCAGACACTTGACACCTACTAGCTGTGGCAAGTCACAACCCTCATTGCCCTGCAAAAAACAACCAAAAAACCCCAAACAAATAAAAGATGAAAAAGATCAAGCATAAGGATTTGGGGTAGTGGGACATAGGTGATAGTCCGGCAGAAGAGAGGAATGGTCAGGCAGCAGATAGAACCAAGAAAAGAACAGTGTTACATGGCAATCAAGGGAGTAAAAAATAACCAAGAAAAGGTGTTCACTAGTCTCAAAAGCTGCAGAGGGGTCAAGTAGTTATTTCTTCTCAAAGAGGACCATAACATCAGGAGGTGATGTTATGGTTTGCAGTGAATTGGATGTAAGTGAGGGAGGGCTATGCAAAATCACCAACCTCACTCTTTCCTCCAGAACCATTTGGTCCAGTGGCAAGATATATATCAGGACAAGTGGAGGTGTCCCCAGATGTTTAAGGCAATTGGAGTTAAATGGCTTTCCCCGGGTCACACAGCTAGTAAGTGTCTAAGGTCAGATTTGAGAGGGGTCAAGTAGAATGAAGACTGAGAAAAGTATTTGGCAATTAAGAGGTCTCTAGAAACCTTTGAGAAACTTACATTCTAAAAAGAGGTGACAACACGCATGAGGGTATGGTGGCTAGTATTTTGGTGAGGGAAGTCAGGGAATAGTGATTGGAGTAATAGGGCAATTGATGAAGATGTCAATGCCAGGAATGGTAGTGTTGATTTGATTAATCTTTTCAGAACCTCACTTGGAGGGGTAGTAGTGATGATTTGGGAATTGGCTCCCTGACCAGGCACAATGAGACATAGAATGAGACACTGTGAGAGGTCACAGTGAGAATAAACAATGGGTTTGGGAATGTGGGGCAGAGGTTCAGATGGAAAGAGATTGTGATCAGAAAGAGGAATTTCAGTATTTGAGATTAAGGAGATAGCACAGTTATAGGGAGGTGAGATTCAAGATATGATTATTCCCTTGGGTTGCTTAGGTAGAGTAAAGCCTACAAATCGTGGAAGACCTAGAAGACCTACAAGTCATGGAACTTGAGGTTGATCCCCTGAGAACCATCCACATTTCTGAGTCTGTGGGGAGCAGTTGGGGTTGAGAAGAAGACTGAGTCAGATTGAACTCCTTGAAGAACTAGGGGGAATAGCATAGAGGCCTGTAGATAGATCTGACCAGAATCTGGGTCATGTGATACAGGAAAACTCAAGAAAGAAAGGTTGCTCAGTCTCTGCAAAGGAATGGCCCTGGAAGCAGCCAAGAGAAGCAAGTACTCCTTGCTGTCCTTCCTGGCTCATTTTACCCTCGGGAAATTTAGGAAAAGAACCCTCAGGATTGGAAAGGGTGGCCAGGAGTCCAGTGTTTTCTTCAGGGAGTCAAGGTTTGTTAGCACCAAAAGATCAGAAGAGGACTAAGATACAAGGAAATTTGTTAAAAAGGAGTAGGAGTGGGGGCAGATAGGTGGCGCAGTGGTAAAGCACCGGCCCTGAATTCAGGAGTACCTGAGTTCAAATCCAGCCTCAGACACTTGACACTTACTAGCTGTGTGACCCTGGGCAAGTCACTTAACCCTCATTGCCCTGCAAAAAACAAAACAAAAACAAAAACAAAAAAAGGAGTCGGGGTGCTAGAAGGCAAAATGGAACAGGAGGGCAGTGGAAGATATAGACTTGGATAGGTAGGGATGAGATTGTGGTTTGAAGTTACAGTGAAGGGATTTTTGTCTCAGTAAATGGTACTTTGGTTCAAGGGGATAAAAGGAACAGGAGCTGGTTGTTTCTCTACTATAGGATAAGGAAAGAATCAGTTGATTGGGTCTTTCTTGGTCTGCTCCCTCCCCCTCCACCCCAATAATGGCTATGTGGCTGAGTATAGTCATTGCAGAGGCAGTAGATTCAGCTTCTGAGGTTGGGTTACCCTACCTGGACAATCTAGGGCCAGTGGGTAGACAATAGGGAATTCTGCCTGGGTATCTGGTCACACAGCACGGGTACCCAAGCTAGACAGAACTCATTAGTGCCAGCTCCCTAGCTTCATCCTCAGTATAGTGGGGAATGAGGCATACACAAAAGATATCCATCTAAATTGCCTTTCTGACATCTTCTCAGTCTCTTGATGAGTGAATATGAGTTAGCAGAACTATATTCTGTCTACATAGTTTTGAAATGAGTATTTACTAGTTTGGTGAGTCTGTGGCAACTATTAAGTAACTAATTATTGGTATAACTTTATAGAAGAGATTTCACAGATGCAGAAAAGGGGACAATTTAGCATTATTTTAAAAGAAATAATCTGTCTACCTTTTAAAGTCCTAAAGTTTTTCTATCATCCCAGATAAAGAGCCCTGAGGAGACCATTGCATACAGGTGGGCAAAAGGAAGTTTGTTGACATAATTCTGCCTCAGAAACTTGTAATCAGAATTAGCTGGTTAAGTGTCACCCCACCCTGAAAAGTATTTTGTCATTTCTTTGGAGCTACTCTGTTTTCTTAAAGTCTAATTTTATTGTAAATTCTGCATAGTGGATAAATCTTGTTGAGTAAAATTGGAACCTATGGAGACAAAATTGGAGAACCTCAGACTTTTTTTAGATGAATACTTTATAGGATGAAGATAGGAACTGGACTTGTAATTTCTTTTTCTTTCTTTCTTTTTTTTTTGTGACTTGTAATTTCATTGGCATAGGAAACTCTTGTATGAGGAAACTTTCTCTACCAATTCACTGTGGCACCTTCTCTGCAATTTGGTGTTAGAAAATTACATAGAGCAGACATGTCAGATGCCTGCTGCCTCCTGAGTGAAATGTCATTGGGAAATAGTCAACAAAATAAATAAAAATATGAGAAAAATATAAGAAAACATAGATATAATAAAATTACATTTTAAAACTAAGGCAATCTAAAACTGTTTGATGCCACTGACCTACAGCATTGAGAGGTTACAATAAGATGTAGCCAGGGTCGCATGGCCAGTCAGAGACAAGATTTGAACTCAGGCCTTCCTGGGTCCAAGGTGAACTCTCTATGTACTAGGTTACATTGTTTTACTTAGGATAAACCAACAGTTAGGGGTGTAGTTAACCATTCCACCTTAGTACTGCTAACATATAGCTTTTATTTACCTTTAAAGCAGTTATTTCAAAATTTTGTTTTATTTTTGATCCAGACCTGTGAAACCATTGGTGTGGGAAATATAGCAATTTCCTTTGTTGTTGCCTCAAGGATACTCACAAAACCATGTAGTCAAAGGCAAGACTCAAGCCTCTGCATGTTTGTTTGTTTGTATGTTTTTTTGGGGTTTTTTTGGTGAGGCAATTGGGGTTAAGTGACTTGCCCAGGGTCACACAGCTAGTAAGCATCAAGTGTCCAAGGCTGGATTTGAACTCAGGTCCTCCTGAATCCAGGGCCAGTGTTCTATCCACTGCGCCACCTAACTGCCCCTCGAGCCTCTGCATGTTAAAAAGAGAATGGGGAGCATTATATACAAATTCATCCTTCCCCTAGAAGTATATTACATGTAATATTATATGCTATATAACATTGTCATATAGCATATATATGTTATATCTTTAAGTAGCTATATATTAAATTTAAAGAATTATCATGGAGGGCATTTAGGTGAAGGTCAGTAGATGTAGAAATAATATCATTGGGGTATATATACTACAGAGAACCTGGATAGAAAAGAAATTCATGAGGTCAGAAATGAGATCACAGGCCTGCCTGGCACAGTCTTAAGGGAATAGTGATGGACTTCAGTTATCTGGACCTTGGCTGGAACTTTATTTTACCATGTTGTCTCTATAAACAGTAATAAAATAAATAGGCTGTTAGATAATAAGTATATACTGAGTGCCTAGGTTATACAGAGCAGTGTTTGTAAAAAGAAATGAACTTACTATGTACAGGAAATGTGAATATTTGGTAGATGTTGTCTTGTACAGGTCATTATAAGAGAACTGGAAAAGATAATTTTACCTGTCTATATGTGTTTATAGATAGGTAAATATCCCCATATTTTATAAAATGTTTGTACTTCTCTGAAAAATTAATGTGTGAAATGAAATTTTGCCTATCAGAACTTTTATAGGGATATATCTCTAAAATTAGGGATTGTAAAGGCCTAAAATTCTAGCTATGATGTCTACAATCTGAGCAAGAATTTAGACTTTTAAGTATTTATTAAAGTGCATCAGAAGTTGGTGAGGAGAGAGAGGTAAAAATCTAACTATCTCTAAGAGCACCCCACATCTCCCCCTCCAAAGCAGAGGTCAGGAACCCAAAAAAGGCCACTCCCTCCTCGGCTTCTCCCCAAAGCCCCCATGAAACTGGAAACAGTGCCGTCCACACACACACACACACACACACACACAGCTCTAAGCTAATTGGCTGATAGCTCTGATTGACAGGACCCACGAGCAAACATCACTTCCTGACGCTGAACTGACCTTCAAAACCCCAGAAAAGGTCACTTCTGGATGCTAAAGTCACATGGTTTCTAAGTCACATGCTTTCTCCTCATGGCGGAGCTTCCCTGCAATATCTTTCTCAATAGGTTAGTAGCGCTCTAAATCTCACAGGATGTATTCTTAAGAGAAAATCCTACCACTGGAGTTACTTTTAATGAGAGAATATGCTTTAATGGAGTCTCGCATTATAAATACTGATGGTCATCTAGTAATGGTTTGGCTCAATTACATGTTAGTTCACTTTGGGGAGTCTCAGTAAAATAATGTTTTGTCTTCACATAGTAGGAATGGTTCTAGCCATTATTCTGATCCTTATTTTTAGGCATTACCAGTTACCCATTGCCAGAAATCTGAAAAATTCACAGCTGTAAACATTCAGATGTGTAAGAACAGTTCCCATTTATATAGTATTTTGTTTACAAAGCATATTCCCCTCAATCCTGTGTGAGTGATATTGTCCCTACTTTATATATGAAGAAACTCATTTTAGAGATATAACCTCCAAGGTTACAAGGCTAATGATTGACCACTGCTAGAAGTGAAACTTAGAACAGTGAATTTACAATTATAGAACCTTTCCAATATACCAAGATACCCCCATAATAAATTTATTCCCTGGTTTATATTAATTCTTTGTAAGTTAAAGTGACACATCATAGATGTACAGTGAAACATCATAGTGGCAGCAATAGCACTTTTATCTTGAACTTCAACACATCCATAAGCATTTATTAAGCTCTTAATATTTTCAAGGCACTAGGATATAAAGACAAATGAAAACAGTCCCTTCCCTCAAGTAGCTTACATCCTATTTTGGGGAAGGGAGATACAGCATGTACATAGGTACGTATATACCAAGTAACTTCAAGTGGTGAGATGTCCAGAATAACTGGGGAGATCAGGAAAGTCATGTAGGATGTGGCTTTTTAGCTAAACCTTGAAGGGAGTTAAGGATTCTAAGAGATAGAAATAAGGAAGGAAAATATCCATTCTGGGTATGGGAGACTCTATACACCCAAATACACAAAGGTAAGAGGTGGAATGTTGGGGCAGCTAGGTGGCGCAGTGGATAGAGCACTAGCCCTAGAGTCAGGAGTACCTGAGTTCAAATCCGGCCTCAGACACTTAACACTTACTAGCTGTGTGACCTTGGGCAAGTCACTTAACCCCAATTGCCTCACTAAAAAAAAAAAAAGTGGAATGTTAAGTTTGTGGAACAGCAAGTGAGCCAGTTTGACTGGAATGTAGGATGCTTGGAGGAAGTAAATTTAAATCCGTCTGGAAAGATGGGCATAGAAAGCCCTTCACAATCTGGCACCAGTATAATAAGGGGGTTTATTTTTCTTTAGAAGATGAAATGATTGGATTTGATGACCTCTGAGGTTCCTATGAGCTCTAAATCTATAGCCCTATGATCAATAAAGTGTTCCAGCAGCTTCTTGAGCAGAGGAGTGATGGTCAGATCTGTGGTTTAGGAATATCTATTCAGCAATTGTTATGGAGGATAGGGGAAATTGGAAGCAGGGAGACCATGTAGAACATTTCTTTTAAACTGTTCCAGGCAAGATGTGATGGAGGGCAGAAATAGGATGGCCCTGTGCATGGAGAAAAGGGGAGGATTTCAAGAAATGTAGGGGAGATCAATTGACAAGATTTACTAAGTGGATATTGTAGTCGAGGGAAGAGAGTGAAGAACCGAGGGTAACTGATTGTGAACCTGAGTGGAAAGGATGTTGATACCCTTGACCACCAGGAAACTAAAGAGGAGGATTGGGTTTTGGGGAGAGATAAATTTCTATTTTGGACAAACTAGATTTGAAAAAACCCTTGGGTCCTTCAGCAATGTCTACTAAGTATTTGGTGATGAGAGACGGGAGTGCTGGAGAAAGACTAGGTTCAGATACAGAGGTCTGGGACTTAGTAGTAATCCTTACCCAAAGTGGATTTCATTCTCTAATGACCATGTAACAGTGGCTCTCTTGAATCATGTGCCTAGTGCAACACAAAGTCTAGAAAGTTCTACAAATGGACCAAGACCAAGGAAGGCTAATGAAGTTGAGGCTAGCTTTTCTCAATGCTCACAAAGTTCCTTTTGTCCATTCATGTACAATGAATGTTTCCAGGAAGATCTTTTTAACTGGGGGAAGAGGAAAATTATACATAGATTATTTCTTTAAAAGTAATGCTAAATACCAAGTATCTACTTTCTTTTTCTTTCTTTCTTTTTATTTTTTCTTGGGGTTTTTTGTTTGTTTGTTTGTTTGTTTTAGTGAGGCAATTGGGGTTAAGTGACTTGCCCAGGGTCACACAGCTAGTAAGTGTGTGTTAAGTGTCTGAGGCCGGATTTGAACTCAGTTACTCCTGACTCCAGGGCCGGTGCTCTATCCACTGCGCCACCTAGCTGCCCCCTTTTTATTTTTTCTTAAAGATTGGGTGGAAGTACTCCCAGGCCTTATAACACTGATTGGCATAGAGCTTTGACTTACACTACTTCCAACCTGGACTGATTAACTTTTTTTTAGCCAGCCTGGTGGTTCCTGCCCCCAGGGGTTCATTCTCTTAATGATGAATTTAGCTTGGACACCTGGTCCACCACATCTTAGAACTCCATAGCTCAAGAGTTCATCCAGCCTCTGCCTTCCTAGTTACTGGATTTATAGGCATGTATTGTTATACCTAACATATCCCTTCTTTTTTTGCACCCAGTTCATGTTGCCAATTATTTCATATTTATCATGTAATTCAAAGAAGTAGGCAATAATCATTTTTGCACGGTGTAGATAGAATATAACCAAGATATCATTGGTTTATAGTCCAGTTTTATAGGTAATAGATAAGGTAGATTCCATTGAGCTTGTTTTTTATTTACTTTTTCTTTTCATATGTGTTATTTAATTGGTTGTGGGGAACTCTTGCTAAGTGGCAACTTTGCTGAAATTTACATTTTTAGAAAGTTGCCTGGAGCATTGAGGATTTAAATGATTTGCCTGTGTGACACAGCATGTGTCAGAAGCAGATCCTGAACCCAATTTTTCCTGACTCTTTTGTTTACTATACCATAACTGTCTTTCTGCGTTTGTTAAAAATAGATAATTATGTTAGATACTTTCCACATTTCCATTTTCTGTTCTTTATAACATTAGATCCTTGACTTCAAGTAAACATTTTAATAATAGACCCTTTTCTGATTCACAATTTCAAAAAGCCACAATTTCCTCACTTGTAAAACATAGGCATTGGACAATATCATTAGGGGGTAAGGACTTCAGCATGAACCCTGGGGGTATGTGTTCAAGGGTGACCTATTCTTCCTCCCTATGACAGCTAATCTAGGGCTTTTTTTTTTTTCAAACAGCCCCACCAACTCTCTTTTTTTTGGAGGGTGGGGGGTGGGGCAATGGGAATTAAGTGACTTGCCCAGGGTCACACAGCTAGTAAGTGTCAAGTGTCTGAGGCTGGATTTGAACTCAGGTCCTCCTGAATCCAGGGCCAGTGCTTTTTTATCCACTGCACCATCTAGCAGCCCCTACCCCACCAACTCTTAACCTCCAATACTCCACTCCCTTTGTAATGCAAGCTTCTGACCTCTGCTTAGGGTTGTTACTGAACACAGTTATCTGACTGTTAAGTGAGAAGGCAGTGGCCTAAGCAGTGACTGTTAAGTTGCTGGCATTGTTTTAAGCACTTTACAAATATGTCATTATTGTCCTCATCTTACAGTCAGCAGACAAAGGATAACAGACTAGCCCAGATACTAGCTAGTTAGTATCTGAAACCAACATTTGAACTCAGATTTTTCTCACTGCAGGCCCAGTGCTCTAGGCACTGCATGACCTAGCTAGCTGCTGCCCCTAAGGTGGGACAAAGCAAGTAGTTGGTCTAGATAGTTGCCATGGCAGATCACTTTACATTAATCCCACCACCCCCTTCCCAAATGTACTTTTCTTTTGAATTTCCCAATTCTGGAAGTTACCAACATCCTTCTAGTCATTCAAGTTAGGAACCTTAAATATCATCCTTAACTCCTCACTCTCCCTCACCTCACAGATATCCAATCAATTTCTGAATCATGTTTCTTCTTCCAAAGCATCTCCTGTGTCTGTCCCTCTCTCTGTCTCTGTCTGTCTCTCTTTTGTGAGGCAATGAGGGTTAAGTGACTTGCCCAGGGTGATACAGCTAGTAAATGTCAGGTGTCTGAGGGCAAATTTGGTCCTGAATCCAGGGTCAGTGCTTTCTCCATTGTACCAGTTAGCTGCACCCCACTCTCTCTCTACCCACACAACCACCACCCTAGTTTATGTACTTATCACTTCTTACCAAGAGTATTGTAATAAACTCCTAATTGATCTCTTTGCCTCAAGTATCTCCCCTCTCCAATTCACCCTCCTGTTGTTAAAGTAATTTTTCTATAAAGTACAGGTTGGACCATGCTACTCCCCTATTCAATTAACTCCTTGGCTCCCCATTGACTCTAGGATCAAATGTTATGTCATGTTTATTTCATCCTTTAAAAATGTCATTTTTTGTATAAGTTGTAGAATGTATATACTTATATATAACAATTCTATATAGAATGTATATACTTATATATACCAATTGTATATATAATGTATATTTTTATACTAAGTACAGAAGTATAAATAAATATGCACATGTTGACTGATGTGTGGTTAATTTTTTTTTCACTGATGGGTTATGCAATAAAAAATGTTTGAAGACCACTGACTAGGTGATCTTTAATGTCATTTCCATTTTCATGTATAGATATATACTTTATTAAACATTTTTCTTTTTATTATTATGAACTTGAAAAACAAAAAATGAACATTTCCTGATACGAAGAGCAGAAAAATAATAATAATGACAATAGCTACTATCTAGCACTATAAGGTTTGTGAAATGCTTTACAAATATCTCATTTTATCCTCACGAGGGGTAGGTGCTTTTATCCCATTTTACAAATGAGGAAACTGAGTCAGACAGTGGTTATATGAAGTTTAACCTGATAGTTCCAATATTTCCCTGTTTGTGTCCCCTTCTGAACTTCCTTTTCTTATTTTTAGCTAATTTTTTTTTTTTTTTTTTTAGGCAATGGGGGTTAAGTGACTTGCCCACGGTCACACAGCTAGTAAATGTCAAGTGTCTGAGGCCGGATTTGAACTCAGGTACTCCTGAATCCAGGGCCGGTGCTTTAACCACTGCGCCATCTAGCTGCCCCTTAGCTAATTATTTTTAATTATTAGTATTGTCTTTATTCTCCCCCTACTCCCTTCATTTCCCCCCAAAATAAATGAAAGCCCTAATAAATAGTCACCAAAA
Source organism: Dromiciops gliroides (assembly GCF_019393635.1). NCBI lineage: Eukaryota > Metazoa > Chordata > Mammalia > Microbiotheria > Microbiotheriidae > Dromiciops > Dromiciops gliroides. The sequence continues at coordinate 273,106,133 of NC_057862.1, forward strand.
AAAATCCACATATTGGCCATGTTAGAAAAAAATGTAAGTCCCATTTGGCACCTCTAGTCGACATCATCTCACTGCCAGGAGATGGAAAACATGATTAATTATCTGTCTTCCAGAGTCATAATTACAATGTTGGGTTGATAATAATTCTTAAGTCTTTCACAGTTGTTTTTCTTTACATTGTAGTTGTCAATTGTTTTGTCTCTGCTCACTTCACTTTACATCAGTTCAACAAGTTCTCTCAGGCTTGTCTGACTCTGTTCCTTTTATAATTTTTTAGGGCATTAAATCCATTCCATTCACATACAAGCATTTGTTCAATAATTCCCGATTTGATCGACAACCACTTTGCTTCCATTTCTTAACTACAACAAAGAATGCTACTATAAATATTTTTGTATATATGACTTCTTACCCCCTCTTATCTCTTTGGAACATGGTGGTAGTGGTATCACTGAGTCAAAGGGTATGTACAATTAAGTTGATACTTTTGGGGTAAGGTTTCAAATTGCTGTCTGTAATGACGACTGATTTCATGGCTATACTGACAGTATTAGCATGTCTATCTTTCCATATCTCCTCCTACAATTGTCATTTTCCTTTTTTGTCATCTTTGACAATGTGATAGTTTCTAGGTATAACCTCAAGGCTGTTTTGTTGGGCATTTTTCTTGGTATTAGTAATTTAAAGGGTTTCTTTTTATAATTTTGTATGATACTGTATAACTTGCTTTTCTTTTGAGAACTGCCTGTTTTTCTCTTTTGACCATTTATCTATTGGGGAATGGCTTTTGTGGTTATATATATATATATATATATATATATATATATATATATATATATATATTTATCAGTTTCTTCTCTTAGATGTCAGACTTTATTAGAGAAACTCACTGCAATGATTTTTATTCTCAGTTAAATAATTATATTTTAACTCTAACTGCATTGATTTTGTCCTCTTCATCTCTCTCTCATACACACAGAGACTCACAGTGGGGAGATAATATGCAAATAACTGCAAATACATACACACACACACACATATATATGACAAATTAGAAATGATCTCTACAGGAAGGCTGTAAGACAGAGAAGCAGAAAATCTTCTTGCAAAAAGTGAATTTTAGCTGAGACTTGAAGGAAGCCAGAGAAGCTAAGGAGGTAGAGGATGGAAGGGAGAGAATTTCAGATATGGGGACAACCAGTGAAAATGCCTTAAACTGGTGATGGGATGACTTGTGTGAGGAATACACAATCACTATATTGTAAAACTGAGGTATCAAATGCTCAGTCCCAGGGTAATACTCCTGAAACAGATTAAACTATCATTGAGAAATATTTAACAAAATAAAAAAAATACAGTAAAACATAGATAACATTGAATTTTAAAACCAAGTCATTATGTGTGTGCTGGGATCTTATGTATAGATTAATGGCCCCTGTTTCTATTTGAGATTGACACTACTGTATGTGGAGGAGAGTAAGATGTAAGAAGATGAGAAAGAGAGAGGCCAGATTATAAAGGAGTTTAAAAGAGAAAGAGGATTTTATATTTGATCTTAGAGGCAATAGGAACCAGTAGATTTGACAGAAGAGTAACATGAAGAGTTACATGCTTTAAGTAGATCACTGTGGTAACTGAATGGAAGATAGACTTGAGTCAGGAAGGCCAACTGGCAGTCTATTGCAATAATCCAGGCATGAAGTGATGAAGCCTCGTACCATGTGGTGGCAGTGGTAGAAGAGAGAAGGGGCTGTATGCAAGAAATATTTAAAAGCAATTTTGGAGGTGAGAGTTGAATCAAGGATGACACCTAGGTTGTAAGCCTGGGATGATGGTACCCTTGATAATGAAAGGCAGTTAGGAATATGGAAGGATTTGAGGGCTAGGATAATGGGTTCAATTTTGAACATGTTGAGTTTAAGATAACTATAGTATATTTAGATTGAGATGTCCAATAGACAGAGATGAGTGACTAGAGGTCAAGAAGAGAGGTTGTCAGCAAGAAGATGATAATTTAAATCATGGGAGCTGATTCAATCACCAAGTAAAATAGTATAGAAGAAGTAGAAAAGAGGGCCCAGAACACAACCTTAAGGGACACTCACAGTTATCAGGCATGGTCTGGATGAAGATCTACCAAAAGAGACTGAGAAGGAATAGTCAGACAGGTAGGAGAAGAACCAGGAGAAATTGTCATGAAAGAAAGTATCACAAAAATCTAGAGAAAAGAGAGTAGCAAGGAGAAGAGGGTGATTAATAGTGTCATAGGCTGCAGATGGCCATCAGGGAGAGTGAGAATGATAGAGGAGAACTAATGAAGAAGATAGGATAGAAAGGGATCACTTACTTATACACATAGAGATATTAGCCTTGGGAGGGAATAGGGATACCTCATTGTGTAAGACAAGGATGAAGGAGGAGATAGTTGCAGAAGGCATTTGGGTAATGTAATGGGAAGAGGGGAAAAGAGGGAACTCAGCAAATGCCCTCAATTTTTTCAGTGAATTATGAGTCAGGGTTCTCAGCTGAGATGATGGGGAGGAGAGGGGAACCATGAGAGATTTGAAGGGGTATGATAAGGTTTAAAAGAGTTGGTGTGGTAAGTGGGATAGCTATTTGATTTGAGGCATGAGCTCTGAGGAAGGAGTGTCTTGGAGGTCAATAGATAACAACTACCAGAATCTTGATTGGATGGTTAACATGGATTGAATGAACCTCAAAGGAAGAAAGGTTACTGAGTGATGAAGTGGAGGGAAGAGTCTGTACATGGCAATAGGGAGAAAGAAGCATTTTGGGTGCTAGGTGATACAGTGGATAGAGCACTGGGCCTGGAATCAGGAAGTTCAGTGCTTTGTTACTACAAAAAGAATTGCTTTAAGTATTTTTGTACACATAGGTCCTTTCTGTATTGGATCTTTTTTAGGTCTATGCCTAGTAGTGATATTGTTGGGACCAAAGGTATATACAATTTAGCATCTTTTTTTGTGAATTCCCAAATTACTTGTCACAATGGTTGGAATCAGGCATTGATAATTCATTGATCAGTCTAGATCAATTCACAGCTTCATCACTAGTTATTGGTATACTATTGGTGTTTTTCCACAGCCCTTTAAATAATTGCTATTTTTCCCTTGTCATTTTTGTCAATCTGTTGATGAAAACTTCAGAGTTGTTTTAATGTTCACTTCTTTTAATATTAGTGACTTGGAACAGCGGTCCTGTTTAGTGGTTTGCCTACCCCCAAAGGGTTTACAGTGATGTTGCAAGGGTTTCACATGAATAATTCTTTAATAGTGCTTTAAGCAGTAAATAATTGTAAAGTACATTAAAATATACTGGGGGTTCACACCACTTTTTTATGTTGTTCTTGTTGAAAGGGGTGTGCAGAAGAAAAAATGTTGGCAACCACTGAAGTATTTTTTCATAACTCTGTTAGTAGCCTGGATTGTTTCCTTCAAGAATGGCCTTTTCATTTCTTTTGACCTTTTGTCTATTGGGGAGTGGCTCTTGTTCTTAAGTATTTAAGTGTTTACTTTTGGTCTAGGTTTATTCTCTCAATTGCTTTATTTATTTATTTGATGCGAGGTCTCCCTATATTCTCCAGGCTGAAAGTGCAGGGGCTAGTCATAGGTCCCATCACACTCTTATTGGCATGAAAGCTTTGACTGGTTTTATTTTCCACCTAGGGCAATTTACCCCTCCTTAGGCAACCATACTCATTTTTCCCTCTAAAAAAGTACCAATCATTGGGACAGATTAGCTGTGCAACATTGAGAAGCAAACTAACATTTGTAATTACATAGTTTTTGATAAATGTTAACACCCCAACTTTCTGTGGTAAGAATTTTGTTTTCAACAAATACAGTTAGAAAAATTGGGAATCAGTCTGGCAGAAAATAGGCTTAGATTATCTCATACCATATATTAAGTTGAGCTCTGGATGGATACATGATGTAGATATATGAAGGTTCACATTATAAATTAGAAGACCAAGGAAGGACATATTATTGGAGCTATGGATAGAAGAGTTCATGATTGAACTAGGTATAGAAAGAATTACAAAATAAAATTAATAATTATTATTAAATAAAATTTAAAAGTTTTTGTATACCCCAAATTGATGTAGTTAAAATGAGAAGGGAAGCAGTTAATTGGGAAAAAATCTTTACAGCAAGTTTTTAAAAAAATAAAAGTCCAATATCAAAGATAGCCAAAGAACTGACTCAAGTATATATAAGCAGGAATAATTCTCCCATAGATAATAAGTGGCCAAAGGATATGAACGGGCAGTTCTCAGAGGAAGAAATCCAAGCTATCAACAAATGTAGAAAAATGCTCCAAATCACAAATATTTAGAAAAATGTACACTAAAACAACTCAGGCTCTCATTTACATTCATCAGATTAATAAAAATGACCAAAAAAGGAAAACTGAAATTATCAGAGGGTTTGTGGCACATTAATATATTGTTGGAGTTGTAAATTGACCCAGATATTCCAGAAAGCAGTATGTAATTACAACCAAAAAGTCACCAAATGTATTTAGCTTTGGCCCAGCGATTCTATAACTAGGCCTATACCTCAAAGAGATCAAAGAAAGAGGAAAGGACATATATGTTCAATAAGCATAGCCATTCTTTGTAGTGGCAAAAACCTGTAAACTAAGGGCACAATTGGGGAGTAGTTGAATAAATTATAGCTTATAAATGTAATGGGAAGTTATTATAGTATAAAAAATTATGAAAGTTATTGGTTTAAGACAAAAAATGGGAAATTTCTATGAAATGATGCAGTATAAAATAAGCAGAACTTAGAAAACAAATTGTAGAATAACATCATTGTAAAGAAAAACAACTTTGAAAAACTTAAGAACTGATCAATGTAATGATTAACCACAATTCCACACTACTGTTGAAGCAGCAGTTTACCTACCTTCAAAGAGGTGATGAACTCAAGGTGTACATTTTTGGGCATGACCAATGTCAGGATTTATTGTGCTTCATTATGCTTATGTGCTACAATAATTTATTGTTTTTTTTTTAATTTCTGATAGGCAAAGTATGTGTGTGGGGGTTGCAAAACATTTTTTTAGCATTTTTATTTAAAATTTTGAGTTCCAAATTCTGTCCCTCCCTCTTCCTTTTCCCTCTCAGATAAAGATGATACATGTGCAATTATATAAAACATTTCCATATTAGTCAATTTGTACAAGAAAACAAATTTAAAAAATGAAAGAAAGAAAGTGAGAAAGCATGCTTCAGTCTGTATTCAATCAATATCAGTTCTTTCTCGGGAGGCGGATAGTATGCTTCATCATTAGTCCTTTGGGATTGTCTTGGATCATTGTATTGCTGAGAATAGTTAAGTCATCCACTGTTCTTCATCTAACAATATTGTTGTTATAGTTTACATCTTTCTTCTGGTTCTGTTCACTTCACTATGCTATGAACTGATGTTCATGGATTACCAAAATTTTTTAAAAAGGAAAAGGAATAGCAAAAGATAAAACTATACATTGAAATTAACATATTAGAAAAGACAATGGAGAATTTTAGTTTCATGTTCACTCTTTTTTCCATTCTACTTCATGTATGGAAATGTTCATTTTATTTTATGTTTAAATTTAGAATTTAAAAACTAGGGGAAAAAGTAAAGAAGGGTATCTAGAATCTTTCCGTTAAATATAATGCCAACTGTTTTAGGTAGACACTATTTGCCCTAGTATTATTTATTGATGCCTATGTTTGTAATCCAAAGTTTTTACTCAGTATTTTCATCAGAATGCCTGTAAATAGATTTCTGTTCTGTTAAAGGTTCATTCTCTCCTTCAATCCCTTATAGGATTATACTTAGATTTACAGGTTAAGCTATTCTTTGCTTAAAAGGCTTTATCTTTTGGCTTTTGAAATGTATCCCCAGATTTTCCTGCCTTTGAAGTCATTGTTATATTTTGTTTCTATGGTTCCTTGGTAATTGAAATATTTATTTCTGATTATCTACAGTATTTCTTCTTTGACCTGAATTTTGACTACAACATTCCTTGGTGTTTTCAATTAGGAGTTTCTTTCAGGAAGTGATTGGTAGGTTCTATTTTCACTTTGCCCTCTGGTTCTAATAGAGCTGAGCAATTTAATGATTTCTTGAAATATGGTGTCCAGGGATTTTCCTGAAGTTAAGGTTTTCAGGGAAGCTGATAATTCTTAAACGATCTCTTCTTGACCTGTTTCTACTATTACCTACTGTTTTTTTTCTCTTTTAAAAAAATCTTTTGACATTCCCCCCCCCCCCATCTCATGGAATCATTGAATTCTCATTGTTCTTTTTCTATTGTTTTTAGGGACTCCATTACTTGGTTATTGCTTTCTACTGATATTTCAATGATATTTAGTTCAGTTTCACTTATAATTATTTTTTTTATCTCTTGCTTCATTTTTTTCCATTTACTGTTGTCCTTGTGGCCAAATCACTTCCACCCCCACCCATCCCCCTAAAAAAACCTCTACTTACTGTTCTTGTGAAGTTACTCTCATCTTCTTTGTTTATCTCTTGGGCTTCTCTTATGTCATAATATTTCTTTATTATGTTCTGTGTTTTCTTCTGTTTGTTTTTATTTTCATCCTCCATTCATGGATTAGGATTTTAAACTAGTTAGTTTCCTCCTGCACTCATGAACAAGTCAAATATGCCTTGTTTTGTTCTGCTGTCTCTTTAGTCCAGCTACTGCTGTTTCTGCTCATTTGAATGGGGTGGTTGCTACTAAACACCAATCTCCATCTCAGTTCCTAGCATCTTTCTTAGTCCCCTGAAGATTCTCCACTGGTATCGTTTTCTTTCCTCTTTGCACAATCTCCATTTAGTAGTTGGTTCTATTTCTTTCTGTGGCCCTATAACAACACTGTCATGGGTTGCTGGGGAACACTCTGGTCTCAGTCCTCCTGCCTCACTGCCCCCCAGCACTGGTGCTTAGGTGCCAAGTTAACCTTGACTTGTACTATAGCATCTCTCCAGCATGGTCTTGGGGACTAGCTCTGTTTCATGTTTCTGTTCTCTGTTGAATAGGGCTCATATCTGGCTTTCAGTTTATTTGTGAGAGCTTGTTCTGATTTTTTCTAGCCTGAATCCTAGCCCATTTCACAGAGTTTGAGCTTGCTCCTCTAGCCTGGATCCTTTCCTTTCCTCCTTGGCCTCCATTCCATTTACCTGAGTTAGTACTGGCTTCCTTAGTGTCATCCCTCTATTATCCTTTATGGCTTCTCTGGCATAGCTTCATTTGGAGTCAGGAGTACAGCCTGGAGAGGAATAATAATGTACATATATTGGGTGTATACACACATTTATACACATATAAATATATATGTATATACATATAAATGTATATATAAAATATATATACACACGTGCATTTAAATATATATTTTCTCTGTTCCTCACATGTGACAGTCTATCTCATGTATGTATACATACATATTTCACATGTATATAAATATATCCACACATGTCTGTGTGGATATAAATATCAATTTGTCTATACCTATATGTATATGCACACACATATATTTACACATGTGAGTAAATACACATATATATAAAGCATATACATCTATGTGAATATACATATATGTATGGCCATATACACAGATATATACATAGCAAGATTTAAAAGAATTAATGCTAACAGAAAACAAATCCTACTTATTACCTGAAATTGTCATTAATTATAATTTTTGTCTTAGATCTGAAGCTTCTGTTATCTTAGTTGCTCTGGTATTAGCAGGTCTTTTGACTTGATCCAGTGCTTTAATTGTCATCTTGGGTCCTGATTCACTAACTATAGCTGGAAAAATGTCTGCATACTAATATTTTATTCTACAAAATCAGATCTTCTAGGGAGAGATGATACCATCAAGAACTTGCTTCTTTTCCCTCTGCTCTAGGCCAATTTGCCAGATTTTGGCCTGGTCTTTATGTCACTAAAGAGAAGCCCTTGTTGGAGGGGAGAGTGCTTGGTAAAATGGGTAATCCCACAGTATACTTGTGGCAAGGATTGTCAGCTTTGAGCTTTCCCCTACCCTCCCTCTGTCACATTTCCTAATGACTGAAGGATAGAAATAGAGGAATTCAGGCTTTCAACACAAACACTTGATACTGACTCTCCTCCCTTGTTTGAGAAGGTGATGTCCTTAACTTGAAAATGCATCTCAGAGTGGCACTAAGCATGGTTTGAAAATTACACTTTCCCAACAACAGTACATGTCATGACTGAACCTTGTGTAACTTGGCCAGTTCTTCCAGTTGCATGGCATTTCCGTTTATGCATTTGGCTGGGTGTCAAACACATGTGCAAACATGCCCTTGATGTGTTACTTTTCAGTTTTAGTTCTCTTCATGGTTTTGTACTTTGTCTTAGATTAGGTAAAACTTTGGGATTAAGTCAATAAGGAAATGGATACAGCAAAATGAAAGTTTAATTTTCAGCTAGCTCTCTCAAATTTAGAAACATTTCATGAGCATTTATGTATTTTAATATAACAAATAGTACCAAAATACATAAAACATAAAATACTTGAATTTCTTTTTATAGAAATGGTTAGAGAATAAATAAAAAGGAAAAATACATTTTCTAGGAAACTATTTCAGAAATAACAGTGAAAAAATTACTCCAACAGTTAATTTTTTTTAATTTAAATTTTCAAATTTTCCTCTCCAGAAATGTTAAAACATAATTTGTATGAGCACTTAGCTACATTTTGAAGAAGACGTTTCTTCAAGGACAAACTTTTGGGTTTTTTTGGTTTTGGTTTTTTTTGCAGGGCAATGAGGGTTAAGTGACTTGCCCAGGGTCACACAGCTAGTAAGTGTGCCAAGTGTCTAAGGCCAGATTTGAACTCAGGTCCTCCTGAATCCAGGGCCGGTGCTTTATCCACTGTGCCACCTAGCTGCCCCCCAACAGTTAATTTTTCAGAAAGGAAAAAAAAAGTTATACCTTGTTTTGATTTTGAAAAAGTGTTTTCAAATATATACACATATATAGGTTGAAAGAATATTTTTGAATAATTTGGGGGGCTAATCTGACTGGGGTGACTAATCTAGGGACTTTTGACTATCTATCTGACTTCGTTAATTTAATGTGGGCCATTTATAAAGTTCCACCACACTGTTCTACTCCCAAATTGATAAGCAAAATATTAAGAAGCCTCTTAACCAAATAATCAAAGCAGAGTTTATTTATGAGATACTATTGAAAATTAAGAATACAGGGAAATAAAATGTGCAACCTGACTGCTTTCCTGCGGTCTCTTTCCACTGCATCTCTTTCCCACTTGCTGCGCTTCTTAAATACAACAAGGGCCCTAGCTGCCTCCAGCCCCAGGGCACCCTGCTTGGCTACTTTCTTCTAACTCCTCTTAATCTTCACTTTCTCCAACCTGTACCCTGTGCTGACTGCTTCTGTGCTCTCCGCTGCCTCCTGTTCTGTCTGTCTGCTCCGTCCTCTGCCGCCTTTGTCACCCCTCTAATCTTGTCCGCCTCTCTTAATTTTGTCCACCGGCCTTTCCTCCTTGCTCCTAGTCCTTCATTACTGTTCGTCTCATCCCCCCTGACAGATCCCTTCTAATCTAACTCCCAGGTCTATATATACCTTTTCTTCTCTCCACTCAAGTCTCGGGGCTTCTGTGCCCACACACCAAGCTAATCTGCCAGGCAGGGCTGCGGCTGGGGCTGGGGGGTGGGGTGCGCTAGCATCCCGCGCCTCAGCACAGGCTATCCAGGATCTTTCAGATAGCTCCACTCAAGTCGGAGGGAGCTGGGGGCTTTTTTTCCCCCCAGCTGTCTGACCTGGTGCCTTGTACAGCCCATGGGGCTTTTGGGCTCAGCTGAAGCAGAGGGGGAGGGGGAGAGACCCTGAGGGCCTAAGGCTTTCTAATCTTAGCCTAAAGGTAGGGTCCCCAAATCAAAATAAATTTCCACAAGGTAGTGCTTTTAAGTTTTTTGGAAATTGAATAAATTAACAGAGAATCATTATTCAAAAAAAGTAAAGATGAATGTAATTTTAGAAGGCTGTAGTGAAACTAGTCCTATAGTGTTGAAGTTATGCATGCTTTTGCACTGGTATAAAGGATTGAGCTTTAAAGTCCACAAAGCTGAATCATTCAAGGAAACGAGTCAAAGACTGAACTATATCTTTTCTTTGTTTGGGGATTTGACTTTGAAATCTTAATGTTAAAAAATCTTTTTGAAATCTTGCATGCCTTTCTGCCTGTCAGTGAGCTTTTTTTCTTTTCTTTTTTCAACATGTTAGGCTTGACAGAGAACTGACTGGGGGTCAGAGGGGCTGGGTTCACATCTTATCTTCATCACTTTACTACCATGATCTTGAGCAAGCCACAACCTCCCTGGGCCTTAGTTTTTCTCCTCTCTAAAATGAAACGTTTAGACTGGATGGTCTCTAGGTTCTCTTCTAGCTCTAAGTGAGTCTGTGATCCTAAATCATATACTTAATCAGATAACTTTTTACGCTTTATGTAAAATTATGAAATCACTATATTCTTTAAATTAAGAGCCATGTAGTATTCATATAGTCTGTGTGTGTGTGTGTGTGTGTGTGTGTGTGCTCCAAGGTAGGATATTTTTTGTAAGTATTTAGTAGTTGGTGACCAATAACATCCTAAATTTTTTTTTTTTTTTGGTGAGGCAATTGGGGTTAAGTGACTTGCCCAGGGTCACACAGCTAGTAAGTGTCTGAGGCCAGATTTGAACTCCGGTACTCCTGAATCCAGGGCCGGTGCTTATCCACTGCGCCATTTACCTGCCCCCAACATCCTAAATTTTAAATGTGATTTTATAGAGATAGAGAACAGACCTGTAATTTTAGTGGTATAGGGAACTCTTCAACTTAGTCTTAGGAGAGTTCAATAGTTCACTGAAAGGTCGTGACTTATGCAGTTATATAGCCTGTATGTCTTGCATGTAGGACTTCAGCCCAGGTCTTCCAGGTCCCAAGTCCAGCTCTTTATCCACTCAATTATTCCACTCTGTCATGCTGTTTTTAAAACCCAGGATGCTGGTATTTATTGTTATAACAACTATATACTACTCAGTTTATTTTTTCTGCTGTTTATTTCTTTCTTTTTCTTTTTCTTTTTTTGCAAGGCAGTCAGGGTTAAGTGACTTGCCCAGAGTCACACAGCTAGTAAGTGTCAAGTGTCTGAGGCTGGATTTGAATTCAGGTCCTCCTGAATCCAGGGCCAAGTGCTTTATCCACTGTGCCACCTCTGCTGTTTATTCTTTAGAAATCCTAACCTAAATCCATCATACTGGGAGGCAGCCCTGGAGAGATGATTAAAGTATAAAGGACTTCAAGTAGTTCATTCAACATGAAAGAATTATATTAAGCAATAAAACATATAAATGATGAATGTAGGGAATATACATAAGATAATACATACTGGGGAGAAAGCTTACACATAGAATGAATGTGGGAAATTATTTCAGGTTATCTCACTTGTCTGTGTTTCACTGTGAAGTACCTTCTATTCTATATGTGTGTTCTTCATTGATGTTCTTTTATTTATGGAGGTGAGGGAAAGAGGGAGGGCATTGTTGCTCTCTGAATGTCCTTTCCGTGTTACTGTTGAATAGTTTTTGATAAATGTTTAAAAAAAAAAAAGAAAAAAGAGATCCCAAGTCCATTTCTCAAACCAGAGTACTTTGTATCATGGTTTCCTTTGGGATTTTGAAAAACTGAAATATCTCTAATTGTATGGTATGCAGAAATTGTATATAAATATATCTAAGTGGATAGCATGACATTTTAAAATTATCAGCCTTTTAACCTTTATTACTTGTTTTCAATTTGCCCATCAAATTTTATTTCCTTCCCCATTTTCTCTTTACATATAATGCTGGATAAAATTATTGGATATATTTCATTGCAAAAGCTGAAAGTATAGATGATATTCTGAAGCTTGGGCTAATAACCAATTTAATTTAAGAACTTAGTATTGAAGAATCTAGTATTGTTCATTCAGTTATGTCTCTTTATGATCCCATATAACATAGTGTCCATGGGGCAAAAATACTGGTTTGCCATTTCCTTCTCCAGTGGATTGAGGTAAATGGAGGTTGTGACTTGCCCAGGGTCACAGAACTAGTTAAATGTCTGAGACCAGATTTGAAGTCAGGTCTTCTCTATTCACGGAACCACCTAGTTGCCTCCTAAGCAAAACATATTCAGCACAAAATATTGTTTCTTCTCTAAATATAGTCAAAAATGTTAATGCTTACCATGAATATTTACAAAATCATTGATAACTTTGTTTTTAAGCATAGTGAAGTTGGAAGTATTATTTTGGATTAAATATAGAGTTTTGAAAGTTAACAGTGATAAGCAAGGATGGTTTAAACAGCAAGGTGGTGTAGTTTTCTTCAAATTTGTGCAGCCCTCAACTCAAAAAATGGAATGATGTACTAGTTAGAGTAACTAAAAATGAATCCATGTGATAAAAACACCACAGAAAGTAAAAATATGATGAAATAACAGTACTTAAGATTTCCCTCTTAATGTCCTTCCTCCTCTAATCCAAACTTCATGTTGGAGGTGTGCAAAGGCACCAGAATCACAATTTGAGAGTTAGAAAGGACTTACCCATTTTGTGAAACCTGCACCCGGAAGGAATCCTAACAACTTTAGCAAGGTTGCAGGATATAAAATAAACCCATACAAATCATCAGCATTTCTATGTGTGACCAAAAGGAATCCTCGCTATAACGAGGCTGTCAAGATCCACCTTCTATTTGAAGTTCTCAATGGCTATGCTTCATAATATTGTGCAGGGAATCCTGCCTTATACCCGAATGGCAGTGATTCATTGAGTTACCCAACATCCTACAAGAAGTGGCAGGCTGTAATTCTGCACACTCCTCAAAAGAAAGGGAGATCAACAGAGGAAGGCTGGAGGGAAGAGGTTCTTCAGGCAATGAGGGCAAAAGAAAGAAACCTAGCTGAGTCTAGTCTTTTTCTCAAATGCCCTGGGTGAGCCTCCAATAATTCTCCACACAAGGAGGTTGACAACCATTCTTGGGGATATCTGTACAGTAGTAGAAGGGGAAGTGGCTGAAGAATGAGGAAAGAAACCAAAGACAAAAATCTAGTATCACAAGAAGGAAACTGAATGACCAAAATTCTAAGGGAGAAAACTTTGTGGCTCACAAAACAGATAAATCAATAGAAGGGCTCATAAAGAAAGAGAAGAAAATGAATAAAAATTCAAAGAAAGGCCACAATACTATGAACAAGAAATATACTATGCAGGAAAATGCACTAAAATTCCTCAGTGAAAAAGGGAAGCTTATGGATTCCTTCAACCTCATGTATGACATGAAGACATTTAAGAATGATTTTAAAAGAGGTACAACTTTTAATATAAGATTAAGGATGAAATTAGATTGTCAATCCAAGGGTTTAACATAATTTTAAAAAATATGACATGGAAATGATCTTGAAGACAAGACTCAAAGAAATAACTTAGTGCACAGTGATCTTCAGGAAGAACATGATAGATTAAAAAAAAACACCTGAATACCCTATTTTAGGACATAATATAAGTAAACTTCCCAGAACTTGTGAATACAAAAAACCAAAGTACTGATAATTGAATATCCACATCATGAGTGGAAAAACAGGCTTAAAACTCCATGGTGAGTAGTAGGTGAAATTTCATAATTAGAGTAAAAACAGATGTCACCAATTAAAACTACCTTCACCTGTGAAGGAAACTCAATTTGAATAACCCAGGATTATTTCAATGTCATAAGAACTAGAAGGAAGGATGAAATACAACATCGCCCAAAGTAAAGGAGCCTAACCTGCAACCCTAAATAACATATCCTATGAAGCTGAGGCTAATCAGTGAATGAAACTGGACCTTCAACCAAAAAAAAGGGGACTGGGGTGCTGGAGGCATTCCTCAGGATGGGGAGGGAATCTGAAGTGAGCAGAGTATTTTACTCACAAACATTTTAAAGGAGAGGAGCATAATTAACAAGGAAAGACCAGGTAATGAAATCAATTTGTTTATGGGCTGTTCAAAAGACAAGAAATTGAGCTGAGAGGCAAAGGAAAGAACAAGGGACAGAATGGACCTAAACAGCTGAGGATTTAAGGGGAAGTTAAAAAAAATCAGGAGGATTGAAAGTGGAAAAGCTGAATTAATATTCTGTGGGCTAAATCCTATGATCCCCTGTAAAGTGAATCAATATCCGTTGTGGTAGTGTACATGGTAGGAAATTTTGTAGAATCAAAGAGGGGATGTAAGAGATGATATACCCCACCCACCCAGTACATAGGTGAGCAAGAAGGGATAGTAATTTCTTTGTTGAGTGAGGCATATAAATGCTATCCAGAACAGGTTAAAAACAAGGGAGGGCAGGGGATGGAAAAGAAGGGAGTCTCAGTTCTTGGAGAAGAAAGAAAAGGGTGTCAGTAAAGAATTTTACCAGTGGGAAGCAGATTTATGTGTGTGATGGGCTTGAGGGGTCTTCTAATGTCTTTAATATGGGAAGAGTTTGCATATTAGGTGAGCAACACTTCAGAGAAAAATTTACATTTCCTAGGATTTCATTTCATTGTAGTAAAGGGCAGGAAGGAAACAAACATTTTAAAATAAATGCCTACATTTTAAAATAAATGTATGCCAGGCATTGTGTTAAGCATTTTATATAAATATTTCATTTGATTTCACAACCACCATGGGAGATAAGTGCTATTACTATTTCCACTTTTTTAAGGTTGAGGAAACTGAGGCAAGTGGAAGTTTAATGATTTGTCCAAAGTCACATACCTAATTTCTGAGGCTGGATTTCAACTCAATTCTTACTTGATTGACTCCAGGCACAGTGCTCTCTCCATTATGCCAACTTGCTGCCTCTGTAGAGGAAATGTATTAATCCCCGAGGACTTTCAGCACAGGGTGATGTGGGTGGGGGATGGAGTAGAACATAACCAGATAACTTGGTTTTAGTAATTTGAGTGAAGGCTGAGATTTAACTTGGGACACAATATCCTTCACCACAAAATATCGATTCCTCTTCATTTATTTTGAACTGTTCCTATTGAACTTATTTTATTTTTGAGTAAGACATGGGGGGGATGGCAGGGGAGGAAGAAAGGGGAGTTAAGTTTGCATATAAAATAAATGCAAGAGATGATGGAGTTCAAATTTGGTAAAACTGTTCTCATGAAAGAAAGAGAGAAAAAGTGGAGCCATACTGGCTTCCTCACTAGACATTCCTCCCATGCTATGTCTTCCCATCTTTGTACCTTTGTACTGACACTGACACCACCCCATGCCCAGAGTGCCCTTCTAACCTCTTCTTAATGTAACGATTGGAATAACGCCACCTGCTGGATACTTACTGTAGAGGAGTTCTACCCATGAAGGGAACGTCTTTGAGGGCAAGACCAGGAGTCAGGAAGTGACGCGGACTAGTGGGAGGAGGAAGGAAGAGACTGGCGCTCAGTCTCGCGCTCTTTCCTCTGGACTCTGGCGGAGAAGGGAGCTAGAAATGTGCTCTCCCTTTTATAGATAGGAATCTAGGCCTTTTTCTCTCTCTTTACCAAATTCTTATTCTCCTTAATAAATGCTTAAAAACCTAACTCTTGCTAAAGCTTATAATTTATTGGCGACCACTCATTAGATATTTTAGACAGACTAGCTAGAATTTTAGCCCTTAACATTAACTAAACCCAAGTGTCATCTTTTGCAGAAGGTCTTTCCTAGTTGCTCAAGGGTCTAATGCCTTCCCCCTTTACCTATAGATATATATGTTGTCTTTCCCTACTAGACCTAGTTCCTTTGGAGCAGGAACTATAAGTTTTGTCTTTGTATCCCTGGTACTTAGGTCTTAAACAGTCACTAATTAATTAACTAGAATTCAGAGTAGACCAGAAGAAGAGAGAAATGAAAAGGCAAATTGTAACTTTTTCTTCCTTCCTTCTTTCCTTCCTTTCTTCCTTCCTTCCTTCCTCCCTCCCTCCCTTCCTTCCTCCCCCCCCCTCTCTCTGTGGAGCAATGGGGGTTAAGTGACTTGCCCAGGGTCACACAGCTAGTAAGTGTCTGAGGCCAGATTCGAACTCAGTTCCTCCTGAATCCAGGGCTGGTGCTTTATCCACTTCACTACTTAGCTGCTCCAAAATTATAACTTTTTTATAAGAGCTGCTATTAAAGTTACTTAAATTAAGAAATGGGCGGGGCGGGGGGGGTGGAGCAAGAAGGAGAGATGTGAACTACCCACCTTGCAGGGCAGGGAAAAACAAGAATCAAAAGCAGAAAAACAAAAAGAAATAGGAGAAATTAAGTAAAATCAAGGAATTTGGGATAGGGCAAATAAGAATTGGGGGGAATGGAAAAATAATTTCAAAATGCAGTGGAAGTAAAACTAGTTATAGGGACAGTCCTATTTAAAAAAACATTAAATCCATACAAAATATGTAAATAGATGGAAACACAGGCCTAGCAATCATAAACTTAAATGTGAATGGATCAAAAAATTCAATTAAATAAAAGAGGATGACAGAATGGATCAGAAAATAAAGCCTAACTGCTTCATATAGGAAATTAAAACTAAGGAATACAGAATGAAAATGAGAAGTTGGAGAAAAAAATTTACAATTCATGATGTTACTCCAAAAAATCCAGAGTTGTAACTATGGCATCAGACAAAACAGTAAAATTCACAGTGGTAAAGGAAAGAAACAGGACAATCTTATTATTATGCTTAAAGGTACCATAAGGAATGAAACAATGTCAATACTAAATGTAGATACACCAAATGGAATTGTTAATTGAATTGCTATGTCATATATAGTAACAATAATTATAGGAGACTAAGATGTACCTAGTTTTAAGAGAAGAAAATTAAACACAAAGATGAAAATAAAGACAATATAAAATTGAACAGAAATGAAAGACACGGCATCTTTGGAGTTAGAACATTTTTTTAAAAATACGTATTTCTTGGCATCTTTACAAAAATAGACCTTGTCCTAGACAAGTTATAAATATAAAAAATACTTAACACATTCTTTATAGACCATAAAGAAATAAAAATGATTAATACAGGAAACACAAGCAAAAGATACAAACCTAAATGGATACTTAATGATATGCTGACAAGCAAGTGACTCCAGAAATATATCACAGAAACAGTAACTCTGTGAAAAGAGAAAAGTAATGAGACATCTTTAAATTTCTGTGATGTGGTTAAAGCAATCCTCAGAGCATATAATATAGTCACAATATGAAAACATATGTTAAAAAATGAAAATGAATATGAAAATTGAAGAACCAAGAAAATAAACCCCAAATATACCCAAACAAGGAACTTTTGAGGATTAGAAGAGAAATAAAATGGAAAGCAAAAAGAGAAAACTGAAAGCTGATTCTCTGAGGAGACTAACAAAGCTAGTATATCCTTAGCTAATCTAAGAAAAAAGAAGAGAATTAAGTTACCAAAATAAAAAAAATGAACAAAGTGAAGTCTAAACAGTGAAGAAAAAACAACAGAATCCACTGTACCTATTTATTACTAGGAAAACAGATAATCACAAAAATGGAAAATAGGCAAATTAACAGAATATGAACTCAAACAGTTCAAATTCAGAAAATGAAATGGAATAAGAATAAAGAAGGAAACAGGAAGAGGTTTATAAACCTAGGTTTACGTGATTTTACAGATACATTTTAAAGAGTATTCTATCCCTGCACTATGCAAATTATTCTGAAAAAAAACCCAAATTATTCTTTAAAAAAAATTGACAAAGTGAACAAAACCAGCATTTAATAAGCACTTACAATGTGCCAGGTTCTATGCAAAGCACTGGGGATAAGGTAAAAACAGTCCCTGCTCTTAAGGAGCTTACTTTCTAATGGTGGAGACAGACAATAAGCAAACATACCAGATATATTTGGAGGTAATCTCAGAGAGAAGGCATTAATTAGCATTGAATTGGTTGGGAAAAGGCTTCTTGACTGGAAAGATAGGAAGGGGCTAGGATATGAAGGGTTTTAAAAGGCAAACAGAGCATTTAATATTTGATCTTGAGGGGCAGCTAGATGGTGCAGTGGATAGAGCACCGGCCCTGGAGTCAGGAGTACCTGAGTTCAAATCTGGCCTCAGACACTTAACACTTACTAGCTGTGTGACCCTGGGCAAGTCACTTAACCCCAATTGCCTCACTAAAAAACAAACAAACAAAAAAATATTTGATCTTGGAGCTAACTGGGAGCCACTGAAAAGGAGGGTGACTTGCTCAGACCTGAGCTTTAAGGAAAATCACTTTGGTAGCTGAATGGAGAAGAAAAATTGTGGGTAGGGATATGAGGCAGAGAGACTAGCCATCTGGTTAGTGCAATAGTCTAGGCATGAGGGGATGAGGGCTTATAATAGGGTCATGGCAATGTCAGAATATTATGAGAATGTAGTGGGACCCCAAGACATTTAAAGATCTCAACCTCCAAGGAATCCTTAAAACTTTCCTAAGGGAAAAGCAGCTCTCTCTCCACCTCAGGAATAAGGTGTGGCTGAGCCTGATAAGCAATACCAAGGTCTGCAAAATGATAATGTAAGATATGGATGGGTGGTGAATATCTTACTGATACCCCATTATTCCAAAATTCCCTTCCAGTTATCTTGCCCTTCCCTCCCCTTTGTTTTGTAAACATACAAAAGACCAGGTCTTCTTTTACTCCAGTGAGGCAAATTTTCCATAGTAATCTTTCCCCTGGCCATATATTCCTCTCTCTTAATAAATCTTTTTATTTTACAAGATTTGTGATGAACCTCCAATTCTTTGGGTGAGCTACACCCCATCTTCCCCGATCCAGGTCACAAGTCCTCCAAACAAGAGGAGAGAAGGGGGTTTATACTAGAGATGTTGTAAAGGTAGAATCTATAGGATTTAGCAACAGAAAATACTCTATCAAACCCCCTTTATGAAACAAATGTCCTAATACTTAAATAAAAAGAGATAAAGCAATTTAAAGAACTGTAGATCAATATAAATAATGAACATTGATATAAAATCATTAATCCTAGCAAAAGAGCCATAGCAATATATATAAAAAAAATTCACTATGTATGACCAAGTTTCTAAGGATAAAGAGAAATGTATAAGAAAACATGACTCAGGGAGAAGGGAATGAGAGAAACTATAGATGTTGACTACTCAGAAGTCTCATACAATTATGAAAATTTCAAGAAAATAATTTTTAGGTCATAGATTTGAAAAGCACAAAGGTATATTGCAAAAAGAAGAAAAAGAAATAGACTACATTTTCACAGACAGGAAAAGACTTTTTTGTGGTCTTGGAGTTATTCCTGTTTCAACTATGTGTAGAGTCAGATCACCAATTTGTTGGGGAAAAATAAGAATCAATAAAAAGCAAGAAGAAAGAATACTGAGAAAAAGATGTAGCATAGAGTTAAAACATCTCAATTCTGAACTACTGAAACAAGAGATCACCCTTAGGAAATGAAATTCAGAAATGCTTAATAGTTGTTTGATAATGCTACAAACTATAGCAAAGAGACAAAAACCCTTCCAAAATTCCTTAGGAAATGATGTAGGAGGCAAAAAAGGGTTAATAGAAAAACCTAAGACCCAAGCTCTAATACAGATATTAGCTCTAAAAGGGAGTTAGATCCCAATTAATGGATACCTTATGTTAGGTTCTCATACCCATAGTGATCAACATCCATAACGGACCAGAATGGGTCAGGTCAAAATAACAATAAAGGAAAAAGACAACCTATAGAAATTCTAATGAAAAATGATTATATTTTGAAACTAGCCATGGGAATCAGAAAGAGACATGTGCAGAAAAGGCCAAATTTGTCCCCAGATTCACCTTATGACGTGTAAACCCCCAAAACACACCTCCACTGAAAAAGGTACCCGCCTTGGGGGTTGGCTTAGGACCCCCATGAACTCCAAATTAGGATAAGCACTCCCCTGAAACACCCCTAGGTGGAGAATATTATAATGAGAAGAACAGGCCCTCCCCTGTACCTCCCCAAGGTGGAGATTATTATAATGAGACTGATAATCAATTTATCCATACTATAAATATAACTGTCTTTCCTTTCCTTATTTGAGAGATACCTTTCCAATATTCTGGTTCTCTCCCTGTGGTCACCCACAGTATCGCAATAAAACTTAGGAAACTGAGTCACTGAGTCTTGTAATTCTTTTGGGACCATCAATTTGACCCCAAATCCTATCCCATATCAGGAAACATTTGACTTCCCACATGGGCAGAGATGGGTGCTCTTTGGCAACACTATTTCAGATTATAAACTTGATGTAGGAGGCAAAAAGGGGTTAATAGAAAAACCTAAGATCCAACCTCTAATTCAGATATGAACTCTAAGAGGGATTCAGACCCCAGTTAATGGATAACTTACACGTCAGGATGCTAAGTTCTCTTACCCACAGAAATCAGAGAGGCCATGAAGACCTTAGACTAAATGACAGGCTATAGAAATTTAGACTAGGAATAAATGACAAATGAAGATATTTTGAAACTAAGCATGGGAATCAGAAAGAGGCATGCACAGAAAAGGCCAAATTTGTCCCCAGATTCGCCTTATGACATGTAAACTCCGAAAACATATCTCCACTGAAAAAGGTACCCGCCTTGGGGGTTGGCTTAGGACCCCAGGAACTCCAAATTAGGATAAGACCTCCCCTGCACCCCCAAAGGTGGAGAATATTATAGTGAGAAGGACAGACCCTCCCCTGTACCTCCCTAAGGTGGAGATTATTATAATGAGACTGATAATCAATTTATCCATACTATAAATATAACTGTCTTTTCTTTCCTTAACCTTTCCACTATTCTGGTTCTCTCCCCGTGGTCACTCACAGTATTGCAATAAAACTTGGGAAACTGAGTCACTGAGTCTTGTAATTCTTTTGGGACGACTCATGCCATCCCACATCAAACCCATTTCTAAAATCTTAAAAGGAATAGTGAAAATTGGAGAAAAGCCGTGGAAAATAAAACCATTTTGAGGAGAGCCTAGCAAGGGATCCAACTATGCAAAATCAGCACAAGGTTTTGAGTCACAAAAATTGAAAAGACAATAAATAGAAGTAAATTGGAAAAGACTTATAAAGATTACTATAACTGGTTTTCTTTTCTTTTGGGGCGGGGTCTAACTTCATAGTCCCATATGTACTTATAGAGGAGATAAAAATGGCTTTAAAGTGAATAGAGATGGAGATAGCAGACAAACTGTACCAACAATGTGTATAAAAGAGCCATGCTGGAGGAGACACTGCATAATATATACATATTCTTAAATATACACCTAACATATACCTAAAAGACAGGAAGAAACCAGAGGTGTGGAAAAATTGCTAGGTTTTAATAGCAAAAAAAGATGATCAAACATGAGTAGCTATAGACCTATATGCCCATTTTCCCACCTATAAAAAGTCTTGGTGTGAGTTACCCTTGATGGGAGTATCAGTAGGGAACAAACAGGCTTTTTATAAGTGATATTCAGCAATGGACCATTTATATTTTTGCCATTTTGCAATATACTGAAAGATTTAGAGACTATGAGTATTTACTGTCCTTTGCCTCTTTTTGTATCCCCAGTGCTTACCAGAGTGCCTGACATATAGTAGGCACTTAATAAATGTTTATTGAATAGAATTGTTTGTTGATTATGAAAAAGCTTTTTCAGTGGTGCAAAATGCCATCTTAAAGTCTCTTCCAACAAGGTTTCTACCATCCATACCTCAGAATTATTTAAGATTCTTATATTAGGGGCAACTGCCCTGGAGTCAGGAGGACCTGAGTTCGGATTGGGCCTCAGACACTTAACACTTAACTAGCTGTGTGACCCTGGGCAAGTCACTTAACCCCAATTGCCTCACCAAAAAAAAAAAGATTCTTAGATGACATAAGCTTGGAATAAATCAGAAGAAGTTTCTTCTGTGAGAAGCAAAACCAAAGCTGGCCAGATAATAGGACAGGCATATGGAGGAATCAAGGCACTATTAAAGTTTAGCTTGACCAACTAGATATAGGGACAGACATACCTAAGAAGTAAGGGCAGGGGCAGCTAGGTGGCACAGTGGATAGAGCACTGGCCCTGGATTAATGTACCATTAAACATCCAGAAAAAGCACTAGCAGGACCACAGAAAATGTAAATCAGGGCCAAATAAGACCCCAAAATTGCTTCCAGAAGTATATAGAGCCTTGCTCTAATAAAAAATCCTAATTTGAGAAGCAAAGCTAGAAGAATGAACAATAAGCAAGAATACCCAAGGCAAAAATCCAGAAGAAAATAACTCCAGAATATTAACAAGTAAAGTCTCAGAGAAAAAATAAAAATGCAAATTGGCCACAAGGTTAACTAGAATTCTCATGTTACATAACTGGGATTTGCAAGTAGAATATACAAACAAGGAGAAAAGATGAGATAAGTAAGTGTCACCTAAATATTCCTTTTCATCTGAATTGGTCAAAGTTCACACACATACAAAGTTCATACACATACACACCCATCCAACACAAAGAATTTGGTTTAGAAATAAAGCAGGAGGTAGGAGGGAATGGGAAGAGGGAGGAATAAGAAGGGTGGATACAAAGAAGGTGTAGTCATAAGCAAAATAAACTCTAATCTTGGAGGATGGATTATTTTCCTTTAAAAGGAAAGAAATAAAAGGAACCTTTGTCTGGAGTCTAGGTGAGAGGAAGGGAAGAGGGACAGGGAAGCGGAAACAGATTGTATCAGCGATAGAGGTCTGGTGCTGAGTACATCCCTCTCTCCCACCTCTCCATGTAAAGAAGATGTAGGGAGCAAAGAGAGGAAAAAGTATAAAAGAATAAGGAGGAGGGGGAAAAAATTAATTAATTATTATAACTGTGAATGTGGATGAGATAAACCCACCTGTATTATGGAAGATAGCATAATGGATTCAAATGCAGAATTCAACCATCTATTTTTTACAAGAAACACACTTGAAATATAAAAACTCATATAGTTAAAACTAGAGGCTGGAGTAAGAGTGATTGTGTTTCAGCTGATTTGTGTGTGTGTGTGTGTGTGTGTGTGTGTGAGAGGCAATTGGAGTTAAGTGACTTGCCCAGGGTCACACAGTTAGTAAGTGTCAAGTGTCTGAGGTTAGATTTGAACTCAGGTCCTCCTGAATCCAGGGCTGGTGCTCTATCCACTGTGCCACCTAGCTGCACCTCAGCTGATCTTTTAAAAATGCAGATATAGCGATTGTGATTTTAGATAAGGCAATAGCAAAAATAAATTTTATTAACACAGATAAACAGAGGAACCACATTATACACTGAAAGGTACCAAAGATAAAGACAATACTTAACATACATGTGCCAAATGGCATAGCACTTTAAAAAGACATTTTCAATCTTTTTTTTTGTCTCATGAATATTTATCAGTTTGTTGAAATCTATAGGCACCTTCTCAGAATAAAATAAAATTCACAAGATTACAAAGAAAATCAATTATGTTTAAATGCAGTTATCAAAATATTCTTTACAAGTCCATAAACTGTGAAATCTATCCACATACCCCTTGAGGAATTCATGGGTTCCAGGCTAAGAACCCTGACTTAAAAGAAAACTTAATCAAATTACAGGGAGAAATAGTAAAATAATAATGTGGGAAACCTCAAGTTACCCCTTTCAGAACTAGATGAATCTAACACAAATCATCAAAAAGGAAGTTAAGCACCTGAGTGGAATTTTAGAATAGTTAAATATGATAAATTTCTGGTGATTAGAGAATAGAAATAAAGAAATACACAGATTTTTGTGAATGAAGGTTTATAAAAATTTACCCCGTACTAATGCATAAAACATCCCAAAGAAATGCAGAAAAAATGAAATACATCCTTTACTGACCACAATGCAATAAAATTACATTCAATAAAGGGCCATTAAAAAGAATTGAAAATTAATTGGAGATCAGATAATTTCTAAAGAACTAATGAGTCAAAGAACAAATCATAGAAATAGCTAACTTTATTAAAGATAATTCCAATAATCATACAATATACTAAAATTTTGGAGAGGCAATCAAAGCAGTACTTAGGTGAGCTTCTTCTAAGCTCATCAAGAAATAGCTCATGCTGGGGACCTGCAAGATTTAAGTGCTTTCAAAATAGTCTGATCCTGCACAGCTGGAAAGCTCTGCTGCTTCAGGATATCAGAACTGCAATTTTCCCTTTATTCTAGATTCCTGTCCTGGTTACTCTTCCATACACTTTAAACTGGGATGGAGACTGGAATTGAGATCCCACTCTGTTCCTAGACTCAGAGACACACTGCTGCTGCTTGCTTCTGAATGTCTTCTTTGCTCACTATATTTCCCAGGGTCCACTACCACTATTTTTTTTTTTTAGTGAGGCAATTGGGGTTAAGTGACTTGCCCAGGGTCACACAGCTAGTAAGTGTTAAGTGTCTGAGGCTGGATTTGAACTCAGGTATTCCTGATTCCAGGGCCGGTGCTCTATCCACTGTGCCATCTAGCTGCCCCCACTACCAATATTCACAGTGAGTAACCACAGGTTCCTTCTTCAGTCTACTTTGTGAACCCCACCAAATGTTGCAGTACCTTTGTATGGGTCTAGGACCCTCTCTTGACCTGGAGCCCAGCCTCTCTCCTGGAGCTAGAGTGCTCCTTTTGGTGTGCTATTGACCAGAACCCATCCCTAATGTCCAGACTTCTTTATTTTCCTGTGCTGACCTAGGCTAGATTAATTGCTGATTGTGATTATTTTAGTCATAATATATAAATATGAATTAAAAAAATTTCTCAATCAGAATTTGGTCTGTTGTGTTTTCTAGAACTTTGTGGAAGAGGTATGGTGGTGGTGGAGCTGTAATGTACTTCTCCTATTCTGCCAATTTAGCTCTGCCTCCTGTGTCTATTCTGTGTATATTCTATTCCCATTAATTATTCACTAAGGATCTATCATATCTAACTTTTCTAAAATTCTATTTGGGTCTTTATCATTATTCTTTTTTATCTTGTTAGATTTTTCTAGTTCTGAAGGGGACTCATTTACCTATCCAACTATTTTTTTTTTTTTTTGCTATCTTACTGGGTAATTTGATTCATTCTTCCTTTAAGTCACCATGTCATTCAGTACATATATTATTGTTAATCTTATTTCATTATATGTGGTGCCTTTGAAAATTTTATGGTTTCCATACTTATTTCTTTTAACCATATCTTTCTGAGATTATGATTAGTAATCTTGCTTATCTGAATTTGTCTGAAACATAATTTTGCTTCATCCCCTTATTTTAAGGCTATATGAATCTTTATATTTAAGTATGGGTTTTTGGTTGCTAAAAACATATTGTTAAATTCTGCTTTCTATAATCTATTCTGTTTCTGCCCTCTGTTTTACGTTAGTTCATGCCATTCATATTCATCATAAAAGTTGTTAATTGAATGTTAATTTCCTTGCATTATTATAAATATTCTTCCCTCTTTTCCTTGTGGTTGTTTTTCAGTTGTTTCAGTCATGTCCAACTCTTTGTGACCCCATTTGGAGTTTTCTTGGCAAAGATACTGGAGTGGTTTGCTATTTCCTTCTCCATTTCTTTGTCATTTCTTCTTCCTTCTTTTCCTACTGTCCTCTTATGAAGAGTGATGTGAAGAAAGAGAAGGAATCTGATCAACAGTAGAAAGATAATTGAAGTACCCTTTTTCAATGCCTCTGCTTCTCCACTCTTCACCAACACCAGACCCTGATCTTTAGTTCTTATGTTTTCTTTCAATCTCTTTAATTGCCCTTTATGATTGGCCCCAAGAAGTTGAAGTTGAAGATTATTTTCCTTGTTCCTATTTCTTTCCCAACTGTGTCTCTTATACCTCCTTTCCCTTTCCCTGTTTCTGCCTATATCTCTGTGGAATTTAATGTATTACTATGCCAAATTCTTTGTGTACATGTGTAGTCTACCTGCCTTTATCCTGTTCAGAGAAGAGTGAGGTTCATGAGAAGCCTGCTACCTTCACTTCTCCATGTTTGTATACTTCTTACATAAACAGTAAATTCTTCTCCTCCTATTTCCTTATTTATTTTCTGTGTATTTCTTTTTTCCTTCCATTTTTTCCACCTTTTAAAAACAACAAAAATGGAACATGAACACACATTGGTCCTGTGTCTTATTTAGTTCCCTATGTTACCCATCAGACATTAAGACTGAAAGGATACTTGTACCTTCCTTCCTATTAGAATCTAAGTGCTTTATCATTATTTTATTCCTTCCAAAGGAATAAATATATCTGCCTTTTTAGGTTTCTCTCAACTAAAATGTTTGTATTTCACAGTATCTATTAAGTTCTGGATTTTTCATCGGAAAGGCTTGAAAGTTCTCTATTCTATTAAAAATCCATTTTCCCCTATAGAATTATACTCTTTTTTTCAGGGTAAGTTATTCTTGATTGTAAGCCTTTATCTTTTTACCTTTTAGAATATTATATTCAAAGGTTTCTTCCTCCTTTATAGTAAATGCTGCCTGTCTTGTGTGATCTTGACTGTAGTTCCATGGTATTTGAGCTCAGTTTCTAGCTGCTCCCTATTTTTTTTGATCTGGAAGCTCTAGATTTTGACTCTGATGTTTCTGGGTATTTTCCCCTTTCATTCTGAACCAAGCTGCTGGGTTCATTTTGTGTCTAGGATAGTCCATATTTATATTATTCCCTGTTTGAGTGTTTCTACAGAATATGAATCAATGTGTTGGTAGAGCTGTGAACTGATCCAACAATTCTGGAGAGCAATTTGGAACTATGCCCAAAGCTGTGCATACTCTGACCCAGCAATACCACTATTGGATCTTTTCCCCAAAGAGATCATAAAAAATGAAAAAGGACCCACATGTACAAAAATATTTATAGCTGCTATTTTTGTGGTGTCAAGGAATTGGAAATTGAGGGGATGCCCATCAACTGGGGAATGGCTGAACAAGTGGTATATGAATGTAATAGAATACTATTGTGCTGTAAGAAATGATTGAGCAGGTGGATTTCAGAGAAACCTGGAAGGACTTACATGAACTGATGCTGAGTGAGATGAGAAGAACCAGGAGAACATTGTATACGGTATCAACAACATTGAGTGTTGATCAACTGTGATGGACTTGACTCTTAGCAATACAGTGGTCCAAGATAGTTCCAAAGGACTCATGGTGGAAAATGCTCTCCAAATCCAGGGGAAAAAAAAGAATTGTAGAATCTAGGTGCAGATTGAAGCATATTATTTCTACTTTTTTTGTTTTTCTTTTTTGAGGTTTTTTACTTTTGCTCTGATTCTTCTTTCACAGCATGACCAATGCAGAAATATGTTTAATGTGGTTGTACATATATAACCTATATCTTATAAAAACAAATGTTGAAAACTATCTCTACATGTAACTGGAAAATAATAAAATACTTTTAGGATAAAAGCAAAAGGAATATGAATAAATGAAGGCTCTCTTCTGTACAGCTCTGAGCCCCCATCATTCCAGAAAATGTCCCAGGAGCAAACCTGTCTTTCTTTTGTGTATTTTACTCCTATTACCTCTGATCTTCCAGCATTTGCACAGGGACATTAGGTCTGCAATGCAACTATTAGATACTTTATCTTAGAGAAATAAACTAAAAAGAGAAAGCAGAACAAACTCTGGAGAAAGTGATGTCAGGAAACTACCTCATCTCTCTCTCTCTTTCTCTCTCTTGACTTATTCTGACTATGAGAGAGAAATGAAACCATGACCTTCTATTATGCAATTTGTTTTAAAGTGTACATTAAATTGAAAGTAACAAAACTATATTAAATTGAAAATGATAGTAACAAACATATATTAAATTGAAAATGATAATAACAAAACTATCCCATTTGGCTTTTGAACTTTCTTCTTTGCATTCAAAAAATGTTTCACTGGTATTCTCTTCTTTATTTTCTTTTTCCCCTTCTGGCCTCACTATTGCTACCCTACCTCACCCTGAAAATAAAAACCCTCTGTTGTAACAAATGAGAATAGTAAAACAAAACAGATTCATGAATTAATTGTGTCTGAAAATGGATGTTTCAATTTGCATCTCTAGTCTAATAGAGTCTGCTACACCTCTGTCAGGAAGTAGGCATGACATTAATGTCTCTTTTGAGACTTATTCTGAGAGAGAGAGAGAGAGAGAGAGAGAGAGAGAGAGAGAGAGAGAGAGAGAGAGAGAGAATTAAGAAGAATTAAGAATAAAGCAAAGGACAGGGAAGTAAAGAGTCACTATTTCTGTTCTTAAGAGCATGAACCACTTTGGTCACTCCATCTGTTCCACATGGCTTTCACAGAGACTGACTACAATCCTTGTTTTAGTGTCTTGGCTTTTGCTCCCTTGCCAGTTTGTTCACAGCTGCTGCCATAGTGGCAGCTGAGGTGGCAGCAGCACCTGGGGTGTCAGTCCTCTCTGCTCACCCATTTTCCATCTGTCTTTCATCTTTGCCCTGTCTGCCTCTTGGTCCATGCTGTTCAATCTTGTTCCTCTCTTAAGTCTTCAGCCTTCTAATTTCCTTAGGAGAGGAAGTCTCACTTGGCAGTCACAGTTGGACTGTATCAGTCTGTGTCAGGGTTAACCTATTGATGGTCCAGGAGTGGAAGAGTATGGGGGTTTCCATGACTTGTATTCATTAATCTCTAACATTTATATCTTCTTCATATAACTGAATGCAATTGATACAACTGAAAGCTAGTCATAATGTTCATTTTAAAGTACTTTTGCTTTTCAAGATGTCAGGTAAATATATGCTTAATAGTTCTTATTAGGTAAACTCCCTCTTTGATCAGGAACATGTCAATCCTTTATTTTGAGCAGTATTTCAGAATTCTATTTTCAGGGAACATCTTGTTTTTTTCTTTA
Source organism: Dromiciops gliroides (assembly GCF_019393635.1). Taxonomy (NCBI): domain Eukaryota; kingdom Metazoa; phylum Chordata; class Mammalia; order Microbiotheria; family Microbiotheriidae; genus Dromiciops; species Dromiciops gliroides. Next base: position 273,135,084 of record NC_057862.1, read on the forward strand.
GAATTTTATTTTTATTATGAATTTATGAAATATAAAGATTTCAATAAACAAAAAACAGAAAGGAGGATTTTTATATAAAACCATTCTACTATGTAGTTTGTTTTAAAGTATATATTAAATTGAAAATGATAGTAACAAAACTATTCTATTTGGCTTTTGAACTTTCTTCTTTGCATTTTAAAAATGTTTCATTGGTATTCTCTTTTTTATTTTCTTTTTTTCCCCTCTGGCACCACTATTGCTACCCTACCTCACCCTGACAATAAAAACCCTCTATTGCAACAAATGAGAATAGTAATGCTAAACAGATCCATGCATTTTGTCTGAAAATGTATGTTTCAATTTGCACCTCCAGTCTACTAGAGTACTATGCCTTTGTCAGGAAGTAGGCATGACTCATCAGTCTCCTGGACTTGTGATTGGTCATTGAATTGATCATAATGAATTCTTCCACTTTTTCCCCCCTTACAATCTTGTTTTATTATATAGATTGTACTAGTGTGCGTCTCAAATAGCCTCTGACAACCGAAGCCCAACTCCTGGACTTCTCCTGACGGAACTGTTTCCACTAACAGGAGAAGGGGTGAAGAAGAGTCACTGGCGCCTTAAAACCAGTCGCTTCGGGCAGGTGGGGCTCGTTAGCCTTGGCAGGTTACCCGCCCAGGGGAAGGAAATCCTGATTTTTAAACCTCTGCTGCCTTGCGGCTATACCCATATATGGGAAAGGCTTCGGGAGTTAACCTGGAGGAAACATCAGGAGTCAGAGTCCCTTAGGCATTTGGATGTTGGACATCACATCCCTCTGGCAACTCCTGTGGGGGCGATGGTGCCAAACTGTATTGGCTCTGCCTCTCCTTTGGATCCACCAATGTCGTGGAGAGGGAAAACCTACTGCATGGGCAACAGCTTATTTTTCCAATTGATCCGCCCAGGCCAGAGCCCTGGAGAGGACACTCCAGCTACTCCTCATGGGGTAAATACAACACGGGATGCCGCAGTTACTGGTTATAAGTCACTCAGGAGCTGCGGCTCCCGTATCGGACTGCACAGCCACACTGTGGCCTGTGGCTCTTCAAGGCGCTGATCCATAGTCGTCCGCGACTGATAGAGGCCTACTACTACTACTGCTGCTGCTACTACTACTCCTGGTGAAGCTCCATTTATCTTGCTTCAGATTATACATGCTTTCCCAAGTATTTCAGTATGGGAACTTCTGAACTCTTCTCTATCCATCCCCAATGGTGTTTTTCTTAGCTCCAACTGGGAGATCACATCTGGTTTAGAAAATGGTGGCTCTAGGGACATAGCATTCTTGTAGGTCTTCAGTATCACATGTCTGTACAACCTCTTCCCAGAAGGAATCAGTGGCCTCTATTCTTCCTGGATGAAATACTCAGCAATATCATTGAATATCACTGATTCCTGGTACCACCAGTTTGTCAGAAACACAGTGATATTTCCCTTCTCAATGCTCTTCTCTTGTGAAAAGGGAGAGTTTTCAAAAAGCAGACCAGAAGGAACCAACACTGAGAAGAACAGAGGAACTCTGGGCTCAGGCACCATCTTCTTAAACATCTGTTCACTTTTCAGATTTGCCTTTTTCTTCTGAAGCCCCTGCCGGTGCAATTTGTGCCTCTCAGTTTCTTTTTAAAAAAATGATACTTTCTTTTTGACACAAAAAACTTTCCCCAATCCTCTACAAACAACATTCTCTAAAAACAGTTAAAACCACTTAATAACATGATTTTGGCTGATGATACATATCCTTGCCACCCTAAAAATCCTTCACATGATCCTACCATCTTTTTAAGTTATTTTATCTCTGTCCTCACTTTCATGGCCAAATTCCTTAGAAAAAGCTATTTACAACAGTTGCTTCTACTTCCTCTCCCCTCATTCACTCTTCAACCCTTTGCACCTGGCTTCTGACTTCATCTCTTTAATTGCTGAATCTTGTGGCTTTTTCTTAGTCATCTTTCTTGACCTCTCTGAAATATTTAATACTACCCTCTGCTGGACACTAATCTCTCTCCCAAGGTGCAGATGAGCATCTCCAACTGCTTATTGGATATTACAAACTGGATGTCTCATAGGCATCTCAAATGAGATAATATACATAAAGCCCTTCACAAAACTCAAAGTGCTAGCTGTTACTAGCTACTTCATGTCCAACAATGAACTAATTCTCTTCTCCAGCCCTTTCCCTAACTTTCCTATTTCTGTCAAAGACACCATTATCCTTACAATTAGCCATATTTCCTTATTCTTACCCACTCTATGTATCTACATAGTTGCCAAATCTTATTGTTTCCACACTGACAACATCTCTCAAATCCATTTGCTTTTCCCTTCAACAGGGTCACCAGCGTATTTCAGGTCCTCATAATATTTTGCCTGGACTATTGTAGTAACCTCTTGATTGGTCTTCTTCCTTCCCCTCTCTAATCAACTCCATACAGCTGTCCCAATGATTTTCCTAATTGTGCCACTTCCATACACAATTAACACCGATGCCTCCTGACTACCTTTAGGATTAAACATAAGCCTCTGGATTTTAAGATCTTCAAACTTGACTCCAACCTAATAATATATTGTGCCCTTTTCCATACCTTGCAGTACAGTCAAACTGGTCTTCTTACTTTTCATCATACATGCAAGAAGAGACACCTTTTATTGTCACCCCTTTGCACTGACTGCTTCTCACGTGTGTAATGTATTCCCCCTTCACTTTCAGTTCATAGAACTAATTTCCAAAACTCTGCTCAAATGCCACCTTTTACATGATATCTTTCTTGACTCTCCCCTTCTCCATTCTTTTGCTCTCTCTTTCAATATATACATATGTGTTGTCACCTCCATTAAAATATAAGTACCCTGGGGTGTTGTAACTGCAAGTCACAGAACACTACGGTCTCTGAAGGATAAAAATGAGTATCATTTAGAGGGCAATAGAGAGATATATGTAAACAAAGAAATAGAGAACTAAGAAGGAAAAGTGGTGTAAAGGATGACATCAAAGAAATTTTTGATTAAAAAAATGGAAGATAGTTTGGTCAAATGGTAAGATAGAAGAGTAACTAATGGATGACAGTCTGTTCATATCTTAGTTATGTCAAGAGAAAGTGAAGATGGGAAGATCTCTCTTCTCCAAACCATTCTCTCCATGGTATGTTTATGGGATTAAATGGACAAAGCACACAGAATAAGCAGGCATGGATGGGTCGAAATCTTCTTTGATAAAAGAAGTATTCACCCCCATGAGATCACAGATTCATTAAAATATTGGAGAATAAAGTATAATATATGGTCTAATTTTTGCCTCATTGCTTTCCTATGTTTCCAATATAAGAAATAGTTTACTTCTCCTTTCTTGCTCTCATTCACTTCCCAATCCCTTTGCAATCTGGCATTCAACCTCATCACTCAGCTCAGCCTCCTCTCTGCAAAGTTACCAATGATCTTGCCTCACTTTTTAAGCATCATTCACACTTTCTTCTTCTTTTTCTTCTTCTTTTTTTAGCATTATCATTACCAACCTATCCTTTTTGTCATAACACTTCTTCTCACAAAGGAGCCCAACTCTCCTATTTTACTCCAGCAATAAGCAACAAGAGCACCAGATAAAATAATGGCCTAGGAACCCAAAGAGAAACATCAGTATCCTCCGCCATCTAGATTAAGACTTCATAAAAAAAAGACAGCCAGAAGCTACAGATGCTAGAAGAGAAAGGTACTGCCAGAGAAGTCAGTGAGAGGTAAACAGGTCAGAAGCTCATAGCATAACTCAGAATGGGGAAGACTTTGACAATGCCCTGATAGAAGAAGACACAAGATGGATAAAAATAGCAGCATCTGAATTAGGGAAGCCCCCTGGGGGAGGGCAGAGAAGACCGAGCACTGCCCTAATCAAAGAACTTAATCAGAAAAACCCCAGGGTGGGGAATGAAGATTCCTCATACTTAAAAGGAAAGCCCTAGGGACATAGAAAACCATGGAAATCCCCTGATCAGGAACAGCCAACCACAAAGACACTAAATTCTACCAGCACTTAGACTATAGGCACACCAGGTGAAATAGAAGACACCAGCAGAAATTCAGTAAAGTGAGGTAAATAACAAACTTCATTACCCCTCCTAAGTGTGTGTGTGTGTGTGTGTGTGTGTGTGTGTGTGTGTGAGTGGGGGGGGGGGAGGAGGAAGGGAGAGAAAAAAAGAAAGAGAGGAAGAGAGGAAGAGGAATCTAGATGTGGCAAAAGCCCCAAATCAAGAACAGAGGCTCTAGTCTCTAGGCCAATAAACAGAAGATACTGAACCCTATCAAGAAATATGGATGAGAATCACCCAAGAGAAAACTCCAAAGAAGAGACTAATTCCACAACATTTGCACACAGAACCTCAGATTAAAAATGTAGCACAGTCACAAGGATTACAAGAGTGTTGTTGTTAAGTCATTTTCAGTCATGTCTGACTCTTTGTGACCCTATTTGGTTTTTTGTTTTTGTTTTTGGCAGAGATACTGGAGTGATTTGCCATTTCCTTCCAGTTCATTTTACATGAGGAAACTGAGGCAAACAGGGTTAAGCAATTTGCCCAGGGTCACATAGCTAGTAAGTGTCTGAGATTCAATTTGAACTCAGGTCTCCTGATTTCAGGCCTGGCATTTTCTCTACTGTGCCACCTAGCTGCTCCATTACAAGAGTACCTGGAAGAAATGAAGCAGGACATTTTTAAAAATGGGATTTAGATGAAATGAAAGTTATAGAGTATAAAATCGGAAGGAGAATTAATAGCTTAGAATAAAAAGGGCTAAACCTTACCCACTAATGGACTCCTGGAAAATTAAAATGGACCAAACAGAAATTTATGACTTCATGAGACAACAAAAAAAAATTAGAACAAAATTTTGAAAATTGAAAAACTAGAAGAAAACATAAGATACGTAATATCAAAAAACACACAACTGATTTGGAAAACAAATCAAGTCAAAGTGCTATATAACTTATACATCACTGAATTACATGAAAACTAGGACCAAAAAAAATGCTTGGATGCCATATTTCAAGAAGTACTAAATGAAAAATTCCCAGTTGTATTAGAATCAGAAGATAATGTGAAAATAGAAAGACTCTACTAATCACTTCTTGAAAGAAATCCCAAGATGAAAACACCCAGAAATGACATAGCCAGAACCCATTGTTTCTGTATAAAATTTAAAAATATACTAAATCACCAGAAAAAAAGCATGCAGGTGCCAAAGAATTCTAGTCAGGATCACATTATACCTAGTCTCTACTATTTAAGGGAGAGCGTATTGGTAATAAAATATTTTAAAACGCAAATGATAAAGACTTAAAACCAAGGATGGTTCACCTTACAAGATGGTATAATTCCACAGGGGAAAGAATGGATCTTTAATGTAATAGAGGACTTTCAAATATTTCTGATGAAAAGGCAAAAACTGAGCAGAAATTTTGAAATACAAATAGAGAAATCATGATAAATCTAGAAATGTAAACATGGTTGAAGAATTGGAAAGGAATATATGATGATGAAATATTTATTTTCTAATGTCTTCAAGGTTCACATAGGGAATTAAATAAGAAAAACAGAAGGATCAGTGTGTTTTTATTCTGTTTTGATGGTCTTAAGAAAGGAAAGGGGAAGGAAAAAGGAAGATCTTAGGAGGAAATGAGGAAGAAGGGGATACTTCATTATTACTCATAATTGGGATGTGAGAAGAATATATAAAATAGAGGAAGGCATAGAGGGAGTGGATATCACATGAACTTCACTCTCATCTGAACTGGAGAAAAGAAGGTTGAATATACAGATACATGAATGCATACCCATAAAGAGTGTTGAATTAATACACTTACTTTGAACTCTTTGGAGTACAGACCTAGCAGTGGCATAGCTACATCAAAAGGCATGCACTATTTTGTAATTTTTTGTGTTACATTGCTTTTCAGAATGGTTGTATTTCTTTACCTGTTTTTATTATATGTTTCCTCCAAAATTTGTCATTTTTCTTTCTTTTTTTTTTGGCCATCTTTGTCAGTCCTATGGATGTGAAATAGACCTTCAGAATTATTTTAATTTTTGTTTCTCTAACTAATGACAATTTGGAGTAATTTTTTCATATGGTCATATATAGCTTGGATTTCTTCTCTTTAGAAATACCTGTTCATATTCTTAGACCATTTATCAATTGGAGAATGGCTTTTATTCTTATACATGTTAATTATTTCCTGACATATTTTGAAAATTAGATCTTTATCAGATGAACTTACTGCAAAGAATTTACCTGAGTGATTTCCCATTTAATATTAATTTTGCTGAATTTCCATAAAACCTTTTAAATTAAAAAAAATCAAAATTATCCACTTTTATTTTCTGCAATCCTCTCTACCCCTTATTTGATCATGAAATTTTTTTGGTCTATCCATAGATGTGATAGATTTTTTTTTATGTTTCTCTAATTTCCTTATGATGTGACTTAAAATGTATCTTAGGACTTTCCCCTTTTCCATATGCAGGATTCCCTCTTCTCTATGGAGTTTGAAAATGGAGGGAATGGTAGAGTCTGTATGCCTAAAAGAATGTTTTCTGATTGATTGATATTTATACAGCGAAATTGGATTTAAAGAATCAGTACAATAGGAGAATGTAAGCTCCTATAGGGTAAGGAATGCTTCATTTTTGCCCTTTATCCCTAGAATCTAGCAAATGCCTTGCACTTAGTAGGAATTTGATAAATTTGTTTGTCAAATTGAACAGGAGGCATATTGCTGTGGCATGGCTCCTTTCCCAGAAATTAACCGATAGAGATTTTGAAGTTAATCCTTAGATAATTATAGAATCTTAGTCAAAAAGGGCTTCAGAAGTTTGTCCATCTGTTACTGAGCAGAAGTCCACTCTACCACAGACCTGACCCATGACACCCTTTCCATGTTGTTCCCTATGCCTATAATGCTCTCTTCTACCACCCTTTCCTCTCCTACCCATTTTTATTTTTTTTTGGTGAGGCAATTGGGGTTAAGTGACTTGCCCAGGGTCACATAGCTAGTAAGTGTTAGGTATCTGAGGCTGGGTTTGAACTCAGTTCCTCCTGACTCCAGGGCCTATGCTCTATCCAACTCCTACCCATTTTTTTGCCTTTATTTATTTATTTATTTATTTTTGGCTTTTCTTGATTTTTGTTATTTATTTATTTATTTTGGGGTTTGTTTGGGGTTTTTTTTGTATTTGAATAGAATTCTATTTTCCATAATATATGTAAAAACAAAATTTTAACATCAATTTTTAAAAAACTTTGTGTTCCAACTTCTCTTCCCCGCTCCATTCCCACCTCCCACCCTCAAGAACTCAAGCAATTCAAAATAAGTTATACATGAGTAGTCATGGAAAAATTCCCATATTAGCTAGTTGTGAGAGAAAACAGTCAAAAAACCCAAAACTTCAGATTAAGGAACTGTCAAAGAAGAAATGAAAAAAAAATTTTAATGTGTTTCCATCTGTTTTCAGATACTATCAGTTCTTTCTCTGCAGATGGGCTGCAATCTTCATAAGGCTTTCAGGGTTATATTGGCTCATTGCCTTGCTGAAAATAACCACATGCTTCCCAGCAGATCATCCCCCACTATTGCTGTTATTCTGTATACAGTACATTTCACTCTGCTTCAGTTCATGTAGGTCTTTCCAGGTTTTTCTGATAGTATCCTGTTCATCATAATCTTTATATAGTACCTCAAGCTTGACAGAATTTTCTTCATAAAAGCCCAGCAAAGTAGGTACCATACGTTTTGCCATCATCATAACTATTTCCCTCCATCCCACTCCCTTCCCATGACATTTATTCTATCTTCTTTTTTACCTATTCCTCCTCAGAGGTGTTTTACTTCTGACTATCCTCTCCCTCACTCTGCACTCCCTTTTTTCACCCTTCCTTCCTTATCCTCTTCCCCTCCTATTTTCCTGCAGGGTTAAATAGATTGCTCCTCCCAAGTGGGTATGAAAGCTGTTCCCTCCATGAGCCCACTCCAATGAGATCAGGATCCTTGAGCTAATTCTGTGTTCTAAATTTTTCTTCCTTCCTCCCTCCTCAACCCTCCCTATGATATCAAGCAATTCAATATGTCATACTGGTGCAGTAATGCAGAACATCTTCATCTTCCTTGAAAGTGTTTTGCTTTTTACTGCTCTCTCCCCCAATCTGCCCTTTCCTCCTTCCCTTCTCCTCCCCCCTTTTCTCCCTCCCCCCGCCAAGGGCAAAAATATATTACTATACCTACTTGAGTAGGTATGTTCGTCCTTTTTTGAGCCAATTCTGATGATATTAAGGTTCACTCACTCCCCAACTCCTTCCCCCTCTTCTACTCTCCTCCATAAGCTTTCTTCTTGTTTCCTCCATGTGAAATACCTCTCCCCAGACCATCTCTCCCCTTCTCCCTCCCCCAGTTTATTCCTCCTACACCTCAACCTTATTTTAATGATGTCATCATGGATTAGCTAGGTGGCACAGTGGACAAAGCATCATCCCTGGACCCAGGAGGCCCCAAGCCTAAATCCAGCCCCAGACATGACACCCCAGCCTGTCTGCCCTACAAAGAACAAAACATAAATGTTTTACAGATATCATCCCTTCATATTCAGTTCAGCCCTGTCTTCTGTGAATTTCTTACTGAGATAGTTCTTATGATTTCAAAGTATTATCTTCCCATGTAGGAATGTAAACAGTTTGATCTTTTAATATCCCTCATGAAGTCTTTTTCCTGTTTACCTTTTTATGCTTCTCCAGGATCCTGTATTTGAAAGTCAAATTTTCTATTCAGTTCAGGTCTTTTCATCACAAATGCTTGAAAGACCTCTTTCTCATTGAAATCCCATTTTTGCCTCTGAAAAATTATACTCAGTTTTGCTGGGTACATGATTTTTGGCTGAAGTCCCAGTTCCTTTGCCCTCTGGAATATGCTATTCCATGCCCTTCGGTCCTTTAATGTAGAAGCTGCTAGATCTTGCTTCATCCTTATTGGAGCTCCACAGTATTTGAATTCCTTTTTTCTAGCTGCTTGCAGTATTTTCTTCTTCACCTGGGAGTTCTGGAATTTGGCTATAATATTCCTGGAGGTTTTCCTTTTGGGATCTCTTTCAGGAGGTGATTGGTGGATTCTTTCAATTTCTATTTTAGCTTCTGCTTCTAGAATATCAGGGCAATTTTCCCTTACAATCTCTTGGAGGATGGTGTCTAAGCTTTTGTTTTGGTCATGGTTTTCAGGTAGTCCAATGATTTTCAAATTATCTCTCCTAGATTTATTTTCCAGGTCAGCTGTTTTTCCAAGGAGATATTTCACATTGCCCTTTATTTTTTCATTCAATTGGATTTGCTTTACTGTGTCTTGGTTTCACATAAGGTCACTAGCTTCCATTTGTTCAATCCTAATTCATAGGCAGTTATTTTCATCAGACAGTTTTTTAATCTCCTTTTCCATTTGGCTTTTCAAACTGTCGACTTTTTTCTCATGACTCTCCTGCATCACTCTCATTTCCCTTTCCATTCTTTCCTCCTTTTCTCTACCTCTTCTTTCTATTTCTCCTACTTTCTCTTTAAAGTCCCTTTTGAGAGCTTCCATGGCCTGAGACCAATTCATATTTTTCTTGGAAGCTTTGGATGTTGGAGCTTTGACCCGGTTATTATCTTCTTCTTCTGAGGTTGTATTGTGGTCTACCTTACCCCCAAATAAATTTTCGATGGTCTTCTGCTTTCTCTGCCCACTCATCCTGGCTTACTATTTTTTGGCTTTTAACTCCTTCTTCAAGTGTGGCACTGCTTCCAGGACACACTGTTCAAGCTACAGTGTGGCCCGGGGGATGGTTGGGCTTCTTCTCAGCCTGCCTGGCCTCGCTTTCATTTGATTTTAAACTCTCCGCTGGGTGTTGCATGTGTGTGTGTGTGTGTGTGTGTGTGTGTGGTGGGGGGGCTGCTTCTTGGCTCCACGCCTGTTCTCAGCTTCAGAGGGTCCCAGGTGTTTTGGATTGAGAAAGGGCAGGCTTTAATCTCACCTGGCCTGTTCTCAGGTCTGGAGATAACCTCAGGCCTGGAGATAACCTCAGACCTACTTTACTAAGCAACCAACCAGCAAAGCTTTCTGTGGTGTGGTTCTCAGCTTCTGATGAGACTGCTCCCCTGCTCCCCTCCCCCACCTGGGTCTCCTGCCACTAGGATTTCTTCCTGGTTCCCCGATGGGGTGGGACAGTTGAATCCTTCCCCCAGTCCACTACCCATTTTTTAAAAAGCTGAACTCAAATCCACTTCCTTCAGGAAGCCTTCCTTGACTTTAATCTTTCCTCCCCCACCCTCCAGTTTGGTAATACTTTTTCTTCATGCCCGTGGCAGTGAGAGACTCCCCACCCCCACATTCTCCCATCTCCAGCAAAATATAAAGAATTAGAATCTTATCACTGAATCATAGAATTCCAGAACTGGAAAGGATTTCAGTAGCTATCTATTCTAACTCATAATAGATAAAGAATCCCCACTTCAATATACCTGATAAGTCTTTACTTGAAGACATTTAGTTATTTTGAATTTAGAAAGTGATCTGGCTGATACAAGACTGGTGGTTCTCCTTTCCATGGCAAGTGCCATATTTTAATGTAATTCAGTGATTGCCCATCCCAACCTTGAAAGGGTATCTTCAAAGACTATTTAAAAGGGTTTGGCTTTACTCAGGCAATAGTTTAATCTTTTGTTGTCTAGGATTTCTCTGAAATGTATAGGAGAAGCATGAGTATGTCTTCAATGAGGATAGAGGATTCCACTGGGTCTCAAATTGGTGTGACTTAGCAGTCATATCAATGGTATCACTTGACTTAATGGCATGGTCATTAAGCATCAGTATCCTGGGAGATCCAGGATTGAGGTCAGGACATCTATTAATGGGCACTTATTCTAAAGATCATAGAATGAGCTAATTGGGAGAGCACCATGATCCCCAGGTGCCTTAGTGCCTACATGCTCTAGTGTACAATTTTATGTGAGTCACTTGACCACCCCTCCATATCCTGAACTGGAAGATCTGAGTGTATCTGGGCCATCCTGGTTTTTCTTAGCTTCCACTGCTTATCTCCCATACTCTAGTCTGGAGCAGAAGTAGGGGTCCTAAATATATCTTATACATGTGAAATTCTCTAATAATGAAAGAACTTCCAGTCAGTGTCACCATGATGGTTAGTATGAAGGCAGAAGAGTTATAACCCATCCAGGGCCAATGGGGCTCCCCCAACTGTTGCATTTTTGCAGCCATATTCTCTTTCTGAAGCTGTGTAATGGGGTCAACCTAGGAAGACTGCGCTTTCCTCCAGGACACATTCTCTCAAAACTATTTCTTCCCTATTGTACCCAGAAATTAGCTCAATAGCAGAAGAGAGAAAGGAGAATCATTTTTTAATAATACTAACTCATATCATTTATATAATAGTTCACATTTTATAAGCATTATTACACCTCTTAAACAGTTCATCATTGTTGGGAAGAAAAGAAATTGTATAGTTAGAAATTACTTCTTCAAGGAACATGTGTCTTCTTCATGTGTGTTGTGGATCCTGGATTGAAAGAACTGACCTCAGTCTCTCCACTACTGAGTTTCCATGCTCCACAAGAAGGACAGGGAGGGGAGTAGGAGGAAGATGAAGAACTACTGAGCTATCATTCAGCCTCCTTCAGGTTTTTCCTCTATGTGTGTTGTGGCTCTAATTGGGAGAGCTGACCTTGAGTCTATTCTGTCCTCCATAATTGATCAAAATGTGGCAGTTGTGAATTCTAGCTTCTGTTCAGATAGTGATTTTATCATGCTGTTGTTCATATCCTTCAGTGGCAATTAAATTTTCCTCAACTTTAAAATTAAATAGACAATATTAAACAATTGAGCAAGTGTTACATATCAGAAAGTTAAAAGCAATTTTTCACTTTATCTTTACTGTTAAACTAACACAGTAGTAGCTTAATAGAGACCAAAAAAATACCCCAGATCTTGTCAACACAGGATTCTGGGTTAAAGCTATCACCATCATTACATAAAATTATATAAAATCATGATAATGATTTTACGTGACTGTCTTTTGCCTCTTTTGGTGTCCCCAGAGCCGGCCAGCTTAATAAATGTTTATTGATTGCTTGGTTGTTTGGTGTATCTGATGTATAGAAGCAAGCTTTAAATTCTGATTCTCAAACACTTTCTCCCATTTTGTATCACTAGCAGGTTTTTGTTTTGTTTTGTTTTTTCAGGGCAACGAGGGTTAAGTGGCTTGCCCTGCGTCACACAGCTAGTGTCAAGTGTCTGAGGTCAGATTTGAACTCAGGTCCTCCTGAATCCAGGGTTGGTGCTTTATCCACTGTGCCACCTAGCTGCCCCTCACTAGCAGTTTTAACAGGAAAAAAAGAAAGCTTATTTATCATGTGTCTCCCTCTTTCTGTCCTTCCTCTCCTTGGCTTTTCTATATTCTCTTTTTTAAAAATTTGGATTACATCTGGAAGGGTTGAATGCCACAGAGCTTATCTTGGTCACTATAAAAAGTAGGGTGTTACAGCAAAAGAAAGACTAAAAGCAATTTACTTCCTTGAATTGACCCTGGCTTCTTTATGGTAAGAGCCAGTTCGTAGCACATTTGCACTGCATAACCTGGACAGGGGCAGTGTTACTAAATAATGGTACATCATTCACGGGGAGAAACAATAGTTTCCTTTCTTTTTCATCTAATCTAGCAGATGTAGCATGTTAATGGATAGAGAGCTGACTTCAGAGCTGACTTCAAAGCCAGGAAGACCGGGGTTCAAATTTCACCTCTGACATGTCAGCTGTGAGAGCCTCAGCAAATCTTTTTAATCTCTTCATATTCTTATCAACTCTCTAAATCTCTAACTTGCAGAGAAGGTGCTGATCTGAATGAGGCTTTTTCTCACCTAACAGTTTCTGATATCAATGAAATCACAGGTCCAGTCCCTATCCTTATTATAGAACACCATTGATGACTTATTGTATGAGAAATGGCATAAGGGTGTATCTGTCATTCAGGAAATGTGGGCAGCTTGGCCATGCAGTGGATAAGGCACTGGCTCTGGAATCAGGAAGACCTGAGTTTAAATCTCACCTCAGACCCTTACTAGTTGTATAACCCTGGGCAAAGTCACTTAACCCCAATTGCCTTGAAACATCCAGGGCCATCTCCAGTCGTCTTGATATATATCTTGCCACTGGACCCAGATGGCTCTGGAGCAGAGAGTGAGGTTGGTAACCTTGCACAGCCCTCCCTTACTTAAATCCAATTCACTGCAAGTCATGACATCACTTCCCGATGTCATGGTCCCCTTTGAGAATGGAGGACAAACAGTAACAACATTCAGGAAATGTACAACCAGAGAAAGAGGCAAACTAGTCATGAAGCTAGAGCAAGGTATAACAGATAGAGAACCCATATGTTATACTGGTACCTGGAAAATGTAAAAAGACCAAGAGGAAGGCCTCTAGCCTGATGGGTGAGTCAGCCTGTAGTATGAAAACATTTTTAGATTTTCCACAGAGAAACAAACCAAAAATCTAAGCTGTAGCATGTGAAAACAAAGGTGAGCTGATTACCTGAAAGGGGCAAGTGACCTAGCTATTTATTATAAAGCCCTTTCCTTATATTTAATAATTGGTGGAATCTCCAGAGAAAGAACTGATGGAGTCTGAATGCAGATCAAAGCAAAGCATACTTTTTCTTTACTTTTTTAATTTTTCTTGTTTTTTTTTCATCTGTTTTCTTTCACAACATGACTAAGGTGGAAATGTGTTTTGTATGACTACACATGCATGACCTTTATCAAATTGCTTGCTTTCTGAATTGGGGGAAGGGGGGAAGGGAAAAGAGAGAGAGAATTTGGCATTCAAAAAATGTTTAAAAAGAATGCTAAAATTGTTTTTTTTTACAAGTAATTGGGGGAAAATAAAATAGTAAATTTTTAAAAATAATTGGTAGGACAGGTAAACAAGTATTATTGTGAGTGCTACAATTCTTGATGTTAAAATTCTGTTCTAATATAGTCATTCTTTCAAACAAATGTTGAGAATACAATCATCAGTTCTTTGAGTAAGAGAAAGGAGTGTCTGGCAAAAAATACAAAAGAAGTTTTAAGTCTTTGGGTTAATCCTTAATCACTCTTTAGGGTTGAAGTTCTGCGGCATGGCTTCCTGCCAGCATAATATTCAGTTAGAAACAATGTAGTTTTGACCTAGAAACTCAGTAACCAAGGTGACTAATATAGCATTAGAATTAGCTTCATATACTGTCATTTTCTGCCTCTCCTTAGGAAAAAATGTGAGTGAGATATCAGTTCTTTCTCAACTGAATGTATGCAAATTTATAACCATATTTTAGAGGGTCATAAAGTGTAAAGAAATGTGAGTAACTTATTCTTGGAGGAACAGTTGATTTGTAAAACAAATTAATGAGGATTGAGACCAAAATGAGCAGATCTCTCATTTTTATGGTTAATACCTTTGAAAAATAAACTACTGTGTTTGATTAAAAGTATATTTTAATAAGAAATAACTGAAGGCAGCTGAGATTTAAAAAATACTGCTGCAAGACTATTTTCTGTGGATTCCAGAATTAATGTACCTTTAAAAATTAGTTATGCATTTAATAACTCTCTTGAATGAAACCACACGTAACATCTTATTTTCCCAGATCACTGACTTTTTAAAGTGAAATATTCTTTTTGTGTTTCATTTCAAATAGGATTGTTATTGGCCAGATTTCCTTTTCCATTTTGATACCTCTATGTATTAAATTTCCCACTTGTCATCTCATAAAATTGTGATAAATAAATGGTTGTAAATTACACAGTCACATATACTGTATATATGATATTGGGATGAGGAGAAAGGATGGATGATGGCAAGCCTAAACTTCACAGTGTTTTGTGTGGCCAGGACTTTGTTTCCCTAGAAGTTTGTTATTCTATCATAGAAAAGAAACAAATATCTTAGGAAGAAGAAAAAGAAGAGATAAGAACCAAGGGGAGCCACATGAGGAAGGGACTGATTAGAACACCTGGAGAGACCCTGAGTTGAAATGCTTTTGGTATTTTGCTTGTTGTGGAGACTGTTACAGACATAGAGTGACATATAGTTAGTCAATAAATATTAAGTGCCTGCTGAATGACAGTGATAAGTACTAGAGATACAAAGAAAAGCAAAATACAGTCTTTGCCTTTGAGGAGCTCATAATCTAATGGGGAAGACAACATGCAAATATCTGTAAAACAAGTTATATACAGAATAAATAGGAAGAAGACACTAGAATTAAGGGTAGTCGGGAAAGGCACCCCATAGAAGGTGGGATTTTAATTGGGACTTAAAGGAAGTCAGGTTAAATCAGGAGGTAGAGCTGATGATGAGGGACAACATTCCAGGACAACCAGGAAAAATGGAGTGTCTTATTGAAGTAACAGCAAGGAAGCCAGTGTCATTGGAACACAAAGTGGGAGTAGAGTGTAAAGTGTAAGAAGACTGGAAAATATGAGGAGGCTAGATTATGAAGGGCTTTGGAAGCCAAAGGATTTTATATTAGATCCTGGAGATGATAAAGAATCACTGGAGTTATTGAAGTAGTGGAGTGAAAATCACTTTGGTGATTGAGTGGAGGAAGAACTGGAGTGGGGAGAGACTTGAGGCAAGTAGGTAGACCAACCTGTGGCTATTGCAATAGTCCAAACACGAGGAGGTGAGGGCCTTCATCAAGGTGGGTGCAATATGAGAGAAGAGAAAGGGGAATGTTTGAGATATCTTACAAAGGTAAAATTGATAGGCCTTGGCAACAAATTGAATATGGAAGGTGAGAAAAAGTGAGGAGTCAAGGCTTTCTAGAAGTTTCTGATAACAAATTAATTAACCTTGGTCTACAGGAAGGGTATCATCTCTGAAGCTTCACCTTAGTGAGTTTTATTAGGTCCTTTCAGTCTCTAGAACTCTAAGCTTTGCAGGGTCTGTGTGCATAATGATTAGGACTAGAGTTTCATAATAAATTAAACAGTTTGCTTTTTTTCAATTTGAAAATCAGTAAGGAATATTTTCCCAACAAAGAAAAAACACAAAATGGCATGTACTTTGGATACTTAATATAGAATGGTGAAAAATAAAGGAAATCATTATATAGCATGTAGGAAGTTTTTTTCTGCTTTAAGATCATAGAATTTGAATACCAGAAGAAACCTTAGAAAACATCCACCCTGGGGTGGCTACGTGGTGCAGTGGATAGAGCACTGGCCCTGGATTCAGGAGGACCTGAGTTCAAATCCAGCCTCAGACAGTTAATACTTACTAGCTGTGTGACCCTGGGCAAGTCACTTAACCCCAATTGCCTCACAAAAAAAAAGAAAGAAAGAAAGAAAATATCCTCTAACTCTCCTTAGTGTATAGATGAGGAAACTGAGAAAGAGATGTGAAATGACTTGGCCACATCACATACTTAGTTAACAGCATGAATAATAATTTGGTGCTATGCAACAAGCCTGCCAAAGTCAAATGTATTAATTCCATAAATCTAATTCTAAGTATTCTTTCTTAGACAGAGGGAAATCCAAAAGGGGCAGAGTTTTCCTTTTGTCTTTGCAAATTTCTCTGACACAAGTTATTTCCGCTCACAATTTAATGTATTCCCAAACAAAAGACACACTTTCACAATAAGATAAAATGTAGTTACAGAGTTCTGATGAAAGTTCAGCTCACAGTTTTTAGACAGAACAACAGTCACTTTTTGGCACATCCTAGAGAATCATTTTTCTAAAACCATTCAATCCTTCTTTAACCATTCCCTCTAAAGTTTCTCAGCTTAATAGTTACTTCTGCTAATTGAATTAATCAGCCTTCCCTCTCTTAGTCTGATCATTAACTTCCTATATTCAGGGAGGACTATGAGCCAAAAAAGCTTCTCCTTTTAGAAACTGGTTGGGCCCTCTGATAAAAATGATGTAAATATATTTCATTGAAGGACATTGTTTCAGAACTGATAGTTAAAGACTGATAAGTACTTCTCATTAAGATTAGACCAAGGGCTTCAGACCAAAGTGCTGTCCTAATATTATTTTGTAATATGTAGCCTAAAAAGAAAATGGGGGAGGGTATGTTTCCCCAGTAGCAGAACCAGGAACAGAACTTGGACCTTATTCCTGGAGTAGAGTTCTTTTTACTATGACCCGCTGCATCCCAATAGGAGCTCTGGTTTCCACAGGAGGAACAATGGATCTTTTTTTCTTTTAAAGTGCTTATGAAAACAAGAAAAGAAGCCAGATTCCTTGTTCCTTAGAGGCTCCTTCAGTTTTTAGAGTACAGTGACATTATTTAGCATATGAGTCAAATCAGAGAAGAACAAACCTTATTGCTTTTGCAGAATATATTATTTCTTTTTTTCCCATAAAAGTATTTTATTATTTTCCAGTTACATGTAGAGATAGATTTCAACATTTGGTTTTTTTTTTTTTTGTTGTTGTTGTTGTTTGTTTTTTTGCAGGCAATGGGGGTTAAGTGACTTGCCCAGAGTCACACAGCTAGTAAGTGTCAAGTGTCTGAGGCCGGATTTGAACTCAGGTACTCCTGAATCCAGGGCCGGTGCTTTAACCACTGCGCCATCTAGCTGCCCCAACATTTGTTTTTATAAGATTTCTAGTTTCAATTTTTTCTCCCTCCCTCCCTTCCCTCCCCCCTCCCCAAGACAGCAGTCTGATATAGGTTATATATGTACAATCACATTGAACATATTTCTGCATTAGTCATGCTGTGCAAGAAGAATCATAGCAAAAAGGAAAAACAAAAACCAATAGAAATAGTATGGTTCAATCTGCATCTAGATTCCATAGTTCTTTTTTTTTTTCTAGGTTTGGAGAGTATTTTCCATCATGAGTCCTTTGGAACTATTTGATGCAATGACTACAGTATCAGTCACAAATGGTAGCATCAAAAGGACCTCATCATCTATAGGGAATCTCTTTTCTATATGGGCCATTTACAGGTCCTTCTGCTTGACAGTAACAAATATTTGATGAATTATTTTATGTCTTGCTTGCTCCGAGTTGTTGAATAGAATTATCTCTGTAGTTGTATTTGTTTAAAAAAAATCTTTTTTATGATCTTAACATATACATGAGCCATGCCTTATTGGAAGAAATCCTTCAAAGCTGTGTTTTGATCGATTAAATGCTCTTTTGTAATAAACAAATAGTAAGCCCAATGGAATTTTGTATTCGGTGTATGTTTCAGTCAGTTGTGTGACTTTTATGATGTGGTTTGCACTAGAAAATAGTTTGTAATAACCTACTATTACTTTCTTGGCATACTGGTTCGAGAGCTGGTCTTGAAGACCTGGGTTCAAGACCCATCTCTGATATATAATTCTGTGTGATCCTGGGTAATTCATGTAACCTCTCAGTTCTCTAGGCTTATAGTCTCTAATTTTCTCACCAGACAGGCCTTAATATGAATGAAATCATAGATCCAGGTCTTTTTCCTATCCCTATCCCTTCAATATGTGTGTAGATCATTCTCATAAAGATGGAAAAGTAAGTATATGGATGAATTGGTACTGATGTTTTCTTACCTTGTAGAATAATGATATGTGATTTTCCATTCCTTTGACATCTTTTAGATCTCCCTGAGATCTTTTAGATTTTTAAAAATCCTCTCTGAGATGTTCTAAAATGGTCCCCCAATGCTTTGAAGATGGTATCACTTCCAGAATGCACTTCCTTGATTGGGATATTTGGTATAGTCTAGCCACTCTTCCCAATTTTGTCAGCTTTCAATACCATTTCGGTTTCCTCACTGGGGATAAAGGAGTTAGGGTTCAAATCTTGGGGCTCCACTACCACTAATGATGAAATAGATTATTGCAGAAGGACAGACAAATTTGTTCCATTTTCTATGTTTTCTCATCCTGTCAAGTTTTATCTAATAATAGTCTCAGGATCATATAGATCTATTGTGCCTTATGAAAAGCTTTGTGATCACAGGAACAAATTTAAGTTTAGAAACAAAAGAGATCTGAGAAAGAAGAGTATCTGGTAAAGGGAAACAGCTTCAAAATACTTCAATGCAGTGACAAACCATGACTTCAGAAGACTAATGGTAAGACATGCTTCCCAATTCTTTTTTTTTTTTTTGCAGGGCAATGAGGGTTAAGTGACTTGCCCAGGGTCACACAGCTAGTTAGTGTCATGTGTCTGAAGCTGGATTTGAATTCAGGTCTTCCTGAATCCAGAACTGGTGCTTTATCTACTGAGCCATCTAGCTGCCCCCCATGCTTCCCAATTCTTGACAGAAAGGTTCAGAGAGATATAACCAACCTTAAAGTGCTGTGTAAATATTAACTATTATGATAATTCTGCATTTGTACACATAGCCAATGTGTTTATTTGTTTTGTTTGTCTACACTTATTGGTCACAAAGGATAGTTTCTTTTAGGCAGGGGCTAGAGTTAGTGGGTAATAAGAAAAGAAAGAAAAGAACATCAATAAAATACCTAAAACACAGAAAATTTCAGAGGAACAATGATGACACTGTATTCACAGTTTAGAATTATATATATTTGGGCATGGTCAATGCAGGAATTTGTTGTACCTGACTCTGTATATTTGTTATAGGGATTTTCTTTTTCTTAAATTAGGGAAAATCAGGAGGGAGAAAAATAGATTTTCATTCATTGAAAATAAATTATATTAAAAATAAAATTTTGACAACAGTGAAAATATTTTGTTTTGTAAGAAATCCAACGTGAAAATGTAAAATAATATTCCATGTCAATTCACATAATGAGTTCATTAAAGTACCTTATTACTTTTACTTTCTTTGTGTGTGTGTGTCTGGCAATTTGGATTAAGTGACTTGCCCAGGGTCACACAGCTAGTAAGTGTTAAGTGTCTGAGGCCGGATTTGAACTCAGGTCCTCCTGACTCCAGGGCCAGTGCTCTATCCGCTGTGCCACTTAGCTGCCCCCTTACCTTATTACTTTAAAAAAAATACACAGAAGAGAGCAAAAGGAAGTCTAGAAGAGGGCACAGCACTCAGGGTAGTTTGTTACTGTGTAGTGTAACACAAGTTCCTTTTCATACACAATCCTGTTCTGTGACTTGTGTATTGAAATGTTCATTTTGTAGATGTTTTAGTTCTTAATATAAAAAAAGAATATTTTAAAAATATTTTAAAAAGAAGAAAGGAAAAAAGAAATATCTGGGTTAAATCATTTCACTTTACAGATGAGGAAATTGAGGCCTAAAGCGATCAAGTGACTTGCCTGAAGGTGCTCAGTAAGTAGAAGAGGTAGGATTTGAACCCAAGACCCCTCACTTTATGTTCCACATTCTAAAAACTTGTTTTCACTTCTGCTGCTTTCCCATTTTATGAGAAAGTTCTACTTATAGTTTTTCCTCATTCATTCTTCTCTGTGATGTTTTATAAATGGAATGGTATGCCAAATTGATAATGCCCTTGACCACTAGGGTTGTTAAGGAGATCAAATGTTTCCAGGCTAACACAGTTTGGGGCTCTTTTGGCCTTCGTGTAATAATAACTATTTTACATAGCTCAAATGTGTTTTTTTAGGAAATTGGTAAGAATCAAGGTAAATATTTTTTTCATTTCCCATTTTTTTGGTTTCAACAGCTGGTTTGAATAGGTAGAGTTAATGCTTCTTCCCATCTTTTTCCTTTCTTTTAATTTGATGATTTTGACCTTTGTCAGACTACATACAAACTGCTTCTTGGATATAATCAATTTCATTTTGTGTATGTGTTGTGATATTTAGCATTCATCTCGTCCAATGCCTTCTGCCTTTGTTCTTGAAAGAAATATTCA
The DNA here is from genome assembly GCF_019393635.1 of Dromiciops gliroides. Lineage (NCBI taxonomy): Eukaryota > Metazoa > Chordata > Mammalia > Microbiotheria > Microbiotheriidae > Dromiciops > Dromiciops gliroides. The sequence goes on from NC_057862.1 coordinate 273,155,965, forward strand.
TCATATATAGGCATGAAACTTTGGAGGAGTCTCCATTTCTCAAACCTATTCTTTTTTTTAACCATTCTCTCTCGAGTTTATTGGAGTCAGAGTATAGGTTGACTTGGTTTGAAGCATCTTGTCAAATTCTTTGTTGAGTTTCCCTACCTCTTCATCCTCTGCATCAGATGGAAGTATAAGAGCTGTGACTTTCTTTATGATGCTTCTTTTGTATGAGCACTAAAAGATGAGATGACCGAGTGTCCCATGAAATTATACTTCTTGTTGTCTTTGGGTACATGATGAAAACAACCCTGACATCTCTTCTGCCTCTTTCTATTTTTTTCCAGCTTCTGCTTATCATTAAATTATCAATACTGATGTACTTCATTTTTTTCTCCTAGCATGTCAATTTGTTGGTCATTGGGCAAAGTCCGCAGATCAAAAATACCCACAGTTAAACTAATGTTCATTGAATATTAAGAGAAAATTGTGTCATCCTTAGCTCCTAGAGGGATGGTAATTTTTTTTTTCTTTGTTTCCTTGGATCCTGTGGCCAAAGAATTTATCACCCAGGACTTCATTTCTCCATAGCTTTCTTCCCTTCCCTTTACTGTCTGTCCTGAAACTTTATTTTGGAAAATGGAGCAAGTACCATGTTGCTTGCAAGTTACTCTAGCTTTGTCTAAAAACCCTTCTGCATATCTAAACTTAGAGTTAGTCAAATGTGGGAACATCTGGGCTAGGACTTTTTTTTGTTGTTTTTAAAGAAGTAGAATTCTTTAGGTGATATCAGCAAGTTACTGTTAAATGTGGAGTTGTAACTCTTCATGCACTATGGACAGTGAATTTAGTTACACTATTGCAAAACAGGTAGCTTTTTTACTGCTATTTGTCCTAAGCCAGAAAACATTTTCTCCTTCTATTACTTACTTTAGAAGTCTTGTTTAGTCTCTTTAAAAAAAATCTGCTTATGGCACAATTTGCCTCAAATCCATTTCAATTCGAATATTTGTCAATAAACATTTATTAAGCACCTACTATGTGCCAAGTACTGTGCTAAGTGCTGGGCATACACATTCCAAGCAGGAAGAAAGATGGTTCCTGACCTCAAGGAGCTCACAATGTCATGGGAAAGACAACAAGCAAACACAAATGTAAAAGCAAGCTATGTAGAGGAAAAGGATGAGAAAATAACAGAGATGAAGCACTAGAATTAAGAGGCATTAGAAGGGGCAGCTAGGTGGCGCAGTGGTTAGAGCACCGGCCCTGGAGTCAGGAGTACCTGGGTTCAAATCCGGCCTCAGACACTTACTAGCTGTGTGACCCTGGGCAAGTCACTTAACCCCAACTGCCTCACTAAAAAAACAAAAGAAGCATTAGAAAAGGCTTCTCTTAGAAATGACATTTTTAACTGAGACTGAAAGGAATCTAGGGAAGGCAGGAGGCAGAGATAAGGAAGTAAAGCATTTCAGGCATGGGGACAGCTAGAGAAAATCCCTGGGGCTGAAAGATGGAGGATCTTGTTCATGGAACAGCAAGGGGGCCGGTGTTACTGGATCAGAATGTGACACAGAATGTAAGGTGTAAGAAGACTGGAAAGGCTATGAAGGACTTTGAACACCAAACAGAAGATTTTGTATTTAATCCTAGAGGCACTAGGGATGTGACATAGTTGTACCTGCACTTTAGGAAAATCATGTTAGAGGCTGGAAAGGAGGATAGATTGGAGCAGGGAGAGAAGTGAGATAGGCAGACTCATCAGCAAGCTAAGATTGAAGTGATGAAGGCCTGAGCCCTAGTGGTGGCAGTGTCAGAGGAGAGAGGGAGGGAATTCAAGAAATGTCGGAAAGGGGAAAATATTTTTTTTTATGATTTATAAAAACAAAACCAAATGAAATGTGGAACACATGAGAATTCAGGATTCAAATGACCTTCATACCTTATTATATCATGTCTATCTATCTATCTATCAATTTATATTATATATACACATATTATCTATCTATATACATATTATCTATCAATTTATATATATGTATATAATGTTTGGTTTTGTTTGTTTTTTTTAGTGAGGCAATTGGGGTTAAGTGACTTGCCCAGGGTCACACAGCTAGTAAGTGTTAAGTGTCTGAGGCTGGATTTGAACTCAGGTACTCCTGACTCCAGGGCTGGTGCTCTATCCACTGTGCCACCTAGCTGCCCCCTATATGTATATAATGTAATGTAAAAATGGACACTGTTTCCTTATACCAATAAGATGATTATATCAATATCACAAATAGCTACTTGCTCAGAATAAAGTACACTTGATTGTTTAGGTTGGTAGAATGAATTAAATTTCACATTTAAGGTCTGAAATCATGTTCTACTTTTTTATCAGCTCCTGTAGTGTATGCTATGATGCTGAGCTCAGTAGGTGCTAATAAATGCTGGTTGAATAATGTCCTAAATATCTTTATTTCACCATCTGTGAACCTCTTGCTAGGAGGAAGCTAGGTAACACAGAGCATAGAATGTGAGACTTGAAATCAGGATGACCTGAGTTCAAATCCAGTCTCAGATAATCATGAGCTGTGTGGCTCTAGGCAAGTCACTTAACTTCTAACCTCAGATTCCTCATCTGCAAAATGGGCATGATAATAGCACCTACCTCTGCAGGGTTGTTGTGAGGATCAAATGAGTTAACCAACATATGTAAATAGCCTTTCAGACCCTAAAGTGCTATGTCAATGCTGATATTATGATTGATAATAATAGTAATAATAAAAATAATAATGATGATATCCCTCCTATGAGGGATAATATGAAACTATTTTCATAGTACCTCTTACCAGGTTTGGCTTATGTTACTTTTTAGTGACAAGTACATTTATGTGAAGTTATTAAATATAACATGAAAATGATAGGGACATTACTTTTATTCTGTATTTTGTTTTAGGAGGTGAGGGGAGGAGGCTTAAGTGTAAGAACAAATCCTCTCATGATAGAAGAGGATCTCCAAATCCAGGGAAAAAAAAAAGAACTGTGGAGTATAGATGCTGAATGAACCATACTATTTCTTTTGTTTTTGGTGCTGATGTTTTTCTATTTTGAGGTTTTTCTTCATTGCTCTGGTTTTTCTCTTATAACATGACTAAAGCAGAAATATGTTTAATGTTATTATGTGTGTGTGTGTGTGTGTGTGTGTGTGTATAAAACCTATATCAGATTGCCTGCTGTCTAGGGGAGGGGGGAGGGAGGGAGAAAAATCTGAAATTGGAAAGCTTGTATAAACAAAAGTTGAGAACTATCTTTACATGCAACAGAAAAACAATACTTTATTTAAAAAAAAAAGAACAAATCCTGACATGGTTTGTTTCACATATATTATGAGGTTGACTTGAACATCCAGTCCTATTGGGCTCAAGTCTAAGTGTTGGTTAATGATTTTAGCAAATAAAGGGTTTTCAGTTTTGATGAGATTGGATGGCCGCCAGGAAATTGTAATGTAGTGAGAAAGATAAGACAACACAGACATGATAGATTAGAAAAAATAGTGAAATAGCTGAATAAAATAATACCCAATTGATACAGGTCACATAAAAATAGACTTACACTGAGGTCTTGCTTTGGTCCTCCTCTTAAGTAAGGATACTTAAAATGATGTCTTGTGGTATTTCAAGGAGTGAGCCCCTTGGGTATAGCACAAGATGGACCTGCCTTTATTGAATTCTATAGAAAACAGTTTTAGAGAAACTGCAATATAGTGAAGCATATACTACTTAGAAGTGAGAATGGATTAGATGTCATGAGATGGTGAGGTTATGTGCCTTCCTGGAAAAGGTAGATTTTAGGTAGAGGGATATGGAATGACAGGGGAGATAGACTATGATGAACAAAGTAGAATCATGTACCAGCAATACTGAATAACTTTGCTTGGGTGAAGTTAAAGTCAGAATTCCACTAACTTTAACTTGTTGTCGCCTTCTACTTTAACTTTTAAGTTGGATCCACTTGTCAACAAGGAGCTCTGGAGGAAATTCAGGAGTGAGATGTTTTGTTCAACCTGGTGTGCAGGAAGTTCCCACTTTGAATAATTTATTGCTGGAAATATCAATGTAGATCATCATATAGGTGACAGCATTTTCTTTTGAGTTTGTCTATATGAGCATGTTTGGTGATTTCACAATATACCATTTAATAAGAAAGGAAAGGTAGCAAGATGTGGAGCGGAGGAGTTTTTGTCATTGTTGTTGAGTCATTTCAGCTGCGTCTGACTCTTTATGACCCAATTTGGGGTTTTCTTGGCAAAGATACTGGAGCAGTTTGCTATTTCCTTTTCCAGATCATTTTACAGATGAAGAAACTGAGGTAAACAGGGTTAAATGACTTGCCCAGGGTCACATAGCTAGTGTCTGAAGCCAGATTTGAACTCAGAGAGTTTAATTTTCCTGGCTCCAGACCCAGCACTCTATCAACTGTGCCACCTAATTGCCCCAGGTGTTTATTAGGCAGTGCTCAATAATTGAAAGGACTACATGCAAAGCAGTGGAAAGTTGGGTCTGTCTTTACCCTTCAGTTCAAGATTTGAGGAGACCATACAGTCAGTCCTATAAGTCAAAATAGTCTAGTGATGAGTTGAAGTCTTTTAAAGAGTTAAGTCATTGTTTTATTTTGGATGTCTTCCCTATATGTATGGTTACTGACTGTTGGACTGAACATTTTTCTTCTGGAGGCAAATGGATTATCACATAGGAGTTAAAATTCTAAGACATTTTAGAGGGCTATTTATAGAAGTCATATATTTATGTATATATATATATACATATATATATTTTGTTTTGTTTTGTTTTGTTTTTCAGTGGTTTGTGTCCAGCAACTCTTTGTATAATAGCTGATGTAAATTCTCAGTAAATTAATCTTGAAAGGATGTGGGAGTGAAAATGAAGAGAAAAATCAACCTGGTACAAATTAATGAGATTTTAAAAATAATTTCAACTAGATGGGTTATTAAATTGGGGAGTTGTATGTTGGGAAAGGGTGAAAGATGAAAAGGAGCAGCTGTTGATCATTTGAAAAAATATTCTTGTCTCTTAGCTAATCCAGACATAGCATGACTATGGAATTTTGGAAGCTTTGTTTCAAAACAAGTAGTGAAGTTGTGGCTAACAGGGAGCATGTTAGAGGATTGTTCGTTCCCTCGTGTTTACTTTGAGGTCTGTAATGATTGGAATGAGAGTTCTGCCCATGAAGCGAAGGTCTTTGAGGGCAAGACCAGGAGTCTTTTCTTTGGCATCAGGAAGTGACGTTGGCTAGTGGGAGGAAGAAAGAAGAGACTAACGCTCAGTCTTGCTCTTTTGCTGAGGACTCCGGCCGGAGAAGGGAGCTAGAAATGCGCTCTCCCTTTAATAGATAGGAATCTAGGCCTTTCTTCTCTCTACCAAATTCTTATTCTCCTTAATAAATGCTTAAAAGTCTAACTCTTGCTAAAGCTTATAATTTATTGTTGACCACTCATTAGATATTTTAGACAGACTAGCTAGAATTTTAGCCCTTAACAGGCCATCATCTTGTAAAAAGATCAATTTAGTAGAACTCATTCCAGAGGGAAAAAAATATCATTTTAAGTCTAATTTTTTGTTTTATTGATCCTTTTAAAAATATTATTCAGTTCCCAATTACCCACCTCTCCCATCTCAGTGTAGAACTCTCCTTTGTAACAAAGATGTTGAGGGGGGAAAAATAATATTCTGCCCATATATTATAGTATATGTGTTATTCCCTGACCCTTCCTTCCCCTACACTTAGAAATCTTCCTGGTAATAAAGAACTACTGAAAAGAAAAGCAAATCAATGCAACAACTGCATCTTTTCTTGTCTGCCACATTCTGTACCTGTAGTCCACCATTCCATGCTCCTACTGAGAAGAGGGAGAATATTTTGCCCTCTGTCTTCTGGAATCAATACTGGTCATCACATTTAATTTTAGTGAAATTGTCTTTCTGTGTTTCAAAATTTATATTAATATAATAATCATGCATAGCTTTTCTTTGTATCAATATCCTCACATTTCTCTAAATTTCTTCATATTCATTACCCAATTACATTCACATTCCACAATTTTTCCCACTTTGTATGTTGGAAAAGGATGAAATATGAAAATGAACAGCCAGAGATTATTTTTAAAAAAATCCTTGTGGGCACTCACTTGGTTTCTATTAAAAAAAAATTTTTTTTTAATGTTTTTGCTACTACAACTAGTATTGCTATTAATATTTTTGTATGTAGGAGACTTTTCTTTTTGTCTTTGACTTTCTAGGTATGCATTTCTAATAGTGGAATTACTGAGGTAAAATTAAAGTAACTTCGGGCAGCTAGGTGGCACAGTGGATAGAGCACCGGCCCTGGATTCAGGAGTACCTGAGTTCAAATCCAGCCTCAGACACTTAACACTTACCCTGGGCAAGTCACTTAACCCCAAGTGCCTCACTAAAAAAAAAAAAAAATTAAAGTAACTTCTCATATAATTCTAAATTGTTTTCTAGAACAGTTAGACCAATTTCTTGTTCCACAAAAGTGTATCAGCATGTTTGGCTTCTCATAGGCTTTCCAACATTGACTTTGTCTTTTATCATTTTTGATTTACCCATTTGCTGGATATGAGGTGAAAACTACATTGTTTTAATTCTTATTTCTATTATTAGTGATTTGGGATATTTCTATAAAGTCATTGATAATTTGTACCTTTTAAAAACACTATTTATAGGGGCAGCTAGGTGGTGCAGTGGATAGAGTACCGGCCCTGGAGTCAGGAGGACCTGAGTTCAAATCCGGCCTCAGACACTTAACACTTACTAGTTGTGTGACTCTAGGCAAGTCACTCAACCCCAATCGCCTCACCAAAAAAACAAAAAAAAAAACAAAAAAAACCCCCAAACCACCCACTATTCATATCCTTTGTCCACTTAGCTATTGGAGAGTGACTCTTGGTCATATCTGTGTGTCAATTCTCTATATCTCTTGGAAATCAGGAAATCAGACTTTTAACAGTTATGCGTGCACTTCCTGTGCAAGAGCCGGGAGAACTCATTACCCACATCTGGGGAAACCATTGACCCAAGTGTGATAACGTAAATTTATTTAGACTTTCCTGAATTAATTCTAGTTGAGGGCAAAGAACCAAAAAGAGAAACTAACCCTTTTAAAGAGTAGGCTTTTCAGAATGAACCATAGTCAATATGAACCTAGTCTTTGTGGGCCATGAATGACATATGAATTAGAAAGTGCTTTTTAAAAAAGCATAGCACAAAGTAATACTACTTTACATTTATAACAATATGTTTAATGTACAATAAGGAGTTTGTAAGCTCTTTGATGTAAGAGGCCTTGCAAGGACCCAGTAGCCCCCTTGCCCAGCTAAATAAAGAAGCTGGGGAAGCCCAGATCTCCTGAGTCACCTAGCTAAAGTAAGTCCTGTGGTAGTGGTCAAAAGCCCCTAATCTTACTTCCTGAAGTTTGAATAGCATGTAGTTGCCACTTCTGTGGTCTAGTCACTCCAGCATGAATTGGCACCAACCCCTAAACATGAGGTCTGTCCTTCCTGCTTTCTTCCCCCGATGTTTTTGATCCTGTTTGACCTAGAGAAGAACCCTATAAAAAACCCATAGAGTTTGGTACCTTACTCTACCAGAGATCCCAGAAGCAGACCTGACCTGCTTCTACCCTCCCTGACCTCCTCCTTCCCATTATATTTCCTCTCAATAAAGCTTGCTTTCTTTACCATCTTGTGGTGTTTTCTTATGTTGCTTTGCCTCCTGGACATGCCAATTCTCTCCTTTAGAAGTACCTGCTGTTGCCAACTAATAGTTCTGGCAGCTGCCCCTACTTCCCAAGTCATGGCTCAAGGAATGCAGAGTGTAGGGTCTAGGTGGGAAACCCCATGCCCCATGGTAGAACCTTCCTCCTTTTCCCCAGGCTAGGGTTGTGAGTAGGGTTATGCCCTAAATCAAATCCCCCTTGGCTCCAATATAAGTGACTTAGGAGGAAGATTGCCACCCACTTCTTGTACTGGAATCCCAAACTTCACTCAAACTATATTGACAGGTTTGATATTATTATTATTATTATTTCTTTTAATCCCATTCAGTATCTAGCACTGAACCCTGTCCATAATGGATATTCACATATTTGTTATGATTAAAATAATCAAACAAGAGCTGGTATAGTAGATAGAGTGCTTGACCTGGAATCTAGAAGACCTGAGTTCAAATTTTATCTCAGATGTTTACTAGCTTTGGGGCCCAGAGCAAATCACTTAACCTCTCTGAGCCCAAGTTTTCTCACTTGTAAAATGAGGATAATAATAACTTCTATTTCCCAGGGCTGTTGTGAGGATCAAATGGGATAATGTTTGTATAGCACTTTGCTAGCTATTATTATTAATAAATGAAACCAATGCTGTTTATTATAGGTTTACAGTAAAAGACTGAGGGCATATAGTCAGAAGTGATGGGTTCAGATCCAGATGAATTCAAGGCTTCTTTTAGTTCTAAAGATTGTTAATTCTATAATCACAGAAATCTTGACATGAAAGAATTAAGTGGTCTCAGTTGAAAGCCACCTAATTTATTGGGGGTGGTGGTGGTGAGGCAATGAGGGTTAAGTGACTTGCCCAGGGTCACACAACTAGTGTTAAGTATCTGAGGCCAGATTTGAATTTAAGTCCTCCTGAATCCAGGGCCTGAAAACCACCTAATTTCTACCTATAATCCAATTATCTAAAGTCATATTTCAGTTTTAGAGTGAGAAAAGACCTTTAATCTAACCCAGAAGTGTCAACCTCATAGCTCAAGGTCAGTGAGGTCTGCAACACTCCCGACTGCAGCACAACCAGATTAAAATGTAATTTGGAAATGTATAACGAAACAAATAAGTATCTAATAAAAGCTAGATAATGTTAGTTTGTGGTTTTGTTGTAACCATCAGGGATTCATTTCTGAGTTTGACACCACTGATCTAATCTAACAGCTTCATTTTGCTTCTGAGGAAAATGATCTTGAAGAAATTACCTGACTTGCTCAAGGTCACACTGCTAGGTAAAAGATCTCTCTTTCTATCTCTCTCAAGGAAGAGAAGGAAAGTAATCACTTATCTTCTCCACCAATGTTTCCTCTTCCTTTTTTTATCCCTCATTGCCTCTAAGACATGCTTACTGTACAATTCTCCCACAGTGTGTACTCAGCTTTTTCTCTGGTTAATGTGTTCATAGGTTGCAATTCATGCTTGTTCTGCAGAAACACTCCTAGTGGTACCTAGCAGGTGAGTATAGTGTTTTAGAGTAATACTGCATTCCAGGTAATTGATTTTTTAATTTGGAAAGGAGAGAATGGAGAAAAAACATGCATTTAGGAAACTAGAAGTCAGCTACTTTTGCATTGTTACATATGTTACATATGTTCTTCTGTAATTTTCTTCATGTCATAAAGCCCTTTTTAACCAGGAGAATAATATATACAATGACTATAATAATGTAAAATAAATTAAAACATCAAAAATTGTACTGAATGTAATGACCATTTTCCCCCTATAGCACCAGTGAAGAAATGTATTTCCCTCCTAGTAGAGAGGTGGTGGACTATGAGTGTGGAATATTGCATACTGTGTTAGATGTGGTGGTTGTTGATTGACTTTAACTTTTTTCTTTTTATGAGGAAGGGTTTTGTGTATGTGTGTGTGTGTGTGTGTGTGTGTGTGTGTGTGTGTGTGTGATGGGGAGAGAAGTTGGGAAGGAATTCTGACATTTAAAAAGCAAAAAAAAATTAATAAAATGTTTTTAAGTGACCTGTTTAGATGCTTATTAGACTTAATAATTTTATTATTTGTTTTTTTGTTTGTTTGTGTGTTTGTTTTTGCAGGGCAACGAGGGTTAAGTGACTTGCCCAGGGTCACACAACTAGTAAGTGTCAAGTGTCTGAGACCTGATTTGAACTCAGGTCCTCCTGAATCCAGGGCTGGTGCTCTATCCACTGTGCCATCTAGCTGCCCCTTATTATTTGTTTTGCAATGATTTCATATTCAATTCAAGGATCTGTTAGGTTTGTCTTCTGATTCCTCAAAATTAAATAAGTAAAATCTAACTAAATAATTTAATGATTAAATATTAGTTTAAATAATGCTAGTTATTTAAACTAATATTAATTTAAGGAATAGAATTATTAATTTAATTAATGGTTGAAATGAAATAATCATTAACTTAATACATTTATTAAATTTATATGATCCATTAAATTATTTACTGATTTTGTTTGCTGGACTCTAATTAACTAAATAAATGAAATTTGCTTTTATTTCATATCCAATCTAAGGATCCCTTTAGACTTGTCTTCTAATTCTTTAAAAATAAGGTTATCTGGAGTAGCTAGGTGGCCCAGTGGATAAAGCACTGGTCCTGGATTCAGGAGGACCTGAGTTCAAATATGACCTCTGACACTTACTAGCTGTGTGACCCTGTCCTGCAAAAAAAAAAAAAAGTGAAAAGAAAAAAAATAAGGTTATCACAGCTTTCCACCTATTCATCAGCACATTTTAGGTTATCTGCTGAAACTAAGAAATCTATATTATTTTAATATACACAGTTCCATTTTCTGATTTGGGGAATGCTTATTTTCATAAAATTTAGAGTAAAACCAGATTTTCCTCTGTTGTTGAGGGAATTTTGAAAAGAAATTTTGTTACCTATGACTCAACAGAGTATTTACATAAAACACTCCTCTTTGATGAAGTTTGATTATGCTCTGAACCCATGAGAGGGCTAGCTTTGGTAAGAGCTTGAGAGAAGAGAGAACTTGGCTTTCTGACTTCTAGTCACACCTCTCCTCAATTCCTGAAGAGAAAGAAAGACTCTGGGAAGAAGACAACATAAAAGGAGCTAACAGTTTTCATCCACCAGTTTACTAACAGAGAGACTTCAGGGAGTTTCTTCTTGGGTGAGATCTAGGACTCCCTTATTTGAGCTGAATTATCTCACTCCCAATGAGAGAGTTCATTCACTCTGTATTGTCAGATATATGTTCATCTGAGTATACTTTCTCTGATTTCTGTTTTGCTATCAACTTGGATAAAGGAGTTTATTTGTGATTTCTGATTCTCTAAATTTTTATTGCAGAACTGGCATTTGATGGGATGGGAATTAAGACCTGGTTGGTTATATAGCTCAGTGCCCTCTTTCCTTGTTAAAGAATAGCGCAAACCTAAAAAATTACTTCCCCTAGACTAACAATATTTTAGCAAGCAGATAGATTTAATTATATCCTAGGATCCCTTCTCTCTGAGGAGAGCAGAGTGGCCAGCCTCTGGCTCCAACCACCTGTTTTCCTTCCTGGAAGGAATCAAAGTCTCCCTTGGAGAAGGGGCTGGAGGAGGGGGCAGCTGGGGGTCAGGAGGATACTTTAGTTCTTGCTTCACCTAGAGCCACAGGTAGATAGACCCATGTGGTCACCTGTAATCTACATGATGAAAACAACATAACTATCACACACAATTCCTACAATGTGTTTGGATTTTTTAAACCATGTCAGCAACCTATATTCATATTTTTAAAGTTTGTAGCCTAAATTTTAAGGTGACTTCACCTTAAAATTGGCGCAAGTCTAACAATAAGAATCATAACTAGGTGGGCAGGGGTGCTTCATCTTCAACCTGTCCGCTAAGGGGCCCCTCTCTTTGGACGCACACATATGGTCCACATGAAAGTCAATCCTTTGGGAATCTTACACCTAGAAGTGTCAGACTCTTTTTTAGCTTAATAATTCCCAACCTGGTGTCCTGGGGGTAAAATTACTTAAAGCTGATGTTTTAGTTCATGTCCAGGGTCTCCTCAGAGGGTGGAGTTGAAAGATACTTAGTGTAAGATGTGTAAAGGTATAGGACAAGTATTAAAAGAATGCTTAACACCTCTTATAAGTCCTTGTTAAAAGAGACTTAGAGCGAGAGATTGTGATAGGACTGCTGAATTGAGGCAGTTTACATTTTACTTCACCCTGCACTGACCCCTCAGTGGATATCTTCTGTCATGTTAGAGGTTGGGATAATCCTTCAGCTGGTGGCAGTCCTCCCCAAGAGAACTGGAATAGTTTCCAGGGACTCTTCCCCAAATATAGCCAGAGCTAACCGCGGACCTAGGACCTCTGAACCTCTTACATTAACAAGGTAGCTTCCGAAGCTGAAAACATTCACTTCAAAATCAAATGTTCTGCCACCTACTCCCAGGAAAGAGCAAACACAAAATGGGAAAGGCAGCCAGAAGCCCAGGCTCAAATGGGAGCAATCACTATGCTGCCAAGGTAGGGGGAAGGTTATCACCCTTCTACCTCCACCCCTTGAGAAACAGACTTGAAGGATACTCACATTCTCTGCAGACAGAAAGAGAAAAGACAACCAAGAATGGGTCATTTACTCCCTTTTAAAGGTCCATTGAGTTATTGGTGCTTCCTGCTCAGGGTTTTGCTTGTTAAGCAACTATCAACACTGAGGTCACACTTGGCCAGGGGTGCCAGTGCTGAACTAGCACACGTGGTTGACCAAAATCAGTCAGAGGAGTTCTGCAAATGTTCTATGGAGCCCTAGTTACAAAGAAATACTTAGTTTGCATTCTGAGTAGTACACATATAGAAAAGCAAATAGGAGAGGAAAAGAAAAAGTGAGCACTAAAGTTATGTCCTCATTCCAAGGTTTTAATATTATGTGCAGTAATTAAAATGAATCCAGTACAATGCAATAAGTCATAGGGTTTAAAAATCTCGTTTGAAGAATTATCTGGGTTAAATGGCACTTTTAATTTTGGACTGACTTTATAACTGTTTACTTGGAAGAAGGGATCTGGTTTTGTTACCTTCACTTGGGTTTCCAAGTTTCTTTTTCTCCATTTTTTGGATGATAATTAATTGAAGTGATAATTAAATGAAGACATGTATAGAAATGAAGAGCTTAGAATAGTAGGATAATAGTTTGCATTTGTATGGCTCTTTAAGGTTTTCAAAGTGTTTAACATACATTAACTAATTTTATCCTTACAACAGGCCTGGGAAGTAGTTGCTACTATTGTCCTTATCTTACAAACAAGGAAACTGAGGCCCAGATTTACTCAGAGTCACATTTATATTGTTTTTCTGACTTCAAGTTTAGGGCTCAATGCAAAGATACTCTGTACTTAAGCAGGACAATCCAGAGGACAATCTATCCTAGAGAGAGATATTTAAACACTTCAAGAAAAGGAATCACCACAGCCTTCCTTGGTAAGTAATCTTATTTCAGTTTTTAATCACCTTCCTTTGGATACCTTATCTAAATTCTTTGTGCTGCAGTATAAGCCAATTCCTTTTTGTTCTGTTCTCCAAGAAGATGAAGAGTTAATCATTAGCCTTTATATTTTGTACTTCATAATCATAGACTATTTAAATGAAAATGTTTATTATAGGGGACAGCTAGGTGGTGCAGAGGATAAAGCACCAGCCCTGGATTCAGGAGGACCTGAGTTCAAATTCAGCCTCAGACACTTGACACTAGCTGTGTAACTCTCATTGCCCTGCAAAAATAAAAAAAAAAAAGAAAAGAAAGAAAAATGTTTATTATGAAAAAATTAATGAACAAATAAATGAATGAGTGAATAAATAAATAAAATGAATCATAGACTCTATCCAAATAGTCTTTGAGGTGATTAAATTCTATTGCAGAAGGGGGTTTTGGTTAGGCCTTTCTATCCAATAAATTTTGTATAAATGGGGAATTTTTTAGCAATCATTTAAATACTCAAATGTACCTTTAATTGCATTAATTTGGAAGTTCCATTCAGCAATGCAGATCATAACCCATTCATATCTGCCATAGATTCTTGTCTCTGTCCTCCCATAAATTCTTAAGAGAAGTGATTGTTTTTCTATTATATTAATAACCAATTATTAAATTAGGGTTGAAGTTTTTCCTTTCTATTTCCTCATTCAGGAACCAGTCCCAGCAGGTCACTTAGCCAGACTCTGAAGGAAAAGGCTGATAGATAAGATTAGCCAAATCCTCTAGGTATATGCTCTTGGATAGGATCCTACCCAACTAGGGAACCTTATTTTTGTTTATAGAATAAACAGAATCTAATCTATGCACATTCTAACCCTAAAGCACTGAGCCCATGCCTTTGTACCCCTCCATTGAAGTCTAGGGAAACTCAGTTTATGAAGGAGAAAACCAACCAGAGTGGTGTGTTTAGAGATGGATTCCTTTGTCCAGATTGCTGGAGGTGGTTAAGTTTCATGATCAGGTCACATTATCAGCAGTGTGTCCACCCCCTCATTAATTATTCACCAATCAGGGTTGACTTTCTTTCTTTTTTTTATTATAAAAGTATTTTATTATTTTCCAGTTACATGTAGAGATAGTTTTCAACATTTGTTTTCTAGTTTCAAATTTTTCTCCCTCCTTCCCCTCCTCCCCCCTCCCCAAGACAGCAAGTCATCTGATATAGGTTATATATGTACAATAACATTAAACATATTTCTGCATTAGTCATGTTATAAGAGAAGAATTAGAGCAAAAAGGAAAAACCTCAAAAAAGAAAAACAACAGCACCAAAAACAACAAAAAAAAAGAGTATGGTTCAATCTGCATCCATATTCCACAGTTCTTTTTTTTTTTTTTCTGGATTTGAAGAGCATTTTCCATCCTTTGGAACTATCTTGGACCATTGTATTGCTGAGAAGAGTCAAGTCTATCACAGTTGATCAACACATAATGTTGATGATACTGTGTACAATGTTTTCCTGGTTCTGCCCATCTCATTCATCATCAGTTCTTGCACTGACGTTTTTTTTGTGTGGGACAATGGTGGTTAAATGACTTGCTCAGGGTCACACAACTAGTAAGTGCCAAGTGTCTGAGGCTGGATTTGAACTCAGGTCCTCCTGAATCCAGGGCTGGTGCTTTATCCACTGGGCCACCTAGCTGCCCCTCAGGGTTGACTTGTCAGGTGTATTTCCTTTTCCAAAAATATTTAAGCTCTCAAGGATCTCCATGGCTTTGTCTTTGGTTACCAAGAAAAACAACTGACCATCAATTTATTGTCAGCTAGCCTAACTAATAAATTGATTATTAATTACCCAGAAACTCTGTCTCTTGGGCTTTCATTTGTCTCAGTTTCAAAAGTGTATCTGCTCAACATATTGGAAGCCTTCCTCAGTTTCTCTTAATATTTCAATGATACTAGTGGAATCCTGTGGCTATCCACCTGACTTCCCTCAACCTTAACATGTCACCAAACAATCTTCCCATCATCAAATTCTTTAATGAAATCTTTTGTTCCTGCTCTTTGAAGTTCTTCATTCACTACATTCTGTAGCCTGCTTGCATCCACCATGAACTTCTCCATTGCTCTCTGCAGGATATTCTTTTTTAATTCTTCAGGGGTTTTATATTCCATATTTCATGGTCATACAGCCACAATAATAGAATGTGGGGTCAAAAAGAAGGGTCTTTCATGGAAAGCTTGGAAATGGTAATAGAGCTTTGTCATTACAAGA